>NC_141697.1:330906957-331346957 GCF_964263255.1 Lissotriton vulgaris | reverse complement strand
AATACCGGAAGATCAACAGATGAAACATCATCATCATATGAATCACAATTCACGAGACAAACCCCATTTGGGAGACAGGAACAAAGTAAAACATGTGATAAAGTGTCTACATCCAGTGGAACATCTTTGTCAACCGCCTCCAATGTGGCTTTTTTAGGAGCAGGTCAGACTCCTTCAGAAGAACCAGGAGGAGCCATAGAAAAGACAAAATCACAAGAGGGCTCAATAGCAAAGAACACAAGGAGTCAGAAACATTAGTTATTAACATCTCCAAACAACATATTACCAGTTTCCAATCTCAGGTATTACAGAAAAGTACATCATATGTATCTACGTATCACTCAAACCTACTTGATACTCATGTCTGCACCTACAAGTTTATGAGATCACTAAAGTTAAAACACTATTTCTCCAACGTTGTCAATACCTCGGAAGAGTCACCTAAGGACACTCTAATGGGATTACGGAACAAAAGTAAGTTCATACCACCCATAAGTCACAAAGTATTAGACGCCTTTGAAAAGGTAATTTCAAAACATATTGAACGGATTTACAAACAACCCAAGTATAAACATACAAATATTTCTATGAAAGAAAAACAAACTCAAAAACATCTGGCTAACAATCCCAACATAACCATCCACCAGGCAGACAAAGGTGGCGCACTTGTAATTGTGGACGCAGATTTTTACTCGGATAGTGTAAATGAACATGTACATGATACCAATACGTACAGCAAAATTGATATGGACCTTACCAAGGAGTTTATAAAAATTCTAACTACTATCATTGACCAAGCAAGAAACCAGGGAACCATAGGAAACAAAGAGAAAGAACTATTGATTAAACATAACCCAACAATACCATATATTTATATGATCCCCAAAGTGCATAAACATCCCACTCATCCGCCATGTAGACCTATAGTGTCTACCATCAATTCGATTCATGAGCTCATCGGAAAGTACTTGGACAAACATTTGCAGCCATTTGTTCAAACAATGACCACTTACATTAAAGACATGACTAACTTTTTATCCATCTTGGAAGAGCACTAAGCAAAATATACCAAAGAAATGATTTAATGTACAATTGCCGTAAAATCTTTATACACTTCAATCCCCCATGATCTTGGATTAGAAGCAGTTGCATCCTTCCTAATGTTGTCGGAACTGGATCAAGAGTTAAAAATATTTCTTATGGATCGTCTCAATTTCACTCTTTGTCACAGTTATTTTAAGTGGAACAATGAATATTTCATCCAATCCTCCGGAACTTCCATGGGAAATTGCGCAGCACCTGCTTACGCTAACATTTTCTTGTATCGGTTTGAGACGGATTATTTTAAACCAACATGAATGGTCCGATAATCTTATTTTATACAAAATATATATTGACGACATATTCATTCTATGGAAAGGATCTGAACAAACCTTACTCCAAGTTATAGACAACTTGGATCAGGTTAACAACAGAATCAGTTTCACCCATACAATACACAAGGAACAGATTATGTTTTTGGACGTCATGATACATAACGTTGATGGAAAATTGGAAACTACAGGTTACACTAAAGCTACCAATAGAAATAACCTTCTACATTTTAAAAGCTTTCATCAACATTCTTTAAAGAAAGATCTACCATACTCTCAGTTATTACGATTAAAAAGAATCTCATCCACAGAAAAATCTTATAATGAAAGTATGCAGACAACTCTAACCAAATTCAGAGAGCGAGGCTACCCAACTGAAATCCTCGAGGAAGCAGCATCTAAAGTTCAGAAATTAGAGCTTGCAAACTTATTGAAACAGCAAGTCAAATCCAAAGAAGAGAACAGAATGATTTTTGTCTCAAAATACTCTACTGAAAGCTAACACATTAAAAGAATCATTCTTAAACATTGGCCGTTATTAACTCTCGAAGATGATTTTATTGGAATATTTTCAAATCCACCGAGATTCGCATACCAACGCACAAAAAACATCAAGGAGCAATTAAACCAGAAAGAAGATGAAAAGCAGCCTGCATACAAGGATACCCTACCATGCCACAATTGTGGGAACTGTAACGCTATCATAAAAGGAAATGAATTTCAACACCCTAACCAGGGAACCAAAATGAAATTAAAAGTGACAGTAACGTGCGACATCAGTAACTTGATTTACATGATCAAATGCCCATGCGGCTTAGCCTACGTGGGAAAAACTGAACAAAAAATTTAAATCGGGTTAAATGAACATAAAAGTAATATCCGTACCAGAAGTTCGAGATCACCATTGGCTACACACTGTAATACTCAATCACAATCCCAGCCAGTTATGGTTTCTAGTGTGGGAGCAAACACAGATTTTACCTGGAAGAGACAACACGCAACATTTATTACGCAGAGGGATATTTTGGATACATTTTTTTAACACAGTTTATCCAAAAAAGGACTCCATGATTGAGTAGACTTAAATTGCTTCATGTAGGAAGTCGTCAAGTATGTGGACATTGCAAACAGAGTTGACACAATGATTATCTGTTTTCTTTATGTATATAATAACCCTGTTGTATATAGGTATCTTTGACTCGTTTAGCGGTTGTAATGTACAATGCTGTAATGCTTTCAAGCACCCGTTTCTAGCACCTCCACTCGGCATCAGGTAGCCTACTACACATTCCTTTGGGGGTCTTTTTTCCCCTGTAAACCTTCCGATCATAATATCTTTTTTATTTTCGTTCACGCGGTCACGTGACACACACCACCTCCCGTCGATTTGGAGTGTAACCGACCATGGCTCACGGACGTGGAACAAACACACCCGAGGAGGCCCGCGGCGTCGGACTCGGGGTAAGGAGCCATCATTATTACTAGCGGCGAGCGTTTAGCGCAGAGAAAAAAATTGACATACGACTACTCCTTTTGCGTTTCTCTGCTTGTCTCAGTTGAAAATGCGCCCATATTGAGATTTCAACTTTCACTAATACACGGAGTTGGAACCCGGGAGTTCTTTTTCTTTTCACTTTCTGGTAAACGTAGTATGTGCTTTGTAGCCTCGCTGACTGTATTCGCGTTTAAATGGTGGTTATGACCGTAAGTTACTACCTTGTTTCTGACACGCAGTCTGACGTTCAACACCTTCGCACACTACGCTTTTTTAATTTATTGGTGAACCTTCCACACTCCTGCACCGCACACTTCAGATCGAACCCCTTTTCCTCATTCTTTTTCCTTGACATTTCTTACTATGATTACACCGTTACTACCTACGTTTTTGCTGAGGTGCATTTTGGGATAGAAGGTTTCTTGACCAAGAAACTATGTGAAACAGTGATTTAAAATCATGAGCTATTTGTCATTTATTATAATGCTGTGTATACTCTATGTTTATATTTACAGAAATAATTTCCCCTGATAAAGGGCAAGGCCAGAAATGCATTGGGCAAGGGCTTGACATTCGGAATGAATATGATTTGTGTTTGAATAGGATTATGATCAAAAAAGAAAGAAAAATTGAAATAAAACACTGCAAGAAAAATGTATAAAGAAAATGGTCAATTAACTTTATTGAAACTGCATTCATGAGGGCATTTGGGGGACGTTTTCCATGATTGGGATAATGCTACTTTGACACATCCCACGCCACAGCCACGTCACCGACCACCTGAGAGACCTTCAATGGCAACCTATCAACAAAAGGATTACCTTCAAGCTCCTCTACAAAGCCCTCCACAATGCCGGACCCGCATACCTCAACCACTGCCTCTCTTTCTACACTCCCACCAGACAGCTCTGCTCCGCCCAACTGGCCCTGGGCACCGTCCCACGGACTTGCAAGTCGAAGGCTGGAGGAAGATCTTTCTCTTACCTCGCTGCAAACT
Source organism: Lissotriton vulgaris (assembly GCF_964263255.1). Lineage (NCBI taxonomy): Eukaryota > Metazoa > Chordata > Amphibia > Caudata > Salamandridae > Lissotriton > Lissotriton vulgaris. The sequence goes on along the minus strand of NC_141697.1, from coordinate 331,343,092 downwards.
CCTTTCCTCCACACCGGAGGTAATCACCATCGCTGCCGCAATTCAGGTTAAAACCCAAAGCTCTTCAACTAAACTGCAGATCCCCCCCCTCCCCTCTCAATGCCTTAAGACCCTAATGGGTGAGTAGTCACACTTTACAATAAACTTGATTAATTAATTGATCGATTGAGCCCTATTCTTCCCACTGCTCGACTTCCCTCGTGTCTTGTTTGGGAGAGATGGGCCATGAGACATGCTCCGCCCACCAACTTTGGGCTCTTTTCGCTCTTCATCCCACTTACTATACCCTGGCAGGTGCCTCTCTTTATCCCTGTACCAGTCTCAATTTTTCATCCCTGTCCTCAAAGGATGCGTATAACTTGACACTTTTAAATCTTCTTATAGTTATTACCTCTATTGCTACCTATGCCTTAGTCCTACCTGTACATATGTCCTATTACCTCTAAGCTAACTATACCCTAACACCTACACTATCACTACTACCCCAATTTGCACCCTGACATTTGTATCCTTGGCAATCCTCAGCAATACCTTTATCCTCCACTCATATCCTAGTGTCTATATAGTACCTTTTCTGCCACCCACTCTCTATTACCCCCTACATGTTATTCCTTACATTTTCCCTTGTGCCATTATGTTCTCCCCCTTTCCACATTACCCTAGCTGAGTATTTGGTCAGAATCTCAAACTTCTGGCGCAAAAAGGTTTTCTTCATTTTGGCAATCCATGTAGAAGCGGTTTTACCGAGATGGGGGTCTCCATTTTGTTTTTTCATTCAAAATGAAGTGAAGATGTTCACGGATAGAAATATGAAGAACATTCAAGCCTTACACGTGTACTTTACCCAGCTGTAATAACATGTGAGGTCCACTTCTGGTGTGTGTGGCTGAGATCCAAGTGGATGTTCAGCCCTAGATGGAGTGGATCCAATGAGGATGCATGCCACATGATGGTGGGGAGGAATTGCTGTCCTTGTATGTAAACATACACCAATATAAACAATCATGTTGCACGGACATGCATTTCATTATTGAACCCTAGGACCTAGGCTCCATAACAGTGCCTAGAAGAGGCCGTATTTTGAGTCACACATGGAATGAGAGAGTGTGGTGCTTGCTTTTTACATTTTCTTTCTCAATCCCTCTACAGTTTGAAAAGTGTGTGACTGGGAGCCTGGAAAGTGTGATGTGTGGGTATTCCGTATATGTATCTTTTGGGTTTGGCAGAGGAGACATGGGGACTTAGCAAACACCTCTGCTCCAGGAGGGGTGTCTGCCCATGAGGTTTCTTCTGAACCTGAGTCTTAAAGTATTTTTGTGGCGCTTCTTATGTGTCTGTACATTACGAACTTACAGAGGAGCCTTGTTACTTCCACTTTTTTTTTTTTTGTTTTTTGTTTTGGGGTTCAAATCTGCTTTATTGAGAAAAAACATAGTCAGTGACACAGCTTGGATTGCCTACAACCCGGAGGCCAGCAGCAGGTAAGTAGCATCAATACACAGCCTGATAGCCGGCATCCCGGGGGCCCGGCGGCATTTTACAGACTTACATGGCGTCAGGTCTGCATCCGGTGGGGGGAAACAAGTGAGGATGAGCAGCAGTCGAACAAGTTTTTTGAGCGAGAGAAACATCTCACTGCTGTTTTGTAGTTTATAAAACAAGAAACAAGAAATATCCCAACCAGGTTACAACCAAGAGGTGGTGCTTAAACTGTGTAGTGATGGTGTATGATATCGGTGTGTTGTGGCAGCCCTAGCAGGTGGCGGCATGCGGGGAGATGAGTGTCCTGAGTTTACTATCCAGTGTTGTTGGTGTCTGCATAGTGTGAGCCCCAGAGGTCGCAGGTTGTTAAGGATATCATTCACCAGTGGGACGAAATAGTGTCACGATGGCGAGGGAGGGTGTATGGGTGTCAAGAAGGGGAAAGGTAGGCAGCGCAGTCTAGTCAGGATCGTTTACTTCTCGAAGGGGTATGTGGGGGCAGAAAGGTAGTCATCATGAGGGAAGGTCATAAATTCTATCCATGGCTATAGGGTGAGTGCCGGGAGAGCGTTATTGGCGCTGGGGAGTGTCAGGTCCGTGTCCTGACTGTGCATCTTCGCTTGAGCGTCTAAGCAGGTAGTGCACCAGGGGATCCCATATGTCCCTGGGTCGGCATGAGAGAGGCAGTAGTTCAGCAAAAGTGGTATGCTGGTCCTGGCAATATGTCAAGTCGGTGAGCCATTCCTTAAACTTGGGTGCTCTGCCCCTGCTCCAGCGGCATGCGATATGCCGCTTGGCCAAGAGCAATGCCGTGTCAACGAATTTTCTGCAGTTTCTAGGCAGCTGCAACGTGTAACCAAGGACAGCTACCAGGGGGTCCGCAGGAATCTCCTCATCCACCATCTCCGCAATGGCCTCGATAACTTGCCGCCAGTAATCAGCAATCTGGGGGCAAGACCACGCCAGGTGGAGAAAATCGGCATGTTCAGCACGACAGCGCTCACATCGATCATTATCAGCCAGTCCAAATCGATACTTCCGGACCGGCGTGTAATATATCCTCTGAAGGTATTTGAAATGAATAATTTTCAATCTGCAACTGGCAGAGATGCGGGAAGTCAATGCGCAGCAGTGTTTCCATTGGTCGTCCGAGATATCTGTTCCAAGCTGCGCAGACCAGCGTAGCCAGGCAGCAGAAGTTTGTAATGGAGCCGCACCTCGGATCTGGCGGTAGAGTCCAGAGACCAAATGGGTCCCGTCTTGTGATCCCAGTAGGAAGTGCAGTGGTAACAGGATCATGGGCTCAGCAGGGTAGTCGGGTAGAATGTCCCGCATCCCCGCGCGCAGACGAATATAGTAAAAGAGTTCAAGGGGCGTATGCTTATACGTTTTAAAAAACAGATCAGCAGACTTGAATTTACCGTCGTGAAACAGATCCCCCCAGCAGGTAACGAGAAGTTTACCACAGAGTTGTTGAAATCCCAGCTCCGACAACAAAGAAAGCTGCGGATGGTAGGTGAGCGGTAGCCTGGGGGAGTAGGGTAGTGGGCACAGCAATCGTCGAGCGATACGACGCCATGCGTCCAGTGTGCAAGAAACTGAGGTATTCGAAGTGGTAATGGATGTCTCGGGGCAATGTAGCAGGCCATTCAGCGGAAGTGGGTGTACTATCCAGTCTTCCACCGCTATGTGTGGCATGAAGGGAGTAGGTGCTATCCAATGATAGGCAAACTGCGCCTGTGCGCTCTGATAGTATATTTCGAAATCGGGGATATCGAAACCTCCCTGGTCATATGGAAGGATCAGCGTTGACCACTTTAAGCGGGGAGACTTGCCTCCCCAGAAAAGTCTGCGCAGCTCCGTGCGGAGTGTCTTGAAAAAAAAAGCGCCTGGGTGGTAGGGGATATTAAGAAAGAGGTACAGAAAGCGGGGTAATATCACCATTTTTATGAGGGAGGCTCTCCCAGCCATGGAGAGTGGTAATGTGATCCATCTATCGACGGAGGCAGTTAGCTTGGTTATGGCCACTCCGTAATTGGAACGGAGAGTCTCGTCCTTGTCACGGGCGACACGGATCCCCAGATAGCGGAGATCATCACGGCACCACATCAACGGGTAATCAAGTGGGAAATCGTGTACCGAATCTGTAAGAGGAAAAAATTGCGACTTAGACCAGTTTATGTGAACACCCGACACCCCTCCAAAAAGGACAAATTCCCGAAGCAGGGGGTTGAGGTGCAGGTCCGGGTACTTGACATATAGTGTGATGTCATCCGCATAGAGGGACACATCGATTTGCCGCTGCAGGCATTGTACCGCACCTGCTCTGTGTAATTGACGCAGGCGACAGGCTAGAGGTTCAACCGCGATAGCAAATAATAGGGGCGAGAGCGGGCAACCTTGGCGGGTGCCTCTCGTGAGTGTGATGGGTTGCGACAATTTCCCATTTATCAGTACCTTTGCCGTAGGGTCCGTATATAAGAGGCGCACCCAAGCTAGGAACAATTTGGGGAAACCCATGCTGGCCAGGACCGAGAAAAGGTATGGCCATTCGACTGAGTCGAATGCCTTGGTGGCATCTAGGAATACAGCCGCCACCGGGGTGGCAGGGTGAACCGTACGGAGCAGGGAAAAAAGGGTGCGCAGATTGTGGGATGTGGATCTTCCCGCAACGAAGCCAGATTGGTCAGGCAGGACAATTCTGGTCATCAGCAGGGAAAGCCGCGTGGCCAGTATCTTGGCAAGGATTTTGACGTCACAGTTTAGGAGGGAAAGTGGTCGATAAGAGTCACAGGATGAGGGATCTTTATCTGGTTTCAGGAGGGAGGTAATAACCACCTCCCGCATGGAACAGGGCAGTATCCCATCAGCTAGGGACTCAGTAAAAACCTCTCTGAGCACGGGGGCCATGATATCAATATAGGCTTTGTAGAATTCGGCTGGGATGCCATCCAGCCCCGGAGCTTTACCATTTTTGAGGGACATGATGGCCTCGCGAACCTCGTCTAGTTCGAAAGGCGCTGCAAGGAACTCCCTATCTCCATCGCTAAGCCAGCATAGAGCTACTTCATTTAGGTATTCAGTGTATGGTGCATCTGCCTCTACTGTGGATGTGTAAAGTGCCGAGTAGTGTGACGTGAAGGCAGTGAGTATCGCATCCGAATCTCTAATGGTGGCACCGGAATTGTCAGTAAGCTCCAGTATAGTGTTGTGCTCTCGGGATGGACGTGTGAGTGCAGCTAGTACTTTTCCAGGCCTATCCCCCCTCACAGTATCTGCGGGCCACCCAGTGTTTACCCCGATATTTCGCCTCCCTGGCAGCCTCCTCTTCGTATTTGGACAGTGTCTCTCTAAAGGTCGCATGTAGGCATGGGTCAGTATCCGATGCCATACGGAGCTCCAAGTCCCTCAGGTCCCCCTCCAGTGTGGTGATGGTACGTAGGATGTCTCGCAACACTCCGTGGCTTTTAGAAATACAGAAACCCCTGATAGTGACCTTGAAAGCCTCCCATATATGTTCCACTGACTCCACTGAGCCCCTGTTCCTAGGGAAGAAATCTCTGATCTCCTCGCCCAGCTCTGTGCGAAAGAGATCGTCAAGAAGTACATCGGGACCTAGTCTCCACTGTGGCCTCGGAGTGTCCCACCCAGGAGTCCGGAATTGCAGTCTCACAGGGCTGTGATCTGAATAGGTTCTGGGCAAGTGGGCTGCCCCCAGCAGCCCCAAAGCGATTTCTCGGGTAATCAGAAAATAGTCTAATCGTGCCCATGTTCCTGTGTGAGATGTAAAGTGCGTGCCCTCCTGTCCTAGGGGATGTAGGTGTCTCCAGGCATCCAGCAGTCCCCCCTCCTCCACCACTCCCTCCAAAGCCTCTCTTGCACGGGGCTTGTAGGAGCTGACACCATCTGATCTATCAAGGGGGGGCGCTAGCGCCAGGTTGAAATCACCTCCCCAGATGACGTGTCGTGCCCCAATGGAAACAATTTTACCCCACAATGAGGAAAAAAAGGCAGGTGAGTCGATATTCGGTGCATACATTGAAACAAATAAGTAGACGTCATGTCCCAGCCTGCCCCATAACAAAGCATAACGACCCTCCGCGTCTACCTCTTCCCCAAAGCGGTGAAAAGGCACGCTACGGGCAATGAGAATCGCCACACCTCTTGCATAAGACGAATAGGAGGAAAAGATGCGGGTACCAGCCCATTTCGATGCAAAAGATGTATCCTTTCGCTTGGGCGTATGTGTCTCTTGTAGCATGGCAACCTGTATATGATGTCTGTTAAGGTAGGCAATAACATTCCTGCATTTTTTAGCATCGTTTAGCCCTCGGACGTTCCATGATATACATGTCAGTCGAGCAGTTGCACTCATAGTAGCCATTGACATAGTAACATTAGAAGCGACAGCGCCCAAAGGGGCCACACCATGATCCCGCGACCATCCCCGCAGCACCAAGCCACACACCAGATTAGCAAATATGCATACAGTCTAAGCAACATCAACCTCATGAAACCCAACCTCCCCCCTCCCACCCCAGCATCCCAATCATGCCAGTAGCCATGGATCCCCCCCATGTGAAACTCCCTCCCCACTCTCCCCCCCAACTTTAGTAAGGCAACTACCCAAGAATACAACAAGTCAGTGGGGAACACCCGATTGGGGCACATCAAAGAGAGCGCACTGCCACTACCCGGCCCATAGCTCCAGTTCTATACCGCCCTCGGTGGAGACTAGGGCCAAGGGAGTGGTCCTTGGCACAGTTACCACTGGGGTGCAGGGTCCAGACAATCCGTCGCTCTCGTATCGCCCCAGTTCTCAAGTTGTGAGTCGCTGCCAGCAATAAACAAGCCAGCATAGTTTCCATATGACTCAGAGTGTGTAGGGTCAATCAGTCTTCGTGGTGCACTGGAGGTAGGTCAGCATCTTCCTGTGCATCCGCAGATAAATGCGCATCTTTGCGTTCTTTCCGAATCGTCTTCAGGAAGTCCTCGGCTTTTTGCGGGTTAGTGAAAAAGCGTTGCTTGCCTTGGTGGGTAACTCTAAGCTTCGCCGGGTACAAAAGTGCATAGTCTATTTGGGCCTCACGCAGCTTCTTTTTCACTGGTAGGAACTTGCGCCGTTCGTCCTGAACCATCGGTGTGAAATCGGGGTATATGGAGAAGGTGATGCCGTCATATCGCAGTGATCTTTGTGTCCGGGCGGCTCTGAGGGCCGCATCCCGGTCGCGGTAATTCAGGAGACGTGCAATTATAGGTCTCGGCGGCAGGCCGGGTTGGGGCATAGGCGCCAGGGAGCGGTGGGCCCTCTCTACGATGAACTGGGACGAGAAGGCCTCCTCCCCGATCGAGCCTTTAAGCAGTTTCTCTACATATAGTTCCATCCTGCCTGTGGCAGTGGACTCCGGCACATTTGTAATGCGAATGTTGTTTCGGCGGCTCCGTGCTTCTAAGTCCTCATTCTTTGCCGCTATTATGCGAAGGAGATTGTCCATTCTCGCCAACTGCGTCGTGTGGGCCGTGGTGGCGTCAGAGTTGTCGGAGATTCTCTGTTCCGCAGTCGTGAGACGTTCTTCATGACGATCCACCTTGTGGACCAACGCATCCAGTCGAGCCGTGACGCCATCCACCTTCTCCACAACGGTGGCGAAGCCCTGGCGCATCTCCTGTATCAGGTTGGTGAGATCCGCAGCGGGGGCAGGAGGTGGGACAGGCTGCGGTGGTGGTCCGCTAGGCCCCGGGCTCATCTGCGTCGATGTGGCACTCTTGCGAGCGTTGTCGAAGCTGAGTTTAGGCTGGCGATTCTCAGGTCGCCCCATGGCAGTGACCGGGGACAATTGTAAGGGCAAAGATGAGGGATGGTAGTGCAATACGGCGCAAGGTTATATACCTCGAGCAGAGGGGCAGCTAGTAGTAGAAAGCAGGAACCCGGGCCCGGTGCGATGCAGTATATTGCGATATTGGCGTTTCCAACAGGCGCGCTATGCAATCTCTCGGAGGTAACAACTGTATGTCCAGTCTATGGCGCGTGTCACCAGCAATTCGGGAGCCGGGCAACAGTAAGGCCAGAGCACAGAAAGTTATGACGGGCAGTAAGGCAGTCCGTGGGGACAGGCAGTGACTGGCAGCGGCTGAGTGTTGCAGCTCACCGGTCGGTGCATCTTGGACCAGCAGCCTTGCAACACGTGTACAGTTCTCAGCGCACCCAGCGTTGGAAATGACGCAGCAATCTGCAGGCGGGCATGGCGGTAAGCAAGGGGGCTGATCCCAGCCTCCGGTCGGTGGTACACGCCGCGCAAGCCCGGGTCCTCGGTACTATGAGCGCCGGGCGCTGCAATCTGGAAAAAGCTGCAGCCGTTTGTGTCGCCGCAGGATCGTCTCCTTTCTGGTGGCAGCAAGGTTTAAGCAGCGTTGGCGGGGGGGGGGGGGTAGGGGGAGACTCCAGGCAGGGTCTACGGCAGCCGCCTACCTGCACCGCCACCTCCGCACGCCGTCCCGGTAGGATCTTGAAGGCGACGTCCCGGTGTGGCCTGGGGTCCTTGTGGCAGGCCTCGGGGTCGCGTAGCTGCAGTGGCCCAGCGACCGTCACGCACAGTCCCAGGGCTGGCGCCGGGCAATTTACAGCTGCCCGTATCTTCGGTTCCCGGGCTTGCAGCGACACCAAACTCGAACCGAGTGTAGAGAGCTCCACTTGGAAACGGAGCCCGGTCTTTTGGGGGCGATATGGCACCCCGTGGCACAGGATCAGGGCAGGATTAGTTGCCAAGGAGCGGGAGCTGCAGTACTAGGCAGCCATTCCGCAAATGCGCCCTCTAGCTTGTTACTTCCACTTTCTACGAAGCTATCACTACGCTTACTTTTACATTTTAGAAAGCCGTGATGAATAACCATAATATATCAAAGTAGTAAAAATACATTTATCAAGGCAATTAATGATTGAAACGAAAAAGTAATTTTAAGCCTCAGCTTTCCAATATTTCAAGTTAAACTCAGTTCAAAATTAAGATTATGGTGCAGCATAACCACAAAACATTTTTTACATTTAAACAGAAATAATAGTTAAACACATTAATTTACTGAAAATATAACTAAAACACCACCTTAGGGAGGAGTATAAAATTATTGCTAAAATCCCGGAAACTATGGAAGTGAAGAATGGATTTCAAATAACACTGACAGATTTTTGATATGATGATTCCAGTTTTCACATAATCCTAAAATGAGAACTTTATTACCATTATAGCAAGGAAAGATATATACCTAACTCTTTTCTATAAACAAGCAGTGGCAAAACCAATCGGTCTCGTCTTTGAGACCTAATGGCTTTTCCAGTGCTTTTTTGGCAATCCTGAACAGCACTGGTAAAAAGCAAAATGTTTTTGCCAATGCGGTGTATCGTAAAGAAAACGGTTAAAAATAAAAGGCATGCTGACGTGAGTGGTGGTGGTAGCATAATTTTTTAAGCATGTGCATATGTCACCACACGTGCGCGTCTACAGAAAGGCGTGGGTTCCATATTGTTTTCCATTTTCAATAACTTTTTATTAAATGTTCTAATGTGGTGGGCACCACAGAGGTAGTTAAATAAAAAAACATTTTTAGGGGGCACGCTACCAAGCCACACTTCAGCCGTGAGGGAAATGGCTTTCCAAGCAGCGCACCCACCTCCTGACTATTGCCGTGAGGGGAACGGCTCCAACATCCGCCGCCATCCACCCGGTGCCACACGCAGCTGGGGAACTACATCACCCAACTGCCCCGGGGTTCGACGCGGCGGGACGGACGCCACACACGCGCCAGGAGGCGCCTTATCAGCAGGGAACGCCACTCGCCCCGCGAGTCGCGCGCGGGAGAAGCCCGGGACAAGGGCGGGACCATCTGTGGCCATCAGGGGCCAGTAGAGGCCGGGCCTGGCCACCCCCCTTGGTCGTAGAAATGGGGAAACGCAAGATCAATAACGTTGAAGGTGAAGGTAAGAAAGCAAAATTCCCTAGGAAATCAGAGTCTATAATTTCTTACCTGACTTCGGCAGTAGGGGTACTCAGTGCAGAAATTGCCAATGCTGAGAAAGAACTAGGCTTGGATGCTGCCCTTATAACTCATGATGTTTCTGGTTCTGCTCCAATTTTGGATTTTGTTCCCTCCATTCCACTTGAGCCCATTGTAGTGATTGCGAACCCACCCCAGGCCCCTCAAATTAACCAAGTTTGGACTGAGGCTCCAAGCCAGGATACAGAGGAGCACATTCTGGGTCAACACTCCACAGGACTTAAGGGATCGAAGGGGAAACGTAGGCTCACCAAAAAACCCAGCAAGCAAATAAAACCTAGTCTGGCCTCTGAAAATGATTCAATTGACTTAAGGCTCCAGGCTCACCTGGCAGATTTGGTGGAAGGGTTGTTTGAATCACGGCTGGAGCTGGCCCTCGCGAACATTGCTAAAGACATTGTGGACACTTTAAACTCTTGTGTGGCTAGTCTATTAAATAAATGTGACCGCTAAGGGTGAGCGGAAAATCCGTTCCGCTCGCGGATTTCGCGGATTTTCGGTAAATTCGCGATCCGCGAAACTCCAGCGAATTTACTGAAAATCCGCGAGATCCGCGAGCGGCGGATTTCGGGGGCAAAAGTTCCAACCTGTTGAACTTTTAACTATTTTAGGATGGCACCGGCAAGCTGCCAGCACCATCCTAAAATAGTTACTAAGTTAGCTTCAACAGGAAGCACTAATAGATAAAATAAAGCAGGTGCTCGAGCACCTGCTTTATTTTATCTATTAGTCCTTCCTGATGAAGCTTATTTAGTAACTATTTTAGGATGGCGCTGGCAGCTTGCCGGCGCCATCCTAAAATAGTTAGTTAGGCCTAATGATGTGTGTTTTGTCGAGGCTGGGTAGGTGTGGGTTCTCCCCATATCTATTGTCGAAAATTAGCTATGATGCTTGATGGGGGCCTTTGCATAGTTGACTTTCACTAGCTCAATCCCTGTGCAGTTCCTGTGACCACAAGCTTCTCTGATCCGTGCCTGTCCTTTTATGCACACAAAAGGCATGTGAACTCGCATATAAGCCTCGCCCGTTTGGCCCTGCCCCTCACACTAGCGATGTGCACCGTTTCCCCACCCGGCCATTCCCCACACAATCCGCAAAATCCGCAAATTCGCGGATTTTGAGGATTGCGAATCCGCAAATTCGCAAAATTCGCCCATGCCTAGTGACCGCATTGATCGTTTTATAAAGGAATACAGGGCACATCATCCTAGGCCAATAGTGTCACGGGAGGTACGGGAGAGCCCTAAATCACAGACTGGTCATTGTGTAGCAACTGATATTCTATTGTGTGAAAATTCCGACAGTAAGACTCCAGAGAAGTTGGGGCCCAGGGGGAAGGTCAATCTCAGTGGGCGGCTGACCAGATCCGCAGAGATTACATCAAAGAAAGCAGCGGGGTTAGCACAATCTAAACCTGTTCTGAGCTTTACAAAGCCTACCTTCCACAGGGGCTTTATTTTAAATCTTCCACCTGAGGCTGCGCCTCTGGTAGCAGTACTAACTGGGTTTCCTCCCATAAATAACGGTGCAGTGGAAACAGAGTATGATCTTTTGAGGAAGGCTCAATTGTGGTGTTCCCAACTTAGTAGCGGAGGAGTTGACATCACCTCGCATATTATTTTTGCTAGACGGGTTGCGTGGGTAGGGAAGAGAAGTAAATGTATACCCGTGATTGTGTGGTAATAAATTTTAATAGACCAAATGTGGCTGACAGATTGTTTTGGGACGGATCTGAAATTGTGGGCTCTGGTATTAAGCTGCTTCCCTTGGGCTATTTTTATCCCCTGGTATTTCATACACACACAGTGGTTTTTCTAGCGTAGACGCTCAACCAATTAGATGCCCCCACTCTGAAATGGCTGTCATCAACAACAACACATACCAAGCTCAGCAGGCATCACTGAGGAAGGAGGGACGGAGCTCACTCTCCCATAGCACGACGGGTACTCACTCTACAGAAAGGTCCACAGAGCTAATTCTGGCAAATAGGTTCACACCTCTCTCCAATATGGAAGTTAATGATTAACTACATAAGCAAGAGTCAGCGCCTTTAGGTTGCAATAGGGCGGTAGTTCATTTCTCTTCCCGTAAGTTCCTTAGTTGGAATATAGCAGGATTAAAGAATAAATGCACTGATGAGAGGTGGAAAAATTTTGTGATGCAACATGACATTATTACTTTACAGGAGACCTGGGACATAGAAAATAACTTTTGTCTAGATGGGTATTCCAGTTTCTTCGTAAAGGCAATTCCAGGGTTAAGGGGTAGAGCCAAAGGAGGATTGCTTATGTTTATTTCATTAGAGCTAGGTGGCTCCTTTAAACAGCTTGATCTGTCCTCAGATAATATACTAATTTTGGAATGGGTAGGTCCAAACTATCAAACCACTCTTTTGATTAATTTCTATAATGCCACGGAGAAGGACCTACGCAACCTACACCTTAATTCCCTGGCGGATTTTTTAGAGGATTATAAATTCTTACTTAACACTTTATTCGAAATCATATTAATGGGAGATTTTAACATTCATCCGTGTAGCTGGGATTGCCTGGAACAACAGCAATTGGGCCCTGCTGGGTCCATTACTGCACACTTTGAACATAGCCCACAGGGGGAAGCTCTTGAGGATTTATTAGCTAGCATGAACCTGATTGAGGTAGACGGTTTTAGGGGGGAGGATAGGGCCCCGGCATTCAAAGGAAGAGACTCAGACATAGTAATAGATTTTATTTTTGTTTCGGCAGGATTGGTAACTAAGGCCACCTCTTATGAAGTAGTGGTCTCGGTCTACAGTGATCATAATCCTCTTGTTTTGGCCTTAGACTTGGGGGATGTAATAATTAGACGGGATCTGAGCACGATAAACATCAACACTCTGATTCCCAAGGATCAGGCCAGGAGGCTTAACTGGACTAAGGTAGTTCCAGACACTTTTATGTCGGATCTCCTTACTAAGGCAGAGGGGGATTTCGCAGTCTGCCTAAATAGCACAGCCACTGGCAACGATATCATTGGAGCCTATGTCGACATCTGCACTATAATCAATCAGGATTTAAAAACCAAATCTAGGCAGAAAGAGTCCAACCACCCTAGGTGGTTTGATGCCAAATGTTCTAAGGCACATAAGGATCTTATACAAGCACTAAAACTGAAACCTCGGAATAGGGAGCTCATTGCCAGGATGAGAAAACCTATAAATTGGCTATGTCCTGTAGGAAAAAGGCTATTAAAAACGAGGCCTGGAATAATCTTATTTCTACAGATATCCTAAAGGATAGTAATAAATGTTGGACCACAATTAATCATCCTTTTTTCTCTGGGGTTGAGAACACAGTTTTGGACTGTGTGATCCCAGACGATCTATGGGTATCTAATTTTAGAAAGATTTATGATATCGAGGAGTGTTCTCCTGCTGTAGCCCCGGGTCATACATCATTGTATTCAGCCCCTCAATTACACTTTGAGATGGCCGAGGTGCAAAGGGCGATAGAGGAGACATCTAAAAATAAGGCTCCAGGCCCAGACGGAGTCCCAGCAGATCTTTATAGGACCCTTCCAAAATTCTCGGCGAAGATACTTACAAACGTCTTTAATTGCTCAAGCATTAGTGGATTCCCCCTATCCTGGGCAACATCGATTATAATACCAGTGTTCAAAAAAGGTTTGAGGAGTGACCCCTCTTGCTACAGGCCTATCTCCCTGATTGACTCTGCCGTTAAAATCTTGGGCAGAGTCATACTGCACAAATTGGAATATTACCTGGAGGAAAGGGGGGGTCCTCTCCAACCTTCAATACGGGTTTAGGGCAAAAAGAGGCACTTTGGATCAGTGTCTAAACCTGCAGATGCTTAGAAGCAAATATACCCAGGCGAAGGAAGGTATGCTCTATATGGGCTTTATGGACCTCTCATCGGCCTTCAACCTGGTAAACCGGGCGAAACTGTGGTCGATCCTAACTAATTTAGGTATGGATCCCTCCTTGGTTAACTTCCTAGCGACCCTTCACCAAGGACTCCTGGCGACTATTAGAATTAACAAGGAGGGGGGCTGTACTAGTTATTTTAATCCCAAGCAAGATGTCAGGCAGGGGTGTATCCTGGCCCCCCTCTTGTTTACCTTATATATAAATTCCTTGGACAAACATTTAGTGGGGGCTACCTTAGACGTTCCACGTGTGGGCGACTCCGCAGTCCCGGTCCTCCTCTATGCGGACAATGCGGTCCTACTGGCCCGCACTGGACTGGGGGCTGCAGAGACTTTTGGACGCCTTTGGTGGCTTTATGAGGTCCCTAGACCTACAGGTGAACAGCAAAAAGTCCCATGTCATGGTGGCAGGTAAACGGCCCAAAAATAAAACGTTTTACCTGCAATGGGGCGGAGCTGTTCAGGGTGCCGGTTTTCACATATTTAGGAGTCATTTTTGACGAAAAGGGTAACTGGGCCCCCCAATTAAATGCCAAAAGTATAGCTGTCGCAAGATCAACCTCTGCACTATTGGGCTTCGCAAAACGATTGGGATCGAGGCCCATCGAAGCCCTATTAACAGTTTACAAATCCAAATGCTTGTCCATAGCACTGTATGGTGCTTCACTTCGGGGCTATTTACCGCAAGGTAAAATGCAGATAACTGAGAATACATTTTTAGGGTCATTATTAGCAGTCCCCCAATCTACTCCTGTATTTTCCCTGCACTCGGAGTTAGGTCTGGGATATATCACGGATCTCTTACAGTTGGCCCCAATGACCAATTGGATTAAAACCTGGCTTAATAGCGAGATCACACTGAATCACTCCATTTTAAAATATTGCATGGCGTTAGACAAGGCTAACAAAATACCCTGGCTAGTCTATATTAGAGAGACATTTTGTAAATTGTGTCTACCGGAATTGTACTCGTCGCCAAATCTGCTGCAAAAGGGTGACCTGAAGTGGATTAAGAACAATTTTTTGGGTCTAGCGGAGCAAGAACGGGAGAAGGTGAAATTTATAAAACCATCTGTCAGAGCAAATTATGCTCTGACGACCTTGCCACTTGTTGAACCGTATCTAAAGATTGTGACAATCCCTTTTCACCGTCATCTGTTAATCCGATTTAGATTCAATATTGTTCATTTCTCCCTCTGTCACTTTCCAGTATGGGTAAACCCGAGTCATCAATTCCTTGCAGCTGCGATAATTTTTCTAGCCAAATCCTCATGCACTTTATCATGTTTTGTGACCACTATGCCGACATCAGGAAACAGTTCTTAGTACCACTCCTTAGAGAGGCAGGGTTCGTTCAAGTAAGGCCTGCACTCATGTACTTACAATTCTTAGGCAGTCCTCGTGTGGTTTAGGGGGTTGCCTGTTTCCTGGTGGCTGCTGTACGAATTAAAGCTAAATGATTAGCAGCAATAGAGACTGTGGTGTGATTGTACATCTTCTGTTATCGAATTTTTATCTTTAGTATTTTAACCTTTTTATGAAATTTATGTATACTAATGATGAAATTGGTTTTAATATATTTTTATCCCATGTTTGTACTAGTGTGTTCGCTTTTATGATTTTAATTAAATCGAATAAAGTGTTACTTGACTTGACATTTTTAGTGTGCTAAAACACTCTTGTAGAAGGCCGACAGCAATTTGCTGCCTGACCATCCATGCTGCTATGAGCAAAGACCCTCCCAGAGAGACACAACCAGCTGAGTAACTACCTTTGGGTCAGCCACCTAGTTGCACCCAAAGAGCTCCCCCCTAAACCACTAACCTAGGAGAAGGTCCCTCTCTGATGGGCTCGCGTATGGAGTCATTAGCTGGTATCACACCCTGTGTGTCTGAACAGGCCCTTGTCAATCTTCCCCCTGCCGCATCTCCTTATGTGGCAGTTCTTATTGGGTATGCCCTCTACGAAAAGGGTAGAACGAATTTACGAGGAGCTGTTTAACAAAACCTTAGATTGACTAGTGCGAGACAAAGGGTTACCTATTGATCATGCCAAAGACATTTTGTTGGTTTAGAGATGCGCATGGATTGGATCGGACTCAGTTGATCCATTGGATGACTATGTAATAATGAACTTCAAATTTCCATTTTTGGCTTATAATCTAATGTTCTGCACTAGCACTCAACACTGCCCGAGGAGTGCTATCACTAAGGTCCCCTAAGGGTACTTTTCCAAAACTTCTGTCCCTCATATCCAGAGAATGACTCATTCTTTGGGCCTTTCAACCACTCGACCTAACCAATCTCACGACCATCAGCATTTGTTTCCATCACGCTTGTCTACAGTCCATTCTACAGGGATGCCGATCAGGGCGCCTGCTATAGGATCGGCAGCCTTCCTGCCAAGTTTAGCTGCTCCCATCTGCAATCCCACTGCTAACAGATTTGATGCCCTTCAATCCCGGACTGACTCCCTTTTGAGATGAATCAATCCACTGCATCAACCAGAATTTCCATGTTGTTTAGGGGAAACCCTCAGGCTTCAGTCCTGACCGACCATTTGCCTTACTCAGCTGGAATATTGTGGGCCTTATGGGAAAAATAAATAATTCTGATTGGCGATATTTTGTCACCAAGTAAGATATTTTAGCCCTACAGGAAACCTGGTCTACGATATCCTGCGACAGCTATCTGTGCTAATCTAGCCAAGCTATTCCCTCACTTCGAGGAAGATCCTTGGGGGGGACTCTTGATTTGGACCAGCCCGAGTCTTCATGTGGAAGTAATGGTAATTGACTCAGGGTCCCGACTTTTTCAATTTTAAAGCTACAGGACAAATGATCTCGATTTTCTTTTTATTTAATTAATTTCTACAACAATGATTTTACCAATACAGTTTATAGCAATTTCACTAATTTGTTTAATTCTCTTTCTAAATTGCAATCTGTTGAGGGCAGCGCTAAATTTCCGACTTACTACCGGTTGTGTGGAGATTTTAATGCTAAATTGGATCGTCATACCTGGGAAGTAGGGGCATTAGTGGAGAATCTCATGGGGCGTGGCTTAACACGCGATGTAGTCGGACGTGCCCGGGCTGAGCTCCGAGTGAAGCTCTCCTTCCACGGGCCATTTCTCCGGCATTTTCCACTGCAGCCGGCCCACACTCGCACCGAGTGTGCCCGGGAGCCTGATCCGCCACCTGAGCGACTTTGGGGGAGATCGGTGACACGGACCCTCCGGCCGGCGGAAGCCCCAGCAGTTACCCGGCCGGGGCCCACTTCCGGCCGGCAGCACCGGCTACTCGAGCCCGGGGATCCGGCCCTTCGAGGTAGGCCGCACCGCGCACACCCACCCCCGGGCTGCACGGGGTGGGGGACAGGACCGCACCATAGCGTCTGGTGCCTCAAGCGACCCCACTGCCCGGGAGCCCCTACATTTAGTGGCGGAGTTGGCACCCTCGGCCACTCGGGTCTGGAGCATCGGCCCACATAGTCGGCTGTGCCAGGGACACCCCGCTGGGCCACACGGTGCACAGGAAAGGACCGCACCGCACCGACTGGGGCCACTAGTGACCCTGCTGCCTGTGAGCCCTTGCCATAGACGGTGGAGGCGGCGCCCTCGAGCGAACTGGGCCCCTGTCCTCTCTCTACCCTGGGGTGGTTTCCGGCCAGCGTCGGGCCTGGCCCGAGTCCGGGGATCCGGCCCACACTTAGCAACAGCCACAGCCACACTCCTGAAGCCCTGCTGGAAGGCGATTCCGCCGTACTTATGGTGGCGCAGTGCACACCGGGGGTGCTGAACTCGGCTACGCAGGTGCGGATCCCGTGAATACCCACGCGTAGCACCCCGTGATCCACCCCACGCCGAGGGACACAACGCCCTGCATCGCCATTGGTGTTATCCTGTGCCACCCGGACAGATTGATCCTCCCGAACCCGGAGGAACAAGGGCAGCCAGAGCGGCCGTGTGGCCTGGATTGACTAGTCTACACGCGGCCTACCTGGAGGAGAGTTACCATTGCGCCATTTGAAGCGACATCCAGTGGCGCACAGGCGCTCCTAAACCAATTGCGGCGCAACCTTTGTACCCTCCCTAGGCGGTATCACTGAGCGGGATCCCGGGTGCCCTAGCGGGATTGCGATCTCCTCACCAGTTATACTACGTCCGAAGTGGGCGACCCGGAGTGCCGGACCCCGTGACCAACACGCCCAAGACCCTGCAGTGCTGGTTGTGGAGGCCTGCCGTCCGGGCCGCCTTGCAGTTCTGAGTAGTCCCATGTCAGGAGGGACTAGAGCGAGGACCGGAACCGGAGGGGCGCAAAATAGGGGGAAGATGGCGAAGAACCTCGAGGCTGACCAGACTGCCTCCAAACTGGACACCATGCTGGCGGCCATGGAGCGTTTGGAAGAGTCCATGCAGTTGACCCGTACATCCCTGGAGACCAAGATAGACAAGGTGGCAGTGGACTTGACGCACCTCGGGGCGGACCACAAGAAACTATCCGAACGAACTTCGGTCCTGGAACAGACTATGGCGGAGGCCTCGCCCAAGTTGGTACAGACGGATAAGCACATACGTGACCTCCTCAATCGAGTGGAGTTTCTCGAGGACACGGCGGAGGATGCGGAAGGGCGTGCCCGGAGTAACAATATACGCATAGTGGGCCTACCGGAACGCTGGGAGCGGAGGGAAGCGGCGGAACATATGGAGGAATGGCTCCGCGAACTGTTACCGGAGGGCACGCTGTCACCACACTTTGTAGTGGAGAGGGCGAACCGGGTGCCATCCCGTCCACCCCCGACCAATGCTTATGCGGGTGCTGAACTACCGCAACCGGGACACCATCCTACGCGAAACCAGGAAACTGTCAGACATTAAAGTGGACAATGCAAAGGTAATGTTTTTCCCCGACTACACGGTACAAGTCCAGCGGCAGCGCCACTTGTTCATGACAGTGAAGCAGAGACTCAGGCGTTTGGCTCTCATGTACTCGTTACTATTCCCGGCACGCCTCCGGGTGGTAGCGCAAGATAAGACACATTTCTTTGACACTCCTGAGGCGGCTGAGGCCTGGCTAGATTCTGGAGTCGATATGGGTCGTGGGACCGCACCGCCAGAGCCGCGCAGCAACCGCACCGCCCGCAGACGGAGGCATCGGCGCCCCTCGCCGGCCAGGTCGCCCACAGCGGATAAAGAGATGGGCCCCACGCCAGCACAAATACAAAGCGAACAGCAAGAAGCCCTCCGGATGGCAGCCGAGCTCAGTGGATCACAGTCGCCTATCCTGATCTCCAACGCCAGTCTCGGATCACGTGGGAGCGAGGATGACGAATACTTATACGGAATGCCGGATGAACAGGTAACAGAGGGCCTACCGGATGTCACACCCCAAACAGCGGACCTGATAGCGTAGTGAGCTCCCTCACTCTGTTCTTGGACGGACTACAGCGGATGGCGCCACGTAGGAGGCAGTGAACTACATTGGAAGACCCACTTGGAGAGCCCACCGGGGCTTCTGAAGACCTCAGACAGTACTATTGGCACTGTCCTCGGGGCCCGTGCCCTGCCCCCGCCTCCCTACCCTGGTGAACCCTGAGCTGCTCCCGCTGCCAGGAGGGGGGTCGGAGTTACACTGTCTGCGGTACGTCAGAGACATAGTGTTTAAGGGGTGGCCGGACCCCTAGAGGTGAGTGTCCCTCAGGGTGTGAAAGTGGGGGCCTCCGGAGCCATGTGTCCCGGTTCTGGGACGGTGGGCACTTTGGCCCTGGATGTGAACACTGACATTGACTTCTGATGGCTTTTGGCTCACAGCCCGTGGAGGGGAGACACCACAGCTCTCTTAGCCTGGTGAACTATCATACACTGCTTGTTTTGCATACTCTGTCACCCCCCCATTGAACTCACGGATTAATTGAGCTCATTAGAGCGTTTGGGCAACGACACGTTTCGTTGTTGCCCTTTTGGCATTATGGTTCTGTTAGTATTCTTTCTGAGACTAGTGTCGGCACTGACATGTCAAAGTTTATGTCCCTGTATCTGTGTGGGGTGGCGGGCTGAAATCCTTGTCATTAGTTTCTGCTGTTATGCTTGTGTGGCCGGGGCGGGCTGGAGGTTGGGGAGGGGGGGTGTGAGGGTAATTGGGAGATGTGGAAACTGTGATGACTACGGTTAAATTTTGTACCTGGAATGTCAGGGGCATGCACACACCCTCACGTCGATATCAAGTGTACTCCTATCTTAAAAGACATCAAGTACAGATCGCATTGTTGCAGGAGACCCACCTGGCAGCCGCGGAGGTCGCCACACTTCGCCGTAGATGGAGGGGGCAGGTATATGCCACAGGCTTCTCAGCGTTTGCGCGCGGGACCCTGATCTGGGTACGACCGGGGGTTCCATTTGCACTGACACATAGCAACATTGACGCAGAGGGGCGTTATGTATTCATACAGGGCAGACTGGACAGGCAACAGATAGTTATAGCCTCCATCTACGCGCCAAATGTCGAACAGGGGAGGTTCCTGGCGAGACTGTCGACGGTGATTGCACCTTGGTCTGACGTGCCACTATTATTGGGTGGCGATTATAACAGCGTACTAGATGTCTCCCTCGATCACTCGTCTCCTCCGGCGGTTGTCGCCCCAGCCCAAGCAACCTCCAGGGCCCTTCTTGATTGGGCGACACAGTGGAACCTGCAGGATGCTTGGCGAGTCAGGAACCCTAACACCCGGGTATACTCCTACTTCTCTGGGGCCCACTCATTGCACGTCAGATTAGACAGGTATATGATGTCCCGTGACTTGATTCCTCACGTGACAGAAACAGAGTACCTGGGGCGGACACACTCTGATCACAACCCACACACTTTGGATTACGGGTGGAAACGCCCACGCCCGCCTGTGCCCACATGGCGCCTGCAGCTGGATCTCTTACGCGATACGCCATTCCGAGAGGAGATGTCCAGGAGGATAATACAATACTTTGAGGACAATGGCGACTCTGCCTCATCCCCGAAAATTGAGTGGGACGCCTTCAAGACAGTGACCCGAGGGAGCAGTCTCGGTGTGCAGGCAGGCCTGCGGGGACAGGTGGAGCGGGATCTGATGAAAGCGGAGGCGACTTTACTAGACAAAGAGCGAGAAGCGGTAGAGGGCGATGACTCCCAGTTGATTACAGCCCGGGCAGATCACACCCTTTTGATGGAGAGGCTGAAGAACCTTAATTTTGCGGCACACTCTGCACGCACCCACAACACAGGTGACAAGCCAGGCAGACTCCTATCATGGCTGATACGTCAGGATACTCAATCGGCGTCGGTGCTGTCAATCCGTACGACTCAGGGCGCTGAAGTCTTCACCCAAAAACTGATACATGAGGCGTTCACAGCACATTACAGGTCCTTGTACAGCTCACGACAGAGCCACTGAGGTGGAGATTGCAGACTACCTAGCGACACTCCAGCTACCTGCGGCCACTCGCGCCCAACAGGCGGAGCTGGGAGCGGATCTTACTAGTGAGGAGCTACGAGAGGTGATTTTTTCCCTCTCTAATGGCAAGGCGCCGGGCCCGGACGGGCTCCCGGACGAGTTTTACAAGGCCTATTCCTTGTTATTAATACCGGAACTGTTAAGAGTGTACAAGGCAGCATTTGAAGATGCTGAATTTCCGGCGTCTCTGAACGAGGCCAATGTGATCTCCCTGCTGAAACCAGGCAGGGAAGCGTGCGAGCTGGGATGGTACAGACCGTCAGTGGCGTAACGAAAGTTGAGGGGGCCCCCCTGCAAGGTACACGGAGGGGCCCCCGCTCCGGATTTATTCCGGAGGTCTCAGGCCTGAGTACTGTGCTGAGGGGGTCCCCTGCAGCTCGGTGGAGCCCGCATCGCGGGGGTCTGTCTTACGCGTCTGGCCTGTCACCCCTCAAGTCCTGACCCGTCACAACTCTTGCCCCTTGCCCAGTCCCTGCTCCTGCCCCTTCACTCTCAGTGAGCAACATTGGCAAATTACACAGGACCGCAAGTTCCCCACAGTACTCTGTTTGGGGAAAGCTCCTCTGTAATCACAAACTACGATCTACTGGCTCCAAGGCACTCACTCACAAGACATGCTAAAGGCAGACGGCGCATTGTCTTTTGAAAGGAGATAATCAGCCTCAGTCAGAATGACAATGGGCCTGTCTTCAGTATGTGCGAGCTCAGTGAGGGGCTGCTGTAACCTCTGGAGTTCAACAGAGAAGTGCGACCTGGACCCTGAGAACTTTTAATCTCCTGGTACTTCTCAGGGTAACAGCTCAGCTCGCTGTAATTGATCTCCAAAATTATGGACAAAAGGCGTCCGTGAAAGGAATGATTATGGTTAACGGACAGGACACCAAAATGACAGACGGTCCGAGAAATTTACGGATGGTTGGTCACTCTAACTGAGAGTTAACAAACTTTTCAAATAGTTCAGTTTGGAATGTTAATAAAGAAATAGGTCTGAAAGTAGAGAAGCTAATCATATCCATAGATTTTTTAACAAAAGCATGTTTCCATCATGGCAGAAGTTCAGCAGAGGCCAGAGACTTATTACAAATTTCCGAGAGTTTCGGGGTCACAAGACCTATAGCAAAATGTAAAAACCAGGGAGATATTCACAAGGAAGTGGCGGATAGAGGCGTTAGCCTTCTTGGCTTAACGCCTCTCTCTGCTACTTCGGAAACACAAGGCTGCACCATATTCACAAGGATATGGTGCAGCCTTGCGTTTACCCCTGCGATGGTGCTAAGTTTCACAACTTAGCACCAACGCTGGCACCCTTGCACCAGAGTGCAAGGGTGCCTACAAGCAGGGAGGTTTGTTAATGTGCAGGAAGGTGTCTCTTCCAGCACATAAGCAAACCTAAAATGCCAGTTTGTTACCTACATGTGTGCTGCTTCATGCAGCACACACGTAAGTTACAAAACGGCATGTTTAGAAAAGGTTTGTTTATGTACAGGAAGGGACACCTTCCTGTACATAACTGCCACAGCCGGCGATGCGCATCAGGCACTGATATCTAAATATGACTGGTGGTACTCTGCAATGGGGTGAAGCAAGCAATGTCCTCCACTGACTTGGTGTGCTGACAGGCAGCCTGTCAATCTACAGATCAGCCCTTATGTCGCTAGCCTCAAATTTATAGTAAAAACTCTCTCTACCCTCCACCCCTCTCTCCTGCTCTTCCTCCCTCCATCCCATATCTGGTCCTTTTGCCCAGCTGGAATAATTGCCATGAACAAAGACTGCATCTACTTGAACTCTTGTTAGGCAGGGAGCAGGCCTGATACACAATAAATTCACTGATCGCCTGGCCCAGGCCAGATGTACTTTTGGTCTAAATGTTATTCAAGAGATTTAATCTACCACATGCAGCTGCATCAGGCAAACCCTGTGTATTTGTAACAAAACGCCATGTAATGGTTACTCGGCAACATGTTTGGGAATAAATTTTCAACTTGCTTCTACAGGCGTCACCATCTAAATGCTGCTTTTTAGCTTACATTGGTAGCATGAGCTCAATACAAACTCAAGAAATACAAATAAGACATAACAAAATGAATCAACTAGCTGTATAATTTGGTACAAATGTAAACAAATAAATACATGTATTAAAAGGCATGATTACAGTACATGTTCTCATGTGTTACGAGTCACCTGGTAATCTTGCCCTTTTATTGGCTCACGGTCCAGAATAGCTCAGTGTGAACCACCTGCTACGTGTCTGCTATGCTACACCCCATCTTGCCATCTTGGTCCAATAATAAGTGGAATATATTACACAGAGCAATTTAAACATGTAAGATATGCTGGCAGATGACCGAAAATACGGGGCACAAAGCTATGGAACACAATATGCAAAGGAAACGAACTACAGAGGCCCGATGACAGGGTCGTGTGGGGTCTCAGTTGATCTTAATCAATGTCAGTTAGCTCGGCTCTGAGCCCAATCTGCCGCGGTACCAGTCCAGCACGCTGCAGTTCTACTTAGCCTGCTAAAATTAAATTATTATTAACGTTGCAAATTGACATCATAATGTCAGAAAGCAACATGAATTGTCAGACCTGAGTTGCGGATGGGACGAGAGTGGGCATTGTGGAGGCACTCGTATTTCCAGAGATCTTCCCTCTGCACAGAAGACTGTCCGACCTCTTCTGCTGACTGCTCTGCCTGTGGTCCCGTGAGATGATGGGGCAGCAAACTACTGCGGCACAAAGTATTGAAGTAGTGAGTCAGCCCAAGGAACATTATTGCCCGCGTTTAATTGCCGCCTTTCTACTAGTGACTCTTCCTGTTGGAAAATAGAGGGTCACGTGACGGCACGTAACGTGAGGCCGTCGCAAGAAATATCATATTGTTATGGCTGAGGCTGAGTGCCCTATTGAAAACGCTGACGTTTGGGAGAGAGAGACAGTACGACATTTTCTGAAGCATTTTACATAAAAAAAAACACAAATGGTTGCTTGTAAAACGTATCCTGTTTCCCGGGCAGTGTCTTGCAGGAGTTCATTTCTGATGTCAGGTGGCATATGTCACTGGGCGGCGAGGGGGCCCCCTGGAGCCTGGGGGCCCCCCCGCACTGCATGGGCTGCGGGGGCCTGTGTTACGCCCCTGCAGACCGTTAGCGCTCCTTAATACAGACTACAAGATCTTGGCGGCGACATTGGCTCGGAGGCCTGCGCCCCTAGTTCCCACACTGGTGCACTCTGACCAGAACGGCTTTGTGCCCACCCGCAGCACGTCTTACAACATACGTCGCTTCTTTAGAGTCCAACGCTACGCGATCTCCAACTGGCCATGCTCAGGGTGTATAATACTCGATCTGGAAAAAGCGTTTGATTCAGTGGAATGGCCCTTTCTGCTCCAGGTGCTCGAAAAGTATGAGCTGGGCGACGCCTATATCCAGATGGTGGAGCTCCTGTACCAAGCGCCCGAGGTGCGAGTCCAGACCGGGCGGCTATTTTCTGACAGAATAAGGATCGGGAGAGGCACCAGACAGGGATGTCCCCTCTCTCCCCTGATATTCGCGCTCATGATGGAGCCGTTGGCAGCGCTGCTCCGGACCTCCAGAGCTACCTGGGGCATCCCACTGGCAGATGGGACACACTCGGTGTCTCTGTATGCCGATGACTTGCTGTTGTATGTCAGGGACCTCACCTGCATACCTGCGGCACTCACAGACATCTTTCGGGTGTTCGGGGATATGTCGGGGCTCCGTGTCAACTGGTCAAAATCAGGGGTCTATGCGTTTAGTGAAACTATGCCACAATGTGAAGTGCGAATGATGGACGAGGAGCTTCGGTGGCACCCGACGGTCTTCCGGTACTTAGGGATCCTCATATATCGGGACCCCGTTGATCTCCTAGAGGGCAACCTCGTGAGAGCCTTCTCCTCGTTGTCGGCCCAGGTCACGTTCTGGAACTCCCTCCCACTGAATGTGCCGGCTCGAGTAGCGTTGACAAAGATGATAATGCTCCCCAGGCTCCTCTACTTTTATGCTAACCTTCCGGTGTATGTGCCGACGCGTATATTCAAGGGATTGGAAGCCCTCACCAGGCGCCTGATTTGGAATAAAGGGCACCCCCGACTGGCATTGAGGACCATCTACGCGGCTACGGAATCTGGAGGCCTGGCGGTTCCCAATCAGGAACTATATTACCTAGCGGCCTAACTGCAGTGGGTTGCCTATTGGCTTAGTGGCAGGAACCTGATGGACACGGCCACGGAAGACACTACCCTGACCCTGACTCAGGTGCTAACGCTCTTCCACCCCCTGACGCGGGGCCGGCCTCCCGACCAGATCTACTTAGCTGTCGCAAGACAGTGCTTTGTGCGAAGCCTCAGACTTACTAAAGGCACGGTGCCGTATGCCCGAACCTGCCGCTGCTGGGGACCCCCTGGGGGAGTGGCGTGATGTCCTCATCCGTGCTACGCAGTTGGACTGCGGCGGACTTGGACAGTCTAGGTGACTTATATAGTGATGGGGAGCTACTGTCCTTTGAGACTTCCTGACACACTCTAAGCTCCTCCGAGTGCTGATGGGGACGTGGGGAGATCTGACTCAGGAACCGACCACACATATGTTAATACAGTACCTGCATGTGATGGGCGATGGTTCCCATCTGGTGCACTGGCTGGCACAGGCGCTGCACCATCATACTCAGTTCTCCTCCCAACGACAGAGAGAAGTGGACGGCCGACCGGGGTAGTGATTGGTCCGACAAACAATGGGCCGCAGTGCTGGCTGGCGCAAGGAACATTACTCGTAATGCGAGATTTAAGATCATCCAATATTACATAATACACCGCGCGTATTTGTCCCCGGACAAACTAAACCGCTACTTCGGCCTTGCATCTTCAGCGTGCCCCAGGTGCGGACTCCTGAACTCGGATCTGCTACACGCACTCTGGAGTTGCCCTCACCTTACCATGTACTGGTCAGCGGTCACTGACACATTAGCGGCATTCACGGGCGACACTCTTCCTAAGATGTGGGAGGCATGCCTACTAGGGCTTTACAAGAGGACCAAGCAGACCAAACTGCAGGCACGTTTCTGGGACCTGGGCTCATAACAGCCAAGCGGCTCATCACAAAACGCTGGAAGAATAATGCCCCCCCGCGACCGGTGGACTGGCGTCGCTCATTTGCCAACTGGGCTAGCGCAGAGAGCGTGACATTACACAGAGAGGAGACGGCGGGACTTCGAATGTACCCAATTGCCCAAGAGTGGGACACTACTCTGACTGCATACCATCAGGCTTGTATCCAGGCTGGTATCACATGAACGCCTAGTTATGGAGCGGTGATAGACCCGTCACCCTTACATTTCCGGAGTCAGACCTCTGCCCCCCCCTCCCCCCGCCCCGACATACCTCTCCCCCCTCCCCCCCCGGCCGCTGGGGTAACGCCCGACAAAGTCTGCTTGCTATTATTCCCCCCTACCGCCACATGGCCGCAGCGATCCTCAATCCACGACCATTCCCGTCCCCACACTGTCCACATACAGCGTTACATAAAACATTAGTGTCACTGATACACTGCTGTACACGCAAACACTAGTCCGATTGTTGTTGATGTGTTTCCCTCCTACTTCCGTTATTTCCCTATTATTTATTTATTTTTCTCCTTTATTCTCTTGATTGGCAGTTGGCATTGTTTCTGCTGCGCTCATGATGATGTTGATCTCTCCCGTTCCATTTAACTTTTCTTCAATGTTTATTAAATAATGCCATGATCACACGACTATAGCCCTGTATCCCAAATGGTAATGTGGGATGTGATTCCTGTCTCTGACATCGTCCGTGCCACCCAGGGAACACAGCCTGGAACAACTGCTGTTGACTATCATGAACACTTTGGCCCTTCTGCAGTGACATACGCTGCAGGCACTGCAACCTAAGATTTCTCCTGAGACTGAGAATTGCGGACTAATGCATCTTCCCTGGCTACTGTTTATTTTCACCTATATACGACCGAAATGTCGAAAATGTTACCGACTGGGTAATGATTGTCGTTTATATGACATTGTATGATCTATTGGCTTGTTCTACGTTTTGATTTGTGAAATTAAATAAAATCTGGGACCGTTGGTTTCAAAAAAAAAAAAAAAATTGTGGAGAATCTCGTGGAGAGATTAGCGATGATAGGGGGGGGGGGGTCCAGATACTACGCTGCACATAACCTAGTTAACCTTGTTATTTTTACCATCCTATAGAGGACTTGGTCACACATCGACCATTGATTATATGTTTGTGACCAAGAATTCTTTACCCTAGTTCTCTAAAGGGGAGATTGTACAGACTGGTTTGGAGGATTATAATGCCATTTTAGCCTTAGGACAACTGCCCTTAAGTAGACATAAATGCCCCACCAGTGCCATTCCTTTCACACAACACCCTCAGGCTTATTTGGCATCTTAAAGACCCAACCGATACCCTGACCTTACTACTGAAGCTGCAACATTGGCAAAAGTAAGTGGGGCTTCTATGTTAGCACATTTTGACAGTCCAAGTCAGAGTATTAAACAGTTCCTGCTAAAACCCTCCCTGTCTGATAAGGGGGACCTCAATGGTTTGACAATACTGGTCGGCGACTAATTGTAGACTGAGGAAGGCGTTAATTGCCATCCCTAGAGTTTAATCTGTGGTCAGGGCCACCTGCCTGGTTGATAAATCCACTCTCAAATCGAGGAAAGAGGCTACGCATAAGAGAGATTGGGAACTATTGGAGCTCGCCACAGGAGAAAAGAGCAGCAAGCTCTTCTGGGACACAGTTTAAGAAAATCAGACTTAGGAACACCCTGAAAAGCCCTCTTCTTTAGTGCAACATTTTAGGGCCCTACTGGGTCTCACATTTTACCACTTTATATGATGTTAAGGAGAATGCAGATATGGGCAATTCCCTACAGAATAGATTTCTGCAGTCGCTGCCCCTCCTTGTATCCCTCCCGGAAGTAGAGTTGGCAATATGGCAGAGTTTGGGTAGGAAAACCCCAGATGGGGGTCCCAATCGACCTCACAAAATGCAGAATTAATTTGCAGGGTCCTTTGAGCGCCAATGTTTTTAATCGTTCTCTGTATACAAATATCCATTTCCTGGATTTTTTCCACCATTGTACCCATATTTGCAGATTTTTATAGACCTATTTCACTCATCAATAGCGCTGTCAAAATTATAGGAAGAGCGGTTTGCAACCGCTTTGCTATATTGGCTCAAGGGTATAACGTCCTCCCCCTTTACAATTTGGATACTGTCCTGGACTGGGTACAGTGGAGCAATGCCTGAACTTGAGTTTGCCAGTGAATAAATACATCTTGGTCAGGCACGGATCAATGTACCTTGCCTACATGGACCTATCTACAGCCTTTGAATCTGTGAGTAGGACCAAGCCGCTGTGGCTGATGCTATTGGATTTCAGGGTGTAGCGGTCTTTAGTGAAGTTCCTACATTCTATGCATACTGACTTAGCAGTAAAAGTGTGCCTGGGCACTAACCGGGAAATTTCCCCAGAATTTTATCTTAAGCGAGCAGTGCTCAAAGCTGCATTTTGGTCCCTTTGCTCTTTATCTACATAAACAGTTTGTGCTCCCATCTGACTTCAACCCTTGTAGACACCTGTAGGATTGCTCGTATCCAGGTGCCTGTGCTGCTTAAGGAAAACAAGTCAGTGTACTAGACTGTACCCCTAACGCATTACGGATTCTGGTGGATTGCTTGGTTTCTTTCATGAACAGTCTTGACCTGGTCCCCAACTATGGGAAGTCGCAAGCTCTCCATCAGGGGCCAGTCACTTAGTAGCATTAGCGACGTTAGTTATTTGGGAGTAACTTTCAACTCATCGGTGTCCTGGCACTCATAGCCAAATAACTCACGCCTTAAACTTAGCAGAGTGGCGGGTGCTATTTTGTAACCTTTCAAGACCTATGGGGAAAGAGACCATTCCACCTCTTGTAAATCTTTGCAACGCCCAGTGTACGGAGCAAAGATTTGGGGCTTTCATAACACCTCCCCTCTCCAAGTGGAGGAAAACCGTATCTGTCGGAGGTTTTTGGACCTCCCGCCATCTAGCTCCAGCTTTATCATCCAGTCGGAACTAAGCCTGTAAAACATTACAGATAAGGTTCACTTTGCCCCCTGTTTTTATGGGTCAGTGTATGGGTTAACCAGGAGGCGTCACTATATAGAGACATCATCATGGACTGCCTCAGTCTGGACAAGGGGCCCACACTCCCATGGCTGAATTATATTTCTAAAACCTTCCATGCCCTGGGGCTGTCCTCTCTATTCAGGACTCCTCTGAGTATTAAAGATATATTTAGGGTTAAGTGCCACTTCTTAGAATATAGCGAGAAACAAAGGTTGAAAACTGAATTACTGAAACCCTCAGTGCTGACATTTTATAGGTCCTTAGCTTCCTCAGAACATGCCTTCTATTAATCCCTAGACCTTAAGTATTGGGAGATGTCTTTTCTCTTCAGATTCGGAGCAGGGACGGTCAGGTGGCTCGTGTGCTTTGGAGGAGATTCCAGCCCTCCGGGGGGGGTCCATTCCAACCTTGCTCCTGCAGAGCAGAGCAATCCCTGCTTGCTGCATTTCATGTTTCAGTTCAAACAGCAGCCATGGGGTCCTTCCTTGCACTAGGGCCCATGGCTCACTCGTAGGCTTAGAGACCACCCATTTCTTATCACTGGTTGGATTTATCGTCATCCAGGGAGAAAGCCTATAAACCAAACCTGTGATGTGAGGTATTATGGAGGGGGAGGAACCAAAATTAAAAAACAAAAAATTAAAGTTAAACTTACATGCTGCCGGCCGTGTCGCGCCTTGGTGCTGGGACTTCCTTGTCCCAGCAGACCCTGTGAGCACGTCAAAGACTCGCTTTCCAATCTCCGCACAGATTGGCCTGAGAGAGCTAGAGAGACGCTCCGCTCAGGGAGTCTGTGGGGTTTCTCTAACCCGGCTGCTCAATAGAAACCTAAGTGCGCATGTGAGTTTTGGTCTGCCGGAGACGGCTGGCGAAACACACGAGCACTTAGGGAGTGCACTCCTCCTACCCCCTCCCATGCATCAGCCCCGCCCCGCACTGCACACGCTGGCTGAGCCAACGGATTAAAAATAAAACAATACTGAAATATCGCTTTTTTTTTTGCTGCTGGCTCTGAGCCAGTGACGCTTTGCTCCTCCGCCATTGCAGAGGAGTCGCTCCTGCCTCTTTTAAAGGATGGGCTTGTGTCTGAATGCAGCCTGGGCGGTTATTCGGTCTCTTAGTGTTTCTAAATGACATGGCAGAGCCTAAAAACACAATGGCCCACTTCCCAGAAGTCACCTCAGAGGGCCAATATGCCTGGGACTTCATCTGCAGTGAGGCATTATTTATTTTTGTGCTTCAGACAGACTGCATTTAAATTGCCACACACATTTTGGTGCAAGTTAAAAACATGGCACATGAAAATTATGAAAGTGAGGCCTAAGTCAGTCTGAAATGCTTTTGCTGAATTAACATGTGTTTTTTTTTGCAGTGTAGAGAAAAGTGGCCTTTTTAGCTTTGAAGATTAATAGAATGTGTTTCTCTCTTCCCAGCTCATTCCTTGCAGTCTAAATTCACTATTCCTGTCTTAAAAGACTTTGGCTTGTTGCATATTTTGATAAACATTTTTAGTTTAAAACACCTCTTTTTATAATGTGTGTGAATTATTAATGCACCAAACACTATACATGGGGCTAAATGCTTTTTGCATGAAAAGCTATCTAAAACACTAAAGCATGTTGCTGTGTGCGCTGTATTAACTGTGTGCGCTGTATTGACTGTGTGTGCTTTTAAATTTTACACAAAAAGCATAATAATGCTATGTTGCACATTGCGCATTTATTTTACATGTCATAAATAATAAAAAAGCTACGTGAAACTAATAGCTTGGCTAGGTAAACATTTATAAGGGGTATTAGTATGGAGTTGGGAAACATAATGGGCTGATTTACATGAAATTAATATTCTCTTTGTGTTTGTTTTATTTTTGGGGCCTAAGAAAAAATGGCTGCCTGTGAATCCAGCAAGGCTATGATTTGCATGAAAGAAGAGTGCATGCGCAGGTCTGTTTGACTCAAACCACGAAGTAGTCAAGGCCTCTTTGTACTTTGAAACATTCTTGTGATTGTGCCAATGTACCAGTTAGATAAAGTATCCATCTAGACTGCACTGTGGAAGGAAGGAAGAGAATTAGAATAAAACATTTTTCCCAGCAAATGTTGCAAATATATATAAAATATATTGTCACGGGGTCAAGACCTGCCCCGTAACGGATTCTCGCTCTCGCTTGCAGGACTGCTCGGGGTCCTTTAAGGACGGCCTGGACTTTCCAGACTGGAACTCCGCCCCTGTGACGACAGGCTCCACAAGCCTATCAGGAGCACACACTGGAAGGCAAAAGGCGGACCCGGAAGACGTGGAGCTGTGGACGGCGCGGCGCGAGTTGCAGGAGGAGAAACAGAGTCATAGTGAAGCCGACCACCTCGGAGGACCGGACGGAAAGGACACCGGAGAAGGGAGAACCAACATTGGTACAAAGACCCACGAAGAGACTGAAGTCGGGGACGCCGCTGATCGAGGGAACGTTCCAGAGGCATCACCCCAGGAGGAGCCAGGAGGCCAACGTCCCCACGCTTCGCCCAGCCACGCGCAGGAAGACGCGTGGCTCCCACAGGTACGAGAACGCTTGCGTGCCTTGCTCACTTTTAACCGGGCAGGAACGGGGTAACAGAGGGAGGAGGAAGGGAAGGGACTGGACACTTGTCTTTTGAGCACAGACACCCTGCACGGTTCGGGTAGAGCGCTCCAGTACCAGGTGAAGGTCGCTTATCTCCTCATGAGTGTTACCCTCACGCCCCTTTCCCATTTCATTTTGTAGCATTGAGCTGTGCCCTAACAGCCGCGTTTCTTTTCCTTTCATGTTGGGTTCGAGCGATACTGGCAGAAGAGGAGGATTACCCCGCCTATAACGCAAGCCAACCCTTATCAAGAGGATCTCAGCCCTGTGGACCCGGAATGTGCACAAGCAGCCTGTTGACTCTGTAAAACCCTTAATAAACCTAAGAAACTACACTTCAGTGTTGGCTCCTTCCCTCCTTGTTAACCCCGAAGGTGACACATATTTACTCATGTATGCTTCTTTTGTTAAAACTGGTATAGTCAGGATTTTAGAATGAGTCAGGATTCTGAGACCTCTTGCCATCATGACTGACCAATCACGTACAAGTTTTCCTGAAGATGCAACATTTTTGTGTAGTCTGCCAAGAATTAGAGTATAAATAATGACCTCTCTGGAGGCGTGGTTGGCTCTTTGCTCACGGCTGGCTTCTTGCTCATTTAGGCTACTAGGCTCATTAGGCTTCAGGGGGGCGTGGGAGCTCATAAGAGAAGGAACAGAGTACGAGAACATCACGGGTGCAGCCTTGGGCGTCCGAGGAGAGTCAGGTGGGGGGTTCCCTGGTGATTTTTTTCCAAAGTCCTGGCACGTCATATTTTGGCACAGCAGGCCACATTCCTTTGAGGTCTGGTGAAGGAGGGGCTGTCTCACTCCTTGCTTGCTCTTTAGACACAGAGAGATGCAGAAGAGCAGCAACAGATAGAAAGGCTTTTTAGATTTAGATGCTAAACTTTAAGTTTATGCTTTGACTAATTAATTGGGTCTGAAAAGATTTATTCGACTTATGCATTTATTTCTCTTTATGGGAGATTTTTGCAAACTATTTAATTATTGATTAGCTTTGCAAGACTATTTTTCCTTAGAAACTCTTTAAGAGTTTTAACTGATATTTTGCTTATATGCAGACTGTAATGTGTTCTGTATTAATGCTATTTTCATGTTTTCCAAATTCTGTAATCTGATTGATATTTTACTAATGAATAAAGGGTCAGAGAAAAACTTAACTTTTGACTAGAAAATAAAACCCTTTAAAATACTCAACAACTCTCTTTCTTGGCTTAAATAATAATTGCATTTTTGACTGTTCAGGTTTATTTAAAGTCTCCTGAAGGTAATACATGGTGTGAAGGGCCCAACACCTTTTCAGCAGTAAATTAGAGGTAGTATGAGGGTTTTGCATTGAG
Organism: Lissotriton vulgaris; assembly: GCF_964263255.1. Lineage (NCBI taxonomy): Eukaryota > Metazoa > Chordata > Amphibia > Caudata > Salamandridae > Lissotriton > Lissotriton vulgaris. Next base: position 331,310,019 of record NC_141697.1, on the reverse strand, counting down.
AAATTACCAGAAGATATTACTAACGCATCATCAGGACTATCAATCAGATCTGACAATAACTTCAGAACATATTGGAAAGTCGCCTGACTGACAGCAGCGCTACAAGGCCATACCAATAGCTGAAAGTGAGCTATAATGGTTTCAATAACAGAACATATGTCTTAAGTTTGAGGTAGGTCATTCCTCCCCATCACCAGTCTTAGTGCGATCCACTTTCTTCAACAATCTTAGGAAAGTAGGACAAACCGCATGAATGAGGCTTGAGCAGACCCTGCACTTGGGGCTCTCTGGAGGCACAGTAACTCAAGGCGTACTAAAATGTAAAACTTGTTAATTTTGAACTTAACATGGTTGCCATTCATCTCTTGAAAGGCTTGTCCTCTGCGTCACAAGTGGAAGGCTGCTATTGTTTATATCTGTGAGATATGTGAAACAGGATTTAAGGTTATATGTTTTTGCCCCTGACGAGGCGTTGAAGTGCTTTTTCGGCGAGTAGCACGCTATTCCGGACCCAAAGAAGACTAGTAGTAAATTAGTATAGGGAGATATGAAATTAATTTGAGCGGTGGAGTCCATGTGAGTTACTTATTTGCATTGAAAAAGGATAGTGGAGGGATAGAAGAGGGAAGGGCTTGTTGGATTATTTGTATGCCATTATGCTTGATCCTGGACACCTGGGACTTTGTCCAGGTATTTAGAGATGTAACTGGGCACTCGAGGAGGTTATAAAGCATAATTTGTTACTGTTCCTCCCTTCTCATAATTATTACTTGTTACATGACTGTTTTGTTCCTGGCAATTAATCGCAGAACCTTTGGCATATTATGACAACCCAATAATTAAAATACGAGCGCAAATTAAAATTGGTGTTTATCTGATTAAGAAAACTTTTTTATATGAATCTTCAACTTATTTTTTGATATTACAATTTTTAAGGTTATTTAACTTCCGACAACTTTCTGTGATTTTAAGCGTCGACGGTCACAACAGCCTTCCTGGGATCCCATGTTGGTCCGAATTAATTTCTCCTGCTATCATCGGGAGTCAAAGAGCACGTGATGTCACTTCCTCGACCACTGGCATGTTCGTGAATCTACGTCCGTGCATGGGAGCAGTGACCACTAATGCAACGTCTTTCAAATAATCACAAACGTTTTATCTGGCCAGTTTTCCCTAAATTCTTCCAGCTCCCCCTTCCCAAACTCTAATCTGAAATCTTTCATGAAAATAGTTTAGTAACAAGAGGTTGGGATCCTGTAATCACTATAGATTTGCACACTTCTGCCATCTAGTGGTTGGTCAAAAAAGCGTATCTCATTTATTATAAGTAATTGTGGCAAAAAGAGCAGAAGGGCACATCAGTAAAGTGTCATGCTTAGTGATCAACAATCTGCCAAGTGCTGGCTCCGTCTTTGTAAAGTTTTGTGCTCTAGTTCAATTGTCTGCGCGTCTGAGATAACAAAAGTGTGAAACACTTCATGGGGAACGTAGGACAGGTCGGACGTGAATCTATGGCGTCTTCAGGCTGCAGATCTATTATTGCAAGTCACAACGATAATAAATTGTGATAGCATGGCTTCTAGTGTCACACGCTTTGCAGAGAGCACCCTTCCTTGTGGTTAACTGTACTTTTTAACCAGTGCTTCATTTGTAAACAAAAACATAAGTGACAGGTCCCCCCGACAGGAGGCAACAGCAGCTTGCGACACCTATTGTCCTTGCAGCGACAACATAACTACTAACGATCACACTGCTACAATCGTGACTATTCCACGGCCCCAATGCTAAAAGGATGGAGTGGAAGACAAGTATCAGTATTTTTTATGTTTTATTGAACGAATAAACAACTGTTCTTGTCCTGATCTCTAAATAGGATATACAGCGCCACCATGTGGCAGACTATCAAAAGTGCCGGTGCTGACAAGTGAACCAACGGATCTAGCTAAGCGCCGTCTCTAACTGCTCTAGCTGGAATAGGGCTGCCTCTATTCTGTTTTCTGTGGCAAAATATGGGCAATTATTTTTTCTGACTAACAAGGAAAAGAGAATTCCCTTTTAGTTTACAGCTCTGATGTGTACATCGCACTATCTTCTCTCTATCTGAAGAGATGGATGCATAGATTAATGCATGTATTAATATATTTGTAGCACACACCTATCTAGGAAGCATCACAGTGCGGCACATTACATGATGGGCTGGAAGACTACTTACACGACCGTGCACACCAAGTGGGCATTTCACACATTTCACATTTTGAATCAGTTGCATTGCAACATTAATTATTAATACAGGATCTCTCAGTAAATTTTCAGGTAACCGCAAGCAATGTATTTAAATCCCACAGCACTGCATTTCTTACCGTTGGTCTGTAGGAAGCTGGCTCTTTATGTAATATATCAATACTCTGATGTATCGTGTAAAGAATCTAGGTGTTCCCTTACTAGTGTACAGGACTTGCTATGCAATCCCAAAGTGCACTGTTAGGAGGTAGTGTCGCCTTAAGCTTAACACAGAGGTGTAACAGACATTTCCAAATACACACAATGATTAATAAGTGACCACACAACTCAATTAGATCCACACCAATTTATAAAAAATAGCAAGTATCTTTATATATGTTTAGGCATCAGAGAAAAATCATTCAGGTAAGTACGTTTTCCAATATAATTTTTTTTCACTTTAAAACTGCAGTTTCTGAGTTCGGTAATGTTATCCTATGGAAGGAAGAACAAGTTCTGCAAATAGGTACAGTGCATAGACTTATAGGACCAATCTCCAGGAGTTATGTTGAGTGATGGGCGAGGTCCAAGGCAGCACCAACAGTACACCACCAGTGGCACAAGGGCAGCCGGGTGCAGGGTACAAATCAGCATCAGGAGCCCAATGCATTTCAATAGGGAGCGATCTCTGTCAAAAGAGGCTGCAGGCTCTGGATAGGAAGCCAGTAGGGCTAAACCAGCGAGTAGGCTCAGCCCTGCAATGCTCGGGACGCCTTTGGTCCTCTTCTCCAAGACCCGGGGTGACTAGTGCAGAGCGGTCTTTAGGCGTCGGTTTTTCTCACCGGAGTAGTCGCGGAGTGCTACGTGTACAGGCTACAGGTGAAGCTGGGGAGTTCAGAAGGAGTGAAACTACGATGGACTTAGGCTCTGGAGGGCGGGGGAACTTTGTTGAAACCGTTGGCCCACTTCAGCTCATGCCGGAGTCGACGGGTGCAGTGATGGCTTCAGGTGCCGGGTTTTGGCGGTTCCAGAGGCCTCAGAGCTTGTTCTTTGGAGTTTCTACTTGAACAGGTCTACTGTTCACGGGAAGTCTCGAGTCGTCAAAGGCAGGCTGTACTCCCAGGTTTCAGGAGTTACAGATGCAGGATGAATCCACTTTGGTGCAGTTTTCGATGAGGGCTGCAGACAGGCCAGCGGGAGCAGGTCAGGTGCTCTCTTCAGTCTTCTTCTGTGGCTCTTCAGTATCCTCTTTCTTCATAGGTCATCAGGATCTGCTTTTCTGGTGCCAGGGACTCCCATACAAACCGTATTTAGGGGAGAGTAGGGTAATAGCCAATGGGCTATTAACCCCTGGGTTCTATACTCCACCTTTATGACCTCTTCCTGTGGAAAGTGGGCGTAACTATCACAGAATTGCGAGGTATACCATCACAAAGATGGCTACCAGTTGAAAAGTTGAGTATACCTCGCAGTTAGCTATGTTAGGGGGGGTACTAGCTTGGGGGTGGCACGCCTACCTGACTAGCTAATCTTCCCGCTTGTATAGGTGCCAATGGGGCTCAGTACAGGGAAGTCTGATTTGCATTCCAAAGGCAACAACTCCTTTGAAGCTTGCCAGCCCAGGGAAGCTAATCAACAGGTCATCCTATGGGAGGGGGTGTTACAGCCTTTTCCCAGACAGGCTTATGCTCCTTATCTCCTGAGAGCAAAAGGCTCTCACCCTAAGAGGTCGGAAACTTGTTATCGGGTGACAGGCTGGCAGACTCCAGACAGCAAGCCCTTCACAGACTGGTAAGTTTTCAGGGGCACCTTAAGATGCCCTCTGAGTGCATGTTTTGATAAATCCAACACTGGCATCAATGTGGGGTTATTAGGACGAGATGTTTGGTACCAGACATCTCTGTTTTCAGTGAAGCCATCACGTAGCTGGAGAAATCGTTTTCAGCGGTGACCAGTACATGGGTAAAGATGGCTTCCCTGGTCACTTACACAGGCAGCAGTAGGGCTGACCAGCACAGGAGCATATCTGCTCATGCAGATATGCCCTCACATATAATATTAAACACTTTGCCTTAGGGCTGTCAGGCCTGCTGTAGGGGACATGGCTAACATGGATGTGCGACATGTAATGTTTTTACTTTTGTCTGTACCAAGACATGCAACCTGCAATGGCAGTCGTGCGTGTGCTTGGTGAGGGGTCCATTGGGGTGGCATAATTTGTGCTGCAGCCCTTAGGGACCCTCTTTAGTACCTCATGCCCTAGGTACCAGGGTACCATTTACTAGGGACTTACGTATGGTGCTAAAGGTTTGCCAATTGGGGGAAATTGTACATTTTTGTGAAAACGCTCTGGCACTGGGAACCTGGTTTGTAGGAACCCAGTGCACTTTCAGTCAAAATCACATTATGTACCAGGCAAAAAGTGGGGGCAACCATGTCAACAAGCATTAGCATAGCCAATAGGTCTGGCCTTTGGGGTGTTTTAAGTGTTTAATATTTGTTGTAGAGCACTGTGAATGTTGTGCTGCAAGTTGCAAATTTCTAAATTATAATAAAAAAAGTGTTATAACTATTTCTGTCACCTTATATCTAACCGAAAAAACATTATATACAACTTAAGTATTGTACTAAAAACCAAAATGAATACAAAAAATGTGTTCTAGTGTATTTGTTTATGGAATGCTGTCAATTTTTCCTTGCTTGTTGTAATTCATTTTTTTTTTACAGTTTTTATTGTTAGGTGTGGGATATAAACAACGGGAGGGTGAATGTTGTGAAATAGTATTTTAATTAGATAGGAGTAGTGGTGAGTTATTTGTGGAGAATTAATAGAGGTCAAATTTTTATGCCAAACTGAAGTGGTGTGGAGTGATGCTGAGGTGGTTGTGAGTAGTGGCGGAGGTGATGCTCAGGGGATCCGGAATGATATTGAGGTGATGCTGAAGTGGTGGTGCACATGGTTCCGAGGTGACGCATATGTGATGCTGAATGATGCATAGGAGGCTGCAGATTAACAGACCCTAAACACTTACGTCTGTTTCACCAATCTCAGGGTGGAGACAGTGGGAGGGAGAGAAGGGAAGAGTGAAGGGGCGGGTGAGGAGCGAGTGAAGGGAGATAAATTGCAGCGATAAGAAACAATACACAGACTGTTTAGAGTAGAGCTGTCTGTTGGAAGTGTGGAAGGGGTGGTGGGTCTGCCTCCTGTTACAGTGGCGGTACTGGTGTGCTTCCTGTCTGGGCAGCAGGGTCAAAATGTTGCTGCTGATAATTTATTACAAATAGTGTAATAAAGGACAATAATGTCAATGCCAAAGTTGCTATGAATAATACAAATTTATAATATTATCGTACTATCACAGCAGCTTGTGGCAGAGGAGCTTGTCCCGCGGCCGGGGTGAAAAGGATGCACCTTGTAAGGAAAGCTGCAAGGTCCAGCGCCTTGGTGCTTCTGTCAGGGCGCTTTATAATCCAGCTCATGGCGGTGGGGTTTGTCCCTTGGCCGTGGTGGAGGGGACGCGCCTTGTAAGAAAAGTTGCGAGGTCCAATGAGTTCACATATGCTAACATGGGAAACCTGGGCAGCTGTGTGTGAAATTTGTTTACTAAACAGGAAACAAGAGAAACACGTGGGTGTGATGGAGGGGGCACGTGCAGTGGAGTGAAGGAAACACGCACCATAGCTCTGCACTGTGCAGTGGGGTGAAAGGAAGCACGCACCACAGCTGTGCAATGTGCAATAAGGTGAAAGAAAGCACACACCAATACTGTGCAATGGGGAAAAGGAAGCACGCACCACAGCTGTGCACTGTGGAAAGATGTCAAAGGTAGCACACAGCACAGCTGCCCAAGGATGTGAAAGGAAGCACGCACCACAGTGATGAAAAAACGCAAATGTTAAAAGGTGCGGTCCATTTTTAATCTGTGTACTGTGCAATGAGAGGAAAGAAAGCACACACCACAGCTGTGCACAGTGCAGAGATGTCAAAGGTAGCACGCACCACAGCTGCGCAGAGGTGTGAAAGGAAGCTCACACCACGGTGCTGAAAAAACGTGAATGGGAAAAGGTGCAGTCACTTTTTAAGCTGTGTACTGTGCAATGGGGGTGGAGGAAGCACGCACCACAGCTGGGCACTGTGCAGAGATGTCAAAGGTAGCACGCACCACAGCTGCGCAGATGTGTGAAAGGAAGCACGCACCACAATGCTGAAAAAATGTGAATGTTAAAAGGTGCGGTTAATTTTAAAGCTGTGTACTGTGCAATGGGGGGAAAGGAAGCATGCACCACAGCTGTACACTGTGCAGAGATATGAAAGGTAGCAAGCACCACAGCTAAGCAGAGGCATTATTTAGCAGCCGGTGCTAGCAAGCACGCACAAAAAGCAAGTGCTAATAATTAAGTGCCCATGTGCACACCGGCAGACACCGGCTCCAATTAAGCCCCCAGCAAAGGCCTGCGTTACGCCCCTGGATCGAGTGAGCACCAAAAGCAATGTGGGGAAAGGAAACACGCACCACAGCTGTGCACTATGCAGAGATGTCAAAGGTAGCACGCACCACAGCTGCACGCGCAGAGGTGTGAAAGGAAGCGCGCACCACGGTGATGAAAAAACGGCAATTTTTAAGATGGTACCGAAAAAGAGGCGACTATAGAGGCCAACTACAGAGTACAGCAAATGTCTTGACAACATACTAATACAAAGGTAACGGTGCAGGAAGAGAGTGCTGACATAGATGAAATGCGAGTGCTGGAAAAAGAAGCGCGCACTCTTGTGGCGGTGGGGTTTGTCCCTTGGCCGGGCTGAAGGGGAGGTGCCTTGTAAGGGAAGCTGCAAGGTCTTGAAATGAAACATGATCCACAATAGGTGGGACACTGCGCGCCGCTGCTCGCTCCCGACAGCTAAACGCTGTGGGAGTAAACATTTTGAGAAAAGGTGGGACATGCACCCACCTTTGGTCAATTGCATGCTTTAATTTTTGAAAGCCACACGCAAAGGCCAATAGCATGTGTGGAAAATCGAACACCACACGCATGAGTTTGCAGAAAGTCTGAAGTGATTCCAAGAAGCCCTCTCCTAGAGCAGCGCATGAGTGCTGCGCTAGGCTCAACCTAAAAAGGGGCACTGTCCTACATGGTCTCATTCTCTTTATGCTTACTAAGAATGTCTCATTAACTAGGAAGCTACACAATGTTCCATTACATGAACTTCTTCTCTAAGGCAACTGAATTAAATCCAATGGAGCCACTTCTATTATGTCATGTTGTGGCACCAGATTCATTGCCATTTTGTATGAATACATTTTCTGATTGACTGGTATGAGGGGATCCTGTAGAACAGAGTAAGTTGATGCTTTGGAAATACAATAGTGGCTGGAAGCCATTTATTTTCTCTTGCTATAAATAAATCCATGTCAGGTGTAAACCACTATCAGAAGACTTTGCCATGTGTGTTTGATCTATTTCCAACTTGTGTGCCTCCATTCTGCTGTGACAAAGTCCTGGCCACATAGTTTTCTACCTCAGGGAAATGTTGTACCACAGGGCTTTAAGTGGAATGAAAAGACTGGGGGATCTCTCCAAGGGGCGAGGGAGATGCAACTAAGAGATTGGCTTAAAAAAAACGTGAGATAAAAAGTCTGTGCTTAGCATAGTTTGCCGCCCGACTGGTATTTTGCTGCGTCTGTCATTGCATCCAGATATATAATACAAGTAACAATACACCTACAACAAGCAAGGACTATTGGCTTTGTCAACGGTTGTTAGTTGCTTAAGATAAATAAGCAGCACCTATGGCTTTGTTGTATAGAACATCTAAAATGCTTCAGCTTTGAAATGATGAGACTGAAAGAACTAAAACGAGTCTCTGAAGTTACCTCAAAGGTAGTAAAGGGCGGTACTTCTGCAGAGTTAAGATTTTTTTCACCCTGAGGATGAGGACAAACATTGACAGCCCAATAGGATCCCATTTCAGCACCTGCTTTTCAGAACTGCTGGTGTTGATCACTGGCAGGATCCGGGACTGTTGTTACATCATATTGATCCTTCTCTGCATTGCCCAACACCATACATCAGACCCTACTGTGAAAGCTATGGGTAAACATGTTCGCCCACAGTTTCAGGTTAAGTCAATCCATTATCGTATTGTCTGACCCAGGGCTCTGCACTCAGCCCACCAACATGGGCACCGCACAAGTGTGATACAGCCAGGCCACTGGTCCTCTGGTGACCTAGGCCCATCCAATTGAGAGAGATGTCTAGTTGCAATTGTGCCCATGGGAAGGGCCCTCTACACTGGGCCTCGCAGCCATGGTGTAGCACAGCGAGACTTAGAGGCGGGGTGACCTTTCTATATGCCCAATTGGAAGGAGACGCATTCTGCAGGTTTGCCCTGCAATCAGGCCTTCTGCTTGCAGCCCATAAAGAGATACCACGGGATGCCCATTGTCCTACAGTTTAGTTCCCCACCAGCTTTAAATCTCTCAGAGGAGAGCTGTAAAATAGGTGCTTGCAGGTGGCTGAGAGATAAGTCTGTAGCCCAGGGAAGGTCCGCCCAAAGCAGCTTCAGGATCAGGGTCATCTTTTAACCCCTTCACTGCGGCGGCTATTCTGCTGCAGTGCCAAGGGGGCGGGGCGGAAGAGCGGCGGGCGCATGCTGGTGACGGAACCACTCCGTCACCAGCGTCGGTTGCGCTGTGCTTATGACGGAGCGGTTCCGTCATGGCCCCGCCCGCTCAATAGAACGCTCAGAGCAGGCGCGGAATTCGCGCTGCGCATGAGCTGCGGGCGGGCCATGACGGAACCGCTCCGTCATCAGCACAGCGCCACCGCAGCTGATGACGGAGCGGTTCCGTCATCAGCGCCCAAGGGGTTAAGATGCAAACAGCCCTGAAAGTGTCACGTTGTATGCAAATTAGAGAGGCCTCGCACATTCCCTTTCTGCCCTGGGCACCAAAAATCCTAGAACTGCCCCATGTCAGATCTTTAATTTCTTTTGTTTGAAAAACTACCTCGCTGAAACCTTCCATTATCTTTGTGCAATCCCAGCAGGCTCAACGATAGCGACTCTGTACCACGATGAAATAGCAGCTCTGCTCTACCATTCTACCCTCGACCACCATGCGTAACTTTTTTTCAGTCTTCTGCTTCTCTTACCCTGATGGCAGGCTTTTCTTTTTGGCTGGAAGAGCAGCTCTTCTGTATGTAAAATTGTGATTGGTTTTTGCAGCCCGCCGCTTTGCTGCAGTGTTTTTTTTATTTCCCGGGGTACTCACTTTCTCATGATTATCGTTTTCCCTTTTTCTGGCCCACTTCTCTCCGAAACTTTCCTGCTCTTACTTCCTAGCATTCCCATGGCATACTCTGCAGTGCCGCGGTGCAGTATAGGTAGTGACATTGCTGTTGTTGCATGTGTGGCAGGAAGCCCTGCAGCTAAAAATGCAACAAACAGAATTTAATTAATGGAAGGAAAAAAAGATTTTCTCACAGTAAAATTAATGGTCTGAGTTGATTGTACTGATTTATTGGACTGGGAAACCTGCTTTATCTCCCATGTTAGGGTTTTCGGATACCTGGGCGGTGCTTATCTCCAGTGCTGAAACTGGTGAAAAAAATTACTCCGGGAACCTATAAATTTGGGGTCAATGGCGTGGTAGAGGAAAGAGGGTGGAGTCATGAGAGGCAGAGCTTGAAAGTCTGACAGTCAACTTATACATTTTTTCAGCAAAACTGCTGCAAAGAAGTTGGCAACAAGGACATATGTTCTAAATTACGATTGGTCACAAAGAGGCTGCATTTTAAAACATCTTACAGGGTTAAGACCCCTGCTGCAGAGGTCATTGTGTGCCCAGCAATTTTGAGGGGATTATAACAGAGGTAAGGAAACTCTAGTGGCGAACATAGTACTGGGAGAGTTCTGTGGTTTGTCAAGTCACACCTTTGACTCAAAGTAGCACAGAGGGTTAACATGCCTGCTGCAAAGCACATTCTGTAACATGCAGATAGATGACTGGGCTACTGCTTTTGACACTGAAATCATTCTGTTGCTTCCAACTCATAAGTCACAAACCTAATATAGCACTGTGATCTATTTACCGCAATCAAGGAGCTGCATGCAAACTAAGCCATGAGTTAGGTCCTTATTGTTTTTGTCCAATCTGTTGGTCTACGGTTGCAAAGAAGGGTTCCTTTGGGAAGTAATTAAGTATTGTTAGTACAGACAACCACAATCACGGAGTTATGTTTTATATCCCGACTTTGTTTTTCTCCCGACAACTCACTCATAACATATAATGTCAACAAGTATGGATGCCATGTGATTCCTACACCATACAACCCTCATTGATTGTGGGAGTAATGCACAGCGCTGTGGCACCCTATACTGGAATGAGGAGCGCTATCATTTTATTAAAATAAGGCAAATATATCAATATTTGTGTAATTACTCATGCAAAGAGTTAAATCTTGCATTCTTACAGTCCAAACACATCTTTTACATAGGTGGGGTTTAACCCCTTCGATGCTGATGACGGCCCCCAGCCGTCATGCACTACGGTGGGCGTGTGCTGATGACGGCTGGGGGCCGTCATAAACCCACCCACTTGCGATTCTGCCGCACAGGCGCAGAATCGCAGCGGCGCCCAAAGGGTTAACTAAGGGCCTCCCATAGTTTCTCTGAGGTGCTTGTGAACTGATAACAAGCTGTGCTCTTTTTTTTCTTCCATTGTATTGTCCTAGGTGTTGGGCTTCAGATGGCTCTCAGCTAGGATGATACTTGAACAAAAAGAGGACTGATGGCCTTTTAAATAAGTCCTTTTTTGGGCCTTGCTGCAAGTGAATATAAGAAAGCCCTCTCGCAGCCTACAGGTTGTTGCTCAAAACTGGATGTAGCCAACGTGCGGGTGCTGCCGAATTATGTCCGGATGTCCCAAAATTACACCAAGACAAATTTAGCATGCTTCCACAGAAATAGCTGCCAGATCCTGGTACCACCTACTTTCCAGCACTGGTTATCTCGTCATCTCTTGCCCTATCGATGTTGAAAAAATGGGTCTATTTCCATGAGGAACCTATTTTGGTTTAACAGGGGAGCAGATAGTGTTCCGACACTACAAAGGGGCAATCCATGTGTGAGCCGAAAGGTGCATGCACCCACAACTGGGCCAAACTAAATGAAAAGGAGTTTTATTTATTTATTTATTTAAAAAAATTTTTTAAAACCTTTATTGTGCAGTATCAGCAAACAATTACGGGCCTACAACCATCCGGCCGGCCTCGACGTCAGTTTAAGCACTTTTGCAAGTTATACGGTGACTCAGCAGTACGTCAATACAAAATAGCAAGCATTCCGAGTTAGACTGGAGATCATCAGACTGCCGAGAAACAGGAGAAATTAAGGTTCGTTTTTAAATTTTTAAGGTATGTTTTAAAGTATAGAAACTAAGAAGGATCAGAAACCATACAGTCCACCGAGGGCAAGAGTGGGCAACGCCTACCAAAGGATATCCAACGAACAGAAAAACATAATCAGAGTAGCGGCACAAGAATACATATGGAAGGATAAACAACCACAAAGTATATTTCGTGCCAGTCATTACCCACCCCATACCAAGCCACCCTACTGACCCAAAGAAAGAAATAAGAAGATAAAAAGAATTGAGAAAAGGAGAGAGAAGAAATAAGGCCCATAGGAACTTAAAACGGACAAAATAAACCCCCCACCCCCCACCCTACATGCATGCAGAGGCTACGGCCTACCCCCCCTAGCAGTATGCCTGTCGCCCAAAAAAGAGTACCCGAAATATAGACACAGAAATGAAAAAGAAGAAAGAAAAAGGAATCATATAAACCGGAGGAGGGCCATACATATGTGCTCCCGGTCTCCCCAGCCACGAGTTTATTCTCCACCCCAAGAGCAAAAGTCAACAACAGCAAGCAACAGTTACGGTAATGAATGGGGAGAGTTATCACATACTGCGCAGCTAAATGTGTCATAGGAACATTTCAACCCGATTCTCCGCCAGCCAAGCAGCCATCAGTTGTGAAAGGGAACCACTTAGCCCTGGCCTGTTCGTGTGAGTCCCCCTAAACATGGCCCCTGAGGGAAGCCCATCCCATCCAACACAAAGGAACAAGATGTCCTCGCACGGCAGAGGAGAGGCCTGTGAATACAAAATGGACGTCGCCAGTCACCAATAGATCCATCTTCCCCGACGAACATCGCCTCCAGGTTCGCCCGATGACACGCATTCCACAGCAGGGAGAGTAGGGCTTGAAAGGAGGAGGCAGTCACGGGGGCTAACAGCTGCAAAAACATTGTCCGAGTCAATAGTGGCGATAACATGGATGAAGTCTCAATCCTCAGCTGAGAGAGGTACCCTGCAGCGCAGCAGGAGCTGCCGGACGGCTGTCCGCAGGCACTAACACAATCAGGGATAGTCCGCTCCCCTCTGCACTCGTGTGGAAACATTGTAGCCCCCTCAAGAACAGGCAAAGGCAAATCGTCGCACCCCTGGGAGCAGTCCAGCCGTAATAGCCCCAGAGTGAATGCAATGTCGTCAAGCTTCTTTCCCAGCTCTCAGGAACCATCCTTCCACGCAGATCATAGGTCACCAAGAGCAGCAAGAACGGCGCCACAGGATAGCGCAGGCTGTAGTCCCCACATCTCAGCTTTACGAGATGACTCGCGCACCCCATCGCACAGCTCATCGATAGGCAGGGTAATGCAATCTATCCCGTTCAGGGAGCCATCAAGCGTTTCCACCTTGTCGGGAGAATGATGATAAAATGGGGGCGAGGTCGGCACCTGCAAGCTGCAGTCCAAGTTACCGATGCTAACAAGGCACACTTCTAAGGAGCGATCCTCAGTAATAGCCATCCCTTCTGCGGCTCAAGGCTGGGGCAAATTCGGGGGTGGTCCGCAAAAACCGGGCAAGTCCGAAAATGGGGTCGATACAGCTCACCTCCAGCGTTTCACAAATAAGTAGTATTCCCAGTGAGCCCCCACCTCAAAGATGCACTCCGGTCGCGTGTTGCGATAAGCCGCGCTCCGGCAGAGAAATTCTTATCCTTTTCCCCTTCGGTAGTCAATGCGTCCCCAAGGACCAGCTCCGCCCAGGCCCAGCTGGCCGATGTTGATCAATTAGCACCCGGCGGTGTTTAGCAGCGTAGGTCCCGGCTCCAGGGCTGTGGAGGCCGCCAAACAACTTCACGAATATCTCCGGCTACCAGGCAGGCAGAGACATCGGGAGAACGCGAGTAATGACAGCGCGCATTCACCGGCATCTCGCTGCAGCGCAACCCCAAGATGATGACCAGGATTTCAGTGCGGGGCTCGAGGGCTTGCGGAGCCGGGAGCCTACGCTTCTGCTCCGATCGCCATCTTGGCTCCTCCCCCGAAAAGGAGTTTTATTAAGCGCGACTGCTGCCCTGGGGCGTCCAAGCGCTAAGAACCAGATTAGTGCCTCTCATTGTGGTCAGCGCAGGGGTTAGTCTGCTTTGTTGAATAGAAATGTTTTGAGCTGTCTGCGGAAGGTCGTCAAGTTAGGATTGGATCTTAAATAGAGAGGGAGTGGGTTCCATAACTTGGCTGCATTGTAGGAAAATGACCGACCTCCCGCTCTAGATCTTCTGATGCGCGGGACTGTCGCCAGAAAAGCATGAGTGGAGCGAAGCTGCTTGGTGGGGTGGTAGGGAGTAATCAGGGAGTGACTGATTTCTGGGCCGGCTTTCCAATATGCTTGATGGGAAATGCACATGGACTTAAATTTAATTCTCTCCCTGACAGGGAGCCAATGTAGGGTTCTCAAACCAGGCTCCGCCGGGGCTCTACGTGGAAGACCAAGCAAAGTCTGTGCTGCGCAGTTCTGGACCCGTGGAAGTTTTTGCAGACAGTATTTAGGCGCCCCTGAATAAAGGGTGTTACTGAAATCGAGGCGGGATTGGATTAGTCCCTGCGTAACAACCTGTTTAGCTTCAAAAGGTAGAAGTGGAAAGATTTTCTTCATCATTCTGATGAGTCCAAAGCAGGTCGCTGAAAGTTTAGTTGCTTGGGTATTAAAGGTCAGAGTTTTATCCAACCACACCCGAGACTTGATATTGTCTCTGGGCATAGGAGGCGCACCCATGCTGATGGGCCATGAAAGGACCATAGTGGGCGGAGCTAATGAACCGAGTGATGAGCCCTGCGGCACCCCACAGCCCAGGGGCTTGCTTGAGGAGACAGAGGCTCCTTCAAAGACATGAAAGGTCCTACCACTCAAGAAGGACTTGAACCAAGCCAGAGCTTCACCTGACACTCCTATGCTATGGAAACGGCGCAATAAGGTTTCAGGATTTACCGAGTCAAATGCGGCGCTTAGATCAAGGAGGATAACTGCCACGGATCCTCCCCGATCCAAGATCCGCCTGGCCTCCTCTGGACCGCCAGCAGGGCGGTCTCTGTCCCATCCTTGGGTCGGAAGCCTGTTTGAGTGGCATTCAGTAGATGGTTGCTCTCGAGAAATTTAGTAAGACAGATATTGATGTGTTTCTCGAGGATTTTGCTCATCGAAGGAAGCAAAGCGATTGGACGGTAGTTGTTAAGATTACCAGGGTAGGCTTCTTCAGGAGTGCTCACACCATAGCATGTTTCCAGGTAGACTGTACGGTACAGGTCAGTATGGAGGAGTTCAGTAGCTCCATAATCAATGGAAGAATGGTCTGACTGGCTGAAACTAGCGTGCATGGGGGCGCAGGGTCACATGGGGAGCCTGATTTCACTTGGCGTATCAAAGGGTCAAGAGTTTCTAAATCTAGTAGGGGAAAATGCTCTAAGATGTTTTGATGGGGATACCCAACTTCTGTGAGAGGGTATGGTCCTTGAGTAGGAGAGTCTAATTCCAAGTCTGGGATTGATAGATAGATCTTATTTATTTTTTGATAAAAAAATTCCGCTAGGTCATTGCATCGGGAGAGTGAGTTGTGGTTGGTGGCCTGGGATGGTGGCAGCCTAGTCAGGTCTTTTACTATTTGATACATCTCTTTAGATTGAGATCTAGCTAACATAATTTTCTCACTGTAGTAAGTCGACTGTGTTGTTCTTATTTCTGATTTGTAGGCTCTGATAGCCTCCCTATATGTAGCTTTGTCTGTAGTGGCATATCCCAGGCGCCACCTCCTCTCGAGCTTCTTGCATAGGCGTTTTTTCTCTCTAAGCTCATCCGAATACCAGGGAGCTGTTTTTCGCTGTCTTTTTAAGTTGGTATTACGAAGGGGAAGTATGGAATCAAGTGATTCCAAGATCCAATTGTCATACTCCTTGTTGTCTAAGGAGGGATCCCCAACAAGTGGGGGTCTGGAGGCAGCAAGAGTGCTAGTCCTCTGGTTCAACGGAAGTCTGGACCAGTTCCTCATTCTCCGCAGGGTAGGGGTGCAGGGTAAGCGTTTATGTCTAGTCCAGGTGAGAGGGATTAGAAAATGGTCAGTCCAAGGAAGACGACTGATCGAGCCTACTTTGAGAAACGTACAATTGCTAAATACAGGGTCCAGGAGGTGACCTTTAACATGAGTAGGAGATGTAACAAGTTGCACCAGCTGGACTGCAGCCAAACTCGCCATCAGCGGCATTGTCTGAAGGGTTGTCAAAATGTATATTGAGGTCCCCAAGCAGAGTGAAATTAGCAGGGGACGTAACCAAGTCCGCCACTAAGGAGGGTAGGGATATATGGAACTGTTTAAGTGGACCGGGGGCGATAGATATGAATGACTGAGAAGCGGTCATTGGGGGAAAATTCAATAGTAAAGGCCACATTTTCGCAATCATTAACGATCTCAGAAGAGCAACGACACGTGTATTGGTCCTTGTAAATGATAGCGAGCCCACCGCCTTTCCCATGAATGCGATCTTTGCGGGAAATCTGGTAACCTGGTGGGAGGGCTTGCACCAAGTCAGGACCCGAATCCAAGGTTAGCCATGTTTCGGTCAGAAAAACTGCATCAGGTGTATATTCGTCCAGGAGCAGTGAGATTTCCAAACTGTGTTTGGACAGGGACCTACAATTTAGCAAGTACATTTTAAAGTCCTGCATGTCGTCCTTGCTTAGCGGAGTCGTAAGTCCTGTATTGCAGTGAGGACAGACCTGGGGTAGCTCCAGAGGGTGGAAGGAATGACAGCAAATAGTTGCTAATGGGGTCAGCAGTTTGTGAAGAGACCCTGTGCTGTAATACATCCTATGTCCCAGAGGAGAGACAGTGGTCATAGCCCCTAGCCCCGGCCTCTCGCGGACGGGCGCAGACGTGCTTGCCTTTGGCGCGCCACTGGCGCGCTCGCTGCGCGGACGGAAACCGGAGTACATTTTGTAGGAGTAGACAAGGGCGTGAGGCAGCCCAACAACTGGTGCGCTCGCCTGGTTTCCCCCCCAAGATGGCGGCCAGCCCTGTCTCCGACCGCGTCCGAACCTGATCGTTCTGAGAAAGGGAGCAGGGTTCGAATACTGCGAGGGACAGGTGTAGGTTCCTGATTAAAATAAAGAATAAGTATTCCAACAAAACTTAAGTCTTAAAAGGTTTTTTAATTTACACGCAGCCTAACCCCCGGCTTTCCGACTCAGGGGAGATAAACACACACACTAATCTGTGCCGGCGTGTCTCAGCGCGCTGTAAGTACTTGAGGGCTGGAGGAAGCCCAACAACTGGTGCGATCGCCTGGTTTCCCCCCCAAGATGGCGGCCAGCCCTGTCTCCGACCGCGCCCGAACCTGATCGTTCTGAGCGGGGAGCAGGGTTCGAATACTGCGAGGGACAGGTGTAGGTTCCTGATTAAAATAAAGAATAAGTATTCCAACAAAACTTAAGTCTTAAAAGGTTTTTTAATTTACACGCAGCCTAACCCCCGGCTTTCTGCCTCAGGGGAGATAAACACGCACACTAATCTGGACAAACTGGACCTCTTTGTGCCATGTGGAACCTGTTCGTGTGGAGGGCCAGCTGTATGCTGGAAATTATGCACAGCAAGATGGGGCCAGAGGGCTCTCTAGTGTGAACAGGGCAAAAATTATATTTCTATTTGCGCACCCACCCTGCTTAGGTTGGTGATGAACCCATGGCATGCATAGGCTAATAGGCACCTGGAAAGGGCAACGTTTTGTGTCGAATACCCCACAATGTTCAATAAAGCAACAAATAAATATTGGGACAGGATGGGATGTCATCAGACAGAGAAGCATTAACGGGGCTTGCTCACATGCAGAAGTATGGTCCTTGGACAGCCATCTTTCTGTTTTCTGGTGAGAAGTAATACAGGATTCTTGGAGCTCTGTACCCACCTGGACTTCTTGGGCTGCATGGAGGCGTCAAAACATACTTCAACAGCAGGCTAGGCCTTAAAGAGCTTCAACAGGGCATAACATATATTTCTAGCATTAAGGGAATGGGAAGCGAGCCACTTCATATTCAGGAAGCACTGCAGGAGGGTCTAGCAATGTCTGAGTTGATCTTTGAGATGGACTGGGACCCCAGCCTATCTTTACAGACCTTGCCCTTTGGGAAGCATGTTACTGCCAATCGGCACCAGTGCATTCTCAAACTTCAAATGTCCAACCACAACTTGCCGGCTCTAAAGTAAACTTTACTGTCAATGTAACCAAGGGGCAGTTAAGAACGCTCGTCATAAAATAGGAGAGGGCAGTCCTGGCATTAAAAAGTAAGATATATGAAATGTGCGTAAGGCAGTGAAAATGACACCTAGAAACAAACAGCAGATTCTGATCCGTAGTAATAATAATAAGTCAGACATGGCAAACAGGTCAAAACAGCTGAGAACAGAGGCATGGGAGAACCTTTAAAAAGCATCTCTCCCGCAGGACTATACAGCCTTTTGGAAAACTGTAAATTTGCCCTTCCTGAGTAACAAGAATACCTCTTCATTAGATACTCATATCGATGTGATAGGGGTAAAATATTTTCATGATATCTTTCAAACGGTGAAGCCTTCTACAGGTACATGTGACCCCCATGTTTCAGATTACACTACACACTTGTCATTTTAATCCTGATCCAATCCCCTTCAGGCAAAATACAAGGGCCCATCGGAGTCCATATGGATGTTTTCCTAGCCAACATTCTATTCTGGGCCCCGCTCTTAACTGCGACTTTTAACGCCATAGCTGTGAACGGCCCTCCCCCCCTCTTGGAAACAATCCATAATTATCCTGATATATAAAAACAGGGATGTCTCTGGACCTATCAAACTATCGACCGATTTCTTTGCTTGATAGTTTGGCCAAGTTAATGGTTCTTGTATTGGTAAACAAATTAAAATTATGGGCAGAGGAAAGGGCCATTCTATCAGAAGTCCAGTATGGGTTCATACATGGTAGGGGAGCGCTGGATCAATGTCTAAATTTGACCCTAATTATTGGTAAATATTCGAAATCAAAAAACACCCAAATCTATTTGGCATTCTTGGATTTATCCAAGGCT
This sequence comes from Lissotriton vulgaris, assembly GCF_964263255.1. Taxonomy (NCBI): domain Eukaryota; kingdom Metazoa; phylum Chordata; class Amphibia; order Caudata; family Salamandridae; genus Lissotriton; species Lissotriton vulgaris. Next base: position 331,291,345 of record NC_141697.1, on the reverse strand, counting down.
TTCGACTGCGTTGTCCATAGTAAGCTCTGGGATATTTTAAAGGAAATGGGTGTGGACATGGGCATTATCAACTTTATAAGGGAGCTCTATGCAGGCGCTTCCGCAATGGTACGATATTGGAGAAATGGTGAATGCACCAAACCCTTAAAAATAGAGAGCAGTCTCAGGCAAGGTTGTGTCCTGGCCCCTTTCCGGTTTGCTCTCTATACCAATAGATTAAGCAAAGCTTTGATCGAGACAAATAAAGATACCTAGTCTGTACTATCATCTGCCATCACGATCCTGCTCTATGCAGATGAGGCTTAATAAAACCAAATCCTATGTAATGTCAATAGGTCAGGATAAAAACAAAAAATGTAGTTTTAATTCAGGTGGGAAAAAAAATGTACAGGTACCTCACTTAAACTACTAGGGGTTACATTTTCCTGAAAGGAGATGCTGCAAAATAGAGCTAATTCAATGATTCAAAGCATTGCAGCATTATTTAGGTTATCCAAAAAATTAGGCTGTAAGCCTATATTGGAAATGCTTACAATTTATAAGGGTAAAACGCTCTCAATGGCCTCCTATGGGGCAGCAATTTAGGGTGTCACTGACATAACTATTGTGCAAAAACAGGAAGATAAATTAATTTAAAGATTACGGTCAATTCCTCATTCAACTAGTAACTTTATAGCTTATAAAGAAGCTGGCATCCCCTATATTATGGATGTGATTAGATTATCTCCACTTGCCCTTTGGTTATCCATATGGAAAGGGATACTCTGGGCCCGAATCAAAAAATCAAAGATATTCTAATTTTGGATTATGCCTCCAGAATCCCCTGGTTAACCATTAAAGAGAAAATGTGAATGTGTTGGGTCTTGGCGTTCTGTTTGATACACAATTTCTCTGCAAACATTTCCCTAGATCAAGATTAAAGGCGATCTTTTTAAACCATGTTATAAAGGATAGATGAAATATTCATAAAAGGAAAGAATCCGTTAAGTTTTAATAACCTTTACCACAGATTTTAAACCATTCTCTCTCTTATTTACAAATAGTGGCACATAACCAGCATCGATTTATTCTGACAAGGTTCAAATTGAACCTAATCCCACTTATGCTTGGTTATCCAAGTACCCACTGTGTCCTTAGGAACTTATCTTCTTCCTCTTGTGACAAGTCAGCTCAATCGACGTTACATACCCTCCTTTTTTGCACATATTATGAAAAAGAGAGGAAAACTTTTATAATTCCGCTGTTAAGGTAATTCTCTATACGAACAGTAGCAGCAGCCCACATGGTATTCTATGCTTTAGATAAGCCATTGGTTTGCTTTGCATTGGCTTTCTTTCTACTGGCTGCTCTGAGAACCCGTAAGGGCTTTTGCACTTTATCTATAGCACTTTAAATTATTGCTGAGGACGCCACAGCTTGTCTGTTTTAAAATAACTGTGTTTGTACTACTAGTCTAACCCCCTGTGTAACAACATTAGTGAGTACTTTGGATTGTATTAAGTTTTAAAGAATATATTGATTGCCCGTTTGTTTTAACTTATTTTTCTAATGCAACTATTTTATCGTTTACTTTTATGCAATTCACTGAACTGTGAAATAAAGTTTATAAGGTAAAAGATATATGAAACAAGTGATAAGGTACACGGATTAAATTACTAGTTCACAAGGTCAAGGGACAAATAAACAAAGATATGGTTGAAGAATGATAATAATTTCAATTATTATAATCAGAGAAAGGTAGACATGTTCAGTTTCTTTTATACCAAGCTCTATGCTGCAAATGAAGAAGGGGAAGGCTATAAACAGGCCTTTTTAGAAGTGCTGGCATTTTTCCTGTATGACAGAGGACCAGGTGGAGGAATGTAAAAGAAGGAAGAGAGAAAAACTGACATAAAATCCCTCAAGCCATGGAAAGCTCTGGGCCCGGGCAGCTCGGGCTTTTTGTACATTTATTGATATAACCGGGCCAGAGATCAAAGCAAATGTTTCAGAAAATTAATTAGGTTAGCAGTCTTTATTCGCCATCCCATTTGGAGCTTGAGTTCTGCTGTAAAGTTCTTCTATAATGAGGAAATGAACACATTGAACAAGAACATGGTGCGTTGTTGGACCAGCATCTGTGTTTTGACCGATAGGAAATACATGCTCTGAATGCACATCTTTCACAGACCTATGTCAAATGTGAAAGTCAGCATAAAAGCATAAAATTACGCAAATTATAAATTAAAGAGAAAAGAGGACAAAATGTAAATTCAAAACGCACCAAGAAAATAATGAATTTTGGATACCATTAGGAAATAGGATACACAGGAGAATATGGGTGATCTGCTTCCCCCCTTGCCTGACAGGATGATAATACAACTTTCTAAAAAAAAACCTATTGTGGGTCAGGAAAGACCCAGCAAAAAATAAATTTGTCTTTAAATTCAATATTTATCTGGTCACATTTGTTGTGCTTCAAAGACAGAGCTCTAATGTCAGGCTATGTATTCTGAGAAATTGTTGCTTATATTTTCAACATAGGGATGGATGTTTACAAACCCCTCTCATTTTGCAGTCAGAGAAAGTAAAGTGAATTATGTGACAATCTTGCTGGGGTACAGGGAGTGTGAAAGAAAAGGTTGAAGGATGTTATTTTTTTGTAACACACCAAAATAAATTAACTGTATGCATTTAGCAGTTCGGAAAGCAGAAATGAAGCACCTTTTTGTAATTTTGAAGAGCGATGGAAACAGATTTTAAAAGGATCAAAAGACATTTTATGTGCAAAACATAAATGTTAAAAAGACATTGAAGCCTGGTTTCCACACGTTAACATTTGTATTTAATATACTTTTATCAGTAAAACGGTCTGTGCAAATTTAGTGGCCATTTCATTGGAAAATGTGGGGACTGTAAACGATAGCGCGCTACCACACAATGCTTTAGTTACAGTAAACAAAATTGCCTGCGTCATGTTCATTAAAGCTAGGTGGGTTCCAAAAGTATGTCATTCTAAAAATTGGGCGCTGGTTCTACAAAGTTTTAGAAGCATGGTTCTAGAACATGGTTGTGCAATATAGGTCCAAGAGGTCTGGATCCATAACGTATTTTCATGTTAACCATTAACTATGTAAATTATTACCATTTACATTCACTCTATTGGAGGAAAACGTTACTTATCCTGTAAGCATCAGCTCGTGCCATGTAGTGCTGTAGATTCAAATGCTGTGCATACTCCTGCCATCTAGTGTTGGGCCCGGACATGTGCAAGTTCTTTTTCTTCGAAGAAGTCTTCTGGAGTCACTGGGTAAAGTGACCCTACCTGCTGCTGGTGATGCACATGGGCATCGGCTCCATTGGCAAATTGTTTTCCACGCAATGGGTGAAGAAGAAAATAGTGAGATGGGAGAGAGAGATGATCATGCAGAAAGAATTAAAAGATAAAGTACATCTGCAACAACAAAAGTCTACTGGAGAGGAGTTTGGACACACATACAACCACACAGTAGTGCTTAGTGAAAGTGAATGGTGGAAGAGGAAGTTGCTTTGCAGATATCAGCTATTGGAATGTTCCCTAGGAACGCCATAGAGGCCCCTTTTATATGGGTAGAATGATCTATGGGAAGGATAGACAAGAGTCTTTTGACTTTTGCATAGAATGCTGGGATGCATTTAATCAGCCATCTGACTATGCCTGGTTTGGAAATAGCCTCCTCCCCCTTGCAAGGCTTTGAGAAGGCAACAAAGAGCTGTTGAGTCCTGCAGAAGGTTGTATTCTCTTCACATAGTAAATAAGAGCTCACTTACCATTTAGAGTATGGGGAGCCTATTCTGCAACTGAAGCAGGTTAGGGAAAGAAAACAGGGAGATCTATGGACTGGTTAAGGTGGAAAGGAGAAACTACCTAGGAAAGAACTTAGGGTTAGTTCAGAGGACAACCCTATCTCGGTGAACCTGAAACAAACCTTCTAAAATTGAAGCCGGAGCTCACGGACGTGTGAGAGGAGATTGCAACCAGGAATGTCTCCATCTAGGACAGAAACTGAAGGGGGCAAGATGGTAATACCCATGAATCTAGTGAGAACAATGTGCCAAGGGGATCTGTGGAGGAATGACTCTTTTCAGACCTTCCATAAAAGCTTTGATTAGAGAAATCCTGAAAAGAGAGATGTGTTCTCTATTCTGAAGGTAGGCAGCTGTATGTAGGCCAGGCCACATGTGTTTAAGTGGACAAGCTAACAGACAATGCTCTGGACAGTTACTGCCAATGGGTCAATATGTTGTGATAGGCAGTAGTGGACAAATAGTTTCCACTTATCTGCATTGCAGGAGTGGGTTGTGGGCCTGCGTGCTTCCTTAAGAATGACCATGCATCTGGAGGAAGGTTTAGATAACTAAGTTAAAGACCTCAGGAGCCAAATTGCAAGGTTGAGCATCTTGGGGTCAGGGTGCCTGATTTCACCATGTCTCTGCATGATAAGGTCCAGCTTGCTGGAGGGGCCTCTCGTGCAGAACGACCGAGAGTTTGAGGAGGGTGGTGAACCAAGGTTGTCTGGCCCAAGTGGGAGCTTCCAGGGTGAGGGACGTTTGCTGAAGCCTCCCAAACATGAATAGAGATTGGGAGAGGCGGAATAGCACAGGAAAATATCCCTGACGAATTCATCCATAGTGTCTTTTGCGAATAGACTGTGGGTACCTTGAGGCAACGTTTGGGAATTTTGCATTTTCAGTGGGGGTGAAGGGGTATACGTTGAGGAACCCCCAGTGTGAAAGTACTGAAGGAGCACTTGCTGGTGGAATTCCCAATTGTGGACTTGTTGCTGCATACTGCTGAAGCAGTCTACAAAATTGTTGTCCAATCCCAGCAGGTACTCTGGAAGTAGATGGACTCTGTGGTAGACCACCCACCGCTAAAAGCTTTGAGCTAAGGCCGGCAAGTGTGGAGAGTGTGTAAAACCTTACTTCTGTAGACAGTACATGGAGGTCATGTTGTCCATGCGAGACACTGCTGGTGAGTTGCGCTGTTGATCAGCCAGTAGTCCACGTAAGGGAACAATTGGATGCAAAGACTTTTGAGGGGGTGTGGGGGAGGGAACCCTGAACTGCAACTTGCTTAACTCAATGTTTGCCACTTACCATGAACCAGAGGTAGAGCCGGTGGGCTGGATCAATTGGGATGTGATAGGCGGCGTCTTTGAAGTCAAGGGCATTCATTAAATCGCCTTGTTGCGGAAGAGGCAAGACCTCCTGTAGAGTGACCATGTGGAAATGTTCTGACATGATGTACGGTGTGCACCTGTTACAACGCATTTTTTACAACGCACTACTGTTACAACGCATCCATTACAACGCGGATACTGTTACAACTCATGTTTTTACAACGCATTTTTTTACAACGCAGGTACCTTCACAACGCATACCATTTCAACGTAAGTATTGGTAAGTATATAGTTATTTTTTAAATGTTATATGTTTGGGGTAAAGGGGTATTTTTAGGGGTTAGGGTCAGTTTAGGGTTTTTGGGTAAAGGGGTATTTTTAGGGTTCAGGGTCAGTTTTCAGTTTGTGGGTAAAGGGGTATTTTTAGGGTTCAGGGTCAGTTTTCAGTTATTGGGTAAAGGGGTATTTTTAGGGTTTAGGGTCAGTTTTCAGTTTTTGGGAAAGGGGCATTTTTAGGGTTCAGGGTCAGTTTTCAGTTTTTGGGTAAAGGAGTATTTTTAGGGTTCAGGGTCAGTTTTCAGTTTTTGGGTAAAGGGGCATTTTTAGGGTTCAGGGTCAGTTTTCAGTTTTTGGGTAAAGGGGTATTTTTAGGGTTCAGGGTCAGTTTCCAGTTTTTGGGTAAAGGGGTATTTTTAGGGTTCAGGGTCAGTTTTCAGTTTTTGGGTAAAGGGGTATTTTTAGGGTTCAGGGTCAGTTTTCAGTTTTTGGGTAAAGGGGTATTTTTAGGGTTCAGGGTCAGTTTTTAGTTTTTGGGTAAAGGGGTATTTTTAGGGTTCAGGGTCAGTTTTTAGTTTTTGGGTAAAGGGGTATTTTTAGGGTTCAGGGTCAGTTTTCAGTTTTTGGGTAAAGGGGTATTTTTAGGGTTCAGGGTCAGTTTTTAGTTTTTGGGTAAAGGGGTATTTTTAGGGTTCAGGGTCAGTTTTTAGTTTTTGGGTAAAGGGGTATTTTTAGGGTTCAGGGTCAGTTTTCAGTTTTTGGGTAAAGGGGTATTTTTAGGGTTCAGGGTCAGTTTTTAGTTTTTGGGTAAAGGGCTATTTTTAGGGTTCAGGGTCAGTTTTCAGTTTTTGGGGTACAGGGTAAAAATAAATTAAATTTAATTTTAAATTAAATTATTTAATAGTAAATAAATTAAATTAAATTACATTGCATTATTTTTGGGGTTGAGGGTCAGTTTTGAGTTTTGGGGGTACAGGGGTACAGGGTAAAAATAATGTTATATTTGTTTTAATTTTCAATAATTAATTTAAATTATATTTCATAAAATTACTTTAATTTATTTTTGGGGTTTAGGGTCAGTTTTCAGTTTCTGGGGTACAGGGGTACATGGTAAAAATAAAGTAATATTAATTTAAATTTAAAATAATAAACGGAAATTAAATTATTTAAAATTGCATTAAATTATATTTTTAAAATTAAGTTACTATTATATTATTAATATTAACATATACTTACCAATACTTACGTTGTAATGGTATGCGTTGTAAAGGTACCTGCGTTGTTAAAAAATGCGTTGTAAATACATGCGTTGTTACAGTATCCGCGTTGTAAAAACCGCGTTGTAACGGTATGCGGAGTAAAAGTCCGCGTTGTAACATCATATATCCATGATGTACCTATTAGGGGTCTGAAGTCTAGGATAGGCATAAGGGACCTGACCTTGGTAATGAGAAAGGAGAGGAAGTACACTCCTGTGACTTGTAGGTGTAGTAAAAGACACACAATTGATGGAAGGAATGCAGAACAAATCAAAACATTCACCCCCAGTCAAGAGATCTGGGTTAAATCCAGCATTCTTTTGCTCACTATGCCACTCCAGTTTAGACCTGGCCATATGCAAATCAGTCCTGACCCTGTGCCTCATGGGAACAGTCCAACCCGAACTGCCAAGCCTGGTCCTCCCTGGACCGGAAACAAGCATCCTAGGACCGGTTTCTGGGTTTCACCCGTCATAAGCAAGGATAGCTTGAATCCAGTGGCACAATGAACCCGGGACCCACGTCTGGGCATACCCAGTGCACTTAGGGTTTCCAGTCCAGGGAGAACCTTTTCTGGAAGTTCGGGCTGGACTGTTCCCATTGGGCACAGGGTCAAGGCGGATTTGAATATGGCTGGGTTCAAACTGGAATGGCATGGGGTGCAACAAAACAATATATTTCGGCCCAGATCTCTGTACTGGGGTGAATGTATGACATTGTTCTGTATTCTGTCCATCAATTTTTCTTTGCGCAATTTTAGGTGTGGTGACACTGGCTCTATGGCACCCTTGACTAGGTGGACATTTACCTCTTCCTGAAGCAGTCGTCGGTGTTGTGGTGAGAGGATGTGTCTGTGGGATGAAATGTTGGGAGGGGGGAAGTGAGCTCCAAATAGCAACCATGGCGTATGATGTTTAGGACCCAATGGTCGGGGTGACCTGCTGCCATGTGGGGAAGAACCCTTCGAGTTGACCAACAACAGATGTCTTGTGATTGGAGGTAAGGAGGGGAAAGTCACTGTTTGGTGACTGCAGCTCCCTTAGGGGAGCCACTCTTAACTCTTCCCTTGAAATTGTTGTTTCTGTAGTACCCTAAAAAATAACCTCTTGTGGAAGGTTTTTGAGGTTGCTGATGTTGGTAAGAGCTGGAGGCACCTGGAGAATTGAACTTAGAGGGCACCCAGTAGGCAGACCTCACAAAGGATCCCTAAGGGGAATGCGTTTGAAGTGTGCTGTCAGTGCTGTTCTTGATCTTCTCCAGCATCTCTCTCATAGACCTGTAGCACAAAGAGGTGTTCCCCATCAAAGGGCAGGTTGACGAAATCCTGTTGAACATTTGGCTTATAGCCAGAAGCAGGGAGCCAGGCATGTCTGCAGATGAGTATGCTAGAATTGATTCTGTGAACCGCAGTGTCAGCAGCATCAAGAGCACATCGTATGGTGGTATTCAAGTTGAGTTTACCTTCAGCAGAGACCAACTCTTAGCTCCTTTGCAATACTCATCTGGGAGTTCCTGGAGGAGCTCCTCTGTTTCTTCCCAATGAGCCCTGTCATGCTGGAAAAGTAAACCGACTGAATTAGAAATGCGCCAGTGGATGGCGGATTGTGCAGTGATGCATATACTAGTCAAATCTATCTTTTTACTTTCTTCAGCCAGTGTCTTGCGCATTGGCCCACTTGTGGTCAGTTTGGACTTCCGAGTCTGGGGGGTGGTGGGGTACTTAGGGAGTTGACCTTAAATGTAGACTGGATTTGACAGGAAGGACTTATATTTTTGGTGCACCCTAGGGGTAACCACCAGGGCTTTAACTGGCTCTTTGAAAATATCTGAAGGCGGTTTGAGCATACCCTTCCACAACACTAGCAAGTATTGCATGGAACACTGAGAGGCAGAAAGGGTTTCCAAGAGGAAATCCTCATCAATGTCATCCTTGTGCATCTCCACGTCATGGAAAGAGGCCACCCTGCTGAGGACCTCATGGTAGGAGGTGGTGTCATCTGGCTGGGATGGACAGGCGGGACAAAAGGTCAGGGTCCACATCTATCACAAAGGTCCCAGAGATTCCTGTGGGTACAGGTCATAAGGGTCCTCTTGACTATGCTCCCCAAACCCAGAGTTTGGTGACCCCTGAGGAAAGGGGGTCAGCAGACAGATGGGGCAGGTGAGGGTTTTAAAGAAGGAAGAGGGGGAGGAGGGGAAGGGGTTGGCGGGTGAGGCAATGACAGAAAGCTAGTTGCCTTATATCTCTTCCTGTTCTTCGGTGGCGGTGGCAGACAAGAGTGCTTCCTCGAAGCTGAGCTTGGAGCCATTCTTGGTCAATGCCAGTGGCTGGGCGAGGATGCATCCAGTGTGAAGATGAATGCGGATCTGACACCAATAGGCTACAAGTTCATCCTTCAGATGTTGGAAAACGGATTAGTCAGAACTGACCTGAGGGCTTTGGTGCTGGTGGGTGGGTAGTTGACGCAGAACAATACGTAGACGTCAATGGTTTTGGCTCTGAAGGATGCTTCAAAGCAGTGGTCAGTGCTGAGTGTGTTGGCTTCAGGATCTTCTTCGATAACGAACCAAGGCTGGGTGTGGTGTCCGAAGTGTGCACTTGGTACCGACCATGGGCAAGATGCAGTGGCTGGCCAGAAGCCTGTTGGTGGGCTTAAAGGCTGGACGCCTTACCCCTTGCAGGGGGCTGCTCGATGTGCAAGCAGTGGTGAGGGGACAGGGGTTGGAGTCAGAACTCGAGCTTGGTTCTGGCGAGAAGGCCAGAACAAAGTCCTCAGTGGCAGACTGTCCTGGCTGAGGCTTGCCTTAGAGGTCCTGGGTGTCACTGCTCCACGGCATATCGAGACATGGAGCCCAACGGCATCTAAGAGTTTTCTTCGAGCACGAGGGCTCATTAGGCTGGGAAGGCAGAGGTTGAATACCTGCTGGAGATCAGCCTGGGGTATTTGGTATGACACTGAGTGCAGTAGCGGAACAACGTCCGTTCTAGCCCAGGCAAGACATTCTTGCAGTAGAGAAACACCAGGGGAGGCCCTGGATGCCAAGGCCCCTACTGGGGCATCGAAGTGGTATCAATTCCTGACCCAGAAGAGTCAACCCGTGTAGAGTCAATGCAAAAAAAGGGTACCGCAATGTAGAACAATACTGACAGAAGGGAGAGGAACTTAGATGGCCAAAGAGATCAATGCAACAGCATCGATCTGGTGCTCGATTATACACATTCGAACCCAACAGTGGAAAGAAAACAATCTAACAATGGAGCCAATGCCCATGTGCATTACCAGCAATAGGTCGAGTCACTATACTTTGTGACTCAAGAAGGCTTCTTCTAAGAAAAACAACGGGGCCCAAAACTAGATGGCAGGATTATGCACAGCATGTGTATCTATAGCCACACATGCGTCGAACATTTTTTTACATGGATTTCGGGAAAATCTGGCATGATTTGGCCTTTGTAGACCTAGGCATAGTCACCCCTATTGTAGCACTATTGCAATGTTGCTTTGCAACTTATTGCAAAAGGAGCTGAGATGTCCTACAAGTGTGTAATCCATTCAGAGATCTTTGAAAAAAACTGCCCTAAATTCTTGACACTAAAAGGCCAAAGAAGAATTCCAAACCTATTGTAATCAAATAATAGCTATTTCTCAGCTCCACAACTTCTCGAAAGAATGTATGCCTCAGTGTGGTTTGCAAATGTGTCTCAAAATGGTACCTGCCCTAGGACACTGCAGTTGTGAGAAGGTAGGACTTTTTAATCATATTCGTCTGGCTCTCTGTCCATAAAGGACTCTAAAAGCATACACTAACTCTGGGAAAAGACAAAGGTGCTTTGTCCTCTGCCAAGCCTGCATCTCAAAAGCCGTACATCGTCTCCTCCTATATATTCTAAAGCACTCTCATTGTAGTCCACAGTGATGCCATTTAGGAAGGTTTCTTAAAATGGTGGTGCACTGAAAAGGTTATGGAGCATTTGTTAAATACACTGTAGCCAATGTAGACTTTCAGAAACCAAATATAAAATACTTCACTGTTCTGGTTTAAAATGAAACTTGGGGAGATGGCTCCCTTTTTACCACTGCAACTGTATTCATCTTGAGTGTCAACTGTTGTATATACTGCTATTAATAAAGCTTGGTACAGAACAACACACGAGAAACTCCACATGGCATTAACCATTCCTTGAGCTTTCCTCACTCCTTAAAAATCAGCTCTTCTCCCCAGACTAGGCTATCAGTGATGAGAGCAGCACCATTGCAAATACCAATAAACTGAAACCACTAATAATTTATATCATGATTTATTAAAAACAATCGAGAACTTTCCCACAACGCGATTGCGACATAATTTACAATAAAGAATACATTTTCTTTTTTTAAACTCAGCAGGATTGGGTTGACGGTAACGGATTTATCTCATCTAACTACATTAACCTGAACCATAATTACTTGAGAAATCTAACAGCCAAAGCACCCCTCACAGTCTTGGAAACACAAATACAGATGGACTCATCCCCCTAAAATATGTACACGTGAGCAGCTGGCGAAGTTCCTGGCCAGAGTTAGGAAGAGATACTTTAATAATTAAACATAAATAAGAGACGAAAAATTTCATTTTTTAATGATGTAGTCTAGACTATTGCAAGGTTTTGCTTTCTACATAAAAGTTCTTTGAGACATAATAAAAATGATTTGACATTACTTCGAAGAGGCAAGTCTGCCACATTGCAAAATGCATGCACAAGTGTGCAATCTTGAACATGCATTCGCTCTATTCTACTATTTATACAGCGTGTGCGCATACACACTAATGGTACACAGCCTTATTTACAATTATTTACACATCTTCTCCACCATAGCTAGATCGTTCAGTGTCCTTTGTGTGATGTAGCAATGGACAGAAGATGATGGTTCCAGTGTTTCAAAAACAGAATTAAACAGGTAGAAAAACAACACTGACATTCGTGATTTGCTGCGAAAGAAAGAAGGGTAACATTTAAAAGAGACTAGAAAGTTGGGCAGGAGGAAAAGACAGTCAGTTTTATCTCATAAGTGACAAACTAACTCTGTTCAACAGAAAGGCCACATGCCTCTAAGAAGACTCAAGAAGCTAATGCAGATAGTATCACAATAGGAAAGATGACAGCAAGGTTTGCCTGAGAGCAAGCATGCTTAATGAGACGCGACATATTGATCATTTTGAGTGGCCCAAATACTATGTCTTGGAATAGGGAGGAAAAAACATGGCAGCTTGAGGCACGGTATTTTTTAAGGCGAGGGAAACACAGGGCATATGAATATGAAGCCCCACTTGATTTCCCTTTCAAGAGGACGCAGCTGAGCCACCCTTTCCCTTGTTGAGTAGGCTTGAGTCAACTTGCAAGTGCAAAGGCTAGGAAAATGTTGAGGAAATGAGTTTCTTCTTCAAATGGCAGGAATTACAAACCTGCTCAGCGGAGAGGGGTTTGAATGTTATGCACCTTGCTCGTCAAGCGTTTTTAATTGTCATTGCTATAACAGTGCCCAGATAATTCCTCAGAGAACACACAACACATACAGATACATATCTCATGTCATCAGCAGAACAGTCAAGTGTACAACCTGTGTGCAAACGTATTAAAGCCCCTAAAAAAGAGAAAGTGTAAACCAAAAGTCATAGTTTAATATGTCTTGGCTTCAAAGGGAAAAAGAGTGATTAAATAATATTGAATGTATTAAAGACCAATTCAAGAGACTTTAAACATTTTTAAAAATCCATTCCCTTTCTTTTTTTAAAAAAGGGAAAAGGAATACAAAAAGAGAACATTAGAAAATACTGATTTAAAAAAATAAAAGTATAACAGTGTTCCAAACTTGTATCTTATATAGATAAAATCTTAAAGTCACACACAGCCATACTCGTACCAGACTGACTGTGGGTCCCCGCTGGAATCGGGGGATGCAGGGGTGCTTTTAGGGTTTCCCCCTCTGCTTGATTCTTCAGTGCTGGCCACAGTAGTGTTGCAATCTGGCGACCTGCTCAAGGGTCTGGGAATTGCAGTGTCACTTGGGCTTTTCCCTGGGGTGCTTTCGACCTCACCAGGAGGGGCAGCAGCACGGACTGGAGTCACTAGAGCCACATCCCCCAACCGCGGAGTCGGCCTTAGTTTTGTTCTTGCTGCAGAAAGCTGTGCTGAAGAATAGGACGGCTGTGTAGGCGTAGAATTCAACCGTTCATGTGGACTGTTCCCCAGACTGCAGGCAGAATTTGTTGCAGATGCAGAAACAGGCTGTAGAGACATCGACCTCTCATCCTTTGGCATGGCTAACGAAAGCCGCCTAAAATCAAGCGAACGACACCGGAGGTCACTACCTTGAAAAGTCCCCGCAGCCTTAGCGGACTGAGGTCTTTCTCTCAAGATAACCTGAGATGTGCCTGACAGTGCAGAAGAAGGGAGGATCGGACTACCCAAGACCTTTCCGTCTTGGTTGTCGGATCCGGGCTTGTGTAAGCTCCCAGGGCTAGTAGTTCGAAGAAGGTCTGAAGAAGCCAAGCTGAAAGCTCTACCCAAAGAGCTGCTCTTGTTGCTGATACCACCCAGTTGCTGCGACTGCGTCAGAGGTCGAGGCACCGTGAGTGAAAGGCTTTGCTGTATAGGTCGAAGGGATCCTGCTGAACTGGACTGAGGCTCCACTTGCCTGAGGCTTGGCTTGACAGAGTGCCCTGGTTTGCCCAATCTGCCCTCTGCCACATCAGAAGTCTGCTTTACTGTCGGTGTAACATAGCTAGTAGGCATCTTGAGAGTTTCTTTTCTAAGTGGTTGATTCAAGTGGTTTCCAATGGCGGGAGGATCATTAAGTTTTCTAAAATAATCACTCAGAAGGTCATCTCGAGATGTTGCTTTATCCTGAAATACAGAAACACGGAAACACAATAAGCAATGAACACTCGAACATCATAAACTCATCAGTATACATTGATCAATAGTCCACACATGACGTCCAGAAGATCCTTTGAGAGAACATGCATCGAACAGGCACCAGAACCAAATTGCTAGGAATTTTACTAACACACAATGTGGGCAAAAATAACTTCTGAAAAGAGGTCCTAATCGATTTCAAAAACAGCTAAGTATCATTGTCACTCCCAGGCCAACAGGCAAAGAGGATAATGGGGAAAATTAATGGCAGAAGGAAGCATTATAGGAGCGCTTGGCGAATTAAGGAGCTCTCATGGGTGTACCCACTTTCGGCTTTATCCGTTAGAGCCATTTTGGATTATGAGGATCAAATACAGAGTGTTTAGTGGAAATACAAGTGTTTGACATAATGTTTTAGACAGTGTACCTCTATTATGCAGACAAAGACCATCCGTATAGAGGGACATGATGGAGCCCATTTCTTCCATCCTAAGATGGCTGAATGACAATCTATACAAACTAAAGAAATACTGATAGAGCATGAATTTCAAAAACGATTTGTGTCAGAACAGTGCTTGCATCTGAAGACCATCAGGTGCAAGCCCATCGCAGACTGTGAAATCTATTTTCAAAATGGGATTCATTGAGAAAAGGAATTCAAACAAACATGTCCCCTATATTAAGGTACCTAAATTCTAGGACTTCAGGAGCCAGACCACAAAGTTGAGTGACCTGGGGTTCTGGGTGCCTGATTTCTCCCTGGTTCTGTGTGAGTAGGTTCGGGAGTCTCTACTGAGAAATATGAGCAGGGTGGCGAACTAGGGATGGTAGGCTCAGGTCGGAGCCAACAGAATGAGGAAGAGAGCCATCTGCCTACGCCTCCGAACCACAAACGGCTTACTAAGGGCTGTTGACTGGCTAAGAGGTCTCCACAATAGAGCTTTTTACAGGTGTGTAGTGCTGACCAGGTGGCTTCCTTTAAAATATCTGCTAGTGGTATGTTCCAGAGAAACGCCCTGGTTGCAACTTTTTTGCAGGTAGAGCACGCCTTGGGTGGAGCAAATAAAACCCTCTTTGCTTTGTGATAGCAGGTCGAATACCCTTGAATATCCACCCATCTATGACTGCCCTGGAAATGCCATGGCCTCTCTGAGGCTTTACAGATGAGATACAGAGCTGATCTAGAACTGAAAGGTTTGGTCCTGTCAATGTAGTTCATGAGAGCTCTCTCTACAGCGAACATGTGCAGTGCTGTCTCCACAAAAGAGTGTGAATGCGAAACACTATTTGGAGTTCTATGGTCTGGTTAAGGTGGAAGGGGGATACCATCTTAGGGTGGTATTCAGGGTTTGTTCTAAAAAGAGCCCTGCCCTTTCCAGAGGCAGCTGGTAACATTTTAAAGTCGCGAGGCGTAAAATTTGTGGTGGAGCACACGGGTACGAGTGAGCGAGCCCGAATTACCTAATGAGGGATTTCGGGGAGGGGGGGGGAGGGGGGCGGGGGTTCTCCCCATGAGAAAATTTTGAAAAATTAGTGGCCAACTGGTGCATTTTCAAGAAAATTTAGGAACACATGCACATTATCACTGATGTGCTATGCTAATTTAGGAGTGGGTGTGTGACTGAACGAATGAGGATACAACAGCAACAAACTAGTGCTGTAAGTTCAAAATCTTTAAGCCGAATGCATTGGTCCACTAATGAACTGAAATGAAAAAGTTTTATTTTTGACACACCATTCCTGTTATTATTTTATGTGCCCTCTGCCTTTGTTCAATGTGTTTTTTTTTAAATGAGTGTTTATGATGTACATTATTTGAGTTGCCTAGGGTTTATGTACATTGATTTTCACTTCCCTGCATTAGGAACTCATATTAGTAGCCGGGGGTCCCCGTTGTCTTTACACTTGTTGCATCCTAAGGTATCATGGGTCGAAGGTAATGGAGGCCCAGCGGCCTGCCACTGGTGCTCCAGAGGAGCTGGACTTTCCTTGTAAAGGGGCTGCTCAGCTTGCAAGTGGTGTCGAGGGGGAGGGACCGGAACCCATAAGGATTAGTGGTGAATTAGTATAGTGAAATATGGAAGTAATTTGAGTGGTGGATATTAATCAGTTATTTGGATTGAAAAGGATAGTGGAGGGACAAAGGTTTGCATATATATATATATATATATATATATAGTGCTCGTTACCCCCAGTAAAGACATTGGCGTAGTTTTAACAACTCTGGATATAAAGCTGTAATTGCATTCGCCTCTAGTGCCCTCAGTCCTGGAGAGGAAACATTTTCTGTGATTAAAAAGAAGCCTTGGCAAATGATTGGGCTTTAGATCGTTTTAACTACACAATGTGTGCGCTAGACCGGTCTCCAGTTGCTGTGGCCTTTAACAAGGGCTTAACTATTACGGATTTAATAAGTGTTTCTCCTAAACTTGCTCGCGTCTTTGCGACTGTTGGATTACAATTATGAAATATCCCATGTGCCATCAGATGCCCTCATTCATAAAAGATAAAGGGATCTGGAGAGAGTATTGTGTGGCTGGGGTTACGGGACAACGAAGCGTTGGATGTAAATGATTCCGGATTTCCTCTTAGCAGCCAGCCACCCACTGATCTATGGAAGCACCCAGGCATCCTCTTAGC
Source organism: Lissotriton vulgaris (assembly GCF_964263255.1). Lineage (NCBI taxonomy): Eukaryota > Metazoa > Chordata > Amphibia > Caudata > Salamandridae > Lissotriton > Lissotriton vulgaris. The sequence goes on along the minus strand of NC_141697.1, from coordinate 331,275,131 downwards.
ATTCCAGAACTCGCGGTCACCCAAAACGGTCAGCATGCAAGGTTTGGAGCGGGGAAGGAAGGGGCGCTGCGCTGGCTTTTGTTTCGTGCCTCTTTACGGAATGAATAAGCATCTTGGCTGCATCTTCTCTTCCAGCCTACTGGGAGGAGGCCCTTTATTAGCCCTGGTTTTAGTGGGCGTGCTACCTCAGCCTAATTCAGTACTTGCACGGATGTTTTGCTATTGCCATGCACAAAGCAATCCATGAAAGTAGAAACTCAGAGTTAACATGGAATGGCTTTACTTCTATCTGCACAGGGAGCTGAACAAGCTATTTTGGGTGAGTTTTTTAGTTATGATTCCCCTAAACTTTAAAGAGACTAAGGGCACCTTGAGGACACGAGTTTTTAACTTCTATTTGCTATTCTTGTGCCCATCTGAACGTCGGTATTTTCACTGCTGCAAACAACAATACATGAGGTCCCATAATGCATTTTCGGGTGTCACTTAAGCATTATCTTTTGTATGCAAACTAGTGGCAGATAAATAGGCACCACTTTTCAATGTTATTCCCTGCTTTCAAAGCTATACTATAAAGGTGTAATGTGCCAAATGCTTTTACCCCTTCTGTGTCTTGGGGAAAATGGATCGATTCATACGGGCCTTCTTCTAATTTCTGTCTTTTTGAGCCTTCTGATGCAACAATTATTATTTATTTCTTTTTGAACAGAGCCATCATTAAAACGTGTGCTTCTTACTAGTTCAAGCAGCACTCGTGTGTGTACCACACAGTGCCTTACATATGTATGCGCGTACTGGGTTCAGCAGTGTGCATGTATTGCCACTACTGCACTGTCTGCACCTCAGCTTTTGCCACACCTGTAAGCTGCCTGCCTCTTGTCCAAATGCTTTTCTTTTTCCAATGATTGAAGTAAATGCTACATGATTTTAAATTATAGTATGTGCCCAGAGAGGCACATATCCGAGTTTGGATGATAACACATCAGACCATTGTTTACCTGCATAAATTCAACTTACAAAAGCTTGCTGGGGGCACCAACACATTGTTGCACTGGGCGCCACGAGTTTTAAAGTCGGCCCTATGTCTGCTGTGCCCCCTCTCCCCACCCCGATATCCATCCATGCCATGAAAAGGCCCTAAACATAAACGGGCCTATAAGTTAAAAACTGCCCGCCTGGGCCTTACCTGGTAAACTGCCCCAGTTCACAACTGGCAGCGGCAAGCAACCACATGGACTAGCTGCTGCCGGCATGATGATTCAGACAGAACAGACTGCCTCCAGTCGGCGGTGCGTCCATTGGGGGCGTTGGGGCGTTGCCCCACTAGCCATGGACGCACCTGCCAACAACAACAACATGCATAATTTAAAAACTAAGTCAGAACGTTCTCAGAACGGGATTAATCTGAGCAGCGTGCTACCGTCCCCGGCCGGGAGAAGCCCGACAGAATCGGGCAGCGCATAAGGGAGTGGGCCGTGCGGGGGGCGGCGCAAGCAGAATAGCGTTGGCACTGGCAGTAACTGCGCGCGGGCCAGTCAAAATATTGAGGACTCGTGGGTTTCACATGCGCAGTGTGTACTACAGTAACTGTACACACTGCGCAAATGAAATCCAGGAGGCCTCGATATTTTGACTGGCCTGCGCATGCGTACTGTGGTCCATCCACCCCCCACCCCCCATATCACTCAGAGACTAGACAGGCATGGGACCCGGGCCCCGGTCTCATTAGGGGCAAATAGCAGTCTGCTCGTAAGCCAATCCTGGCGCAGTGGCGCTCTTAACGCTGCGCCAGGATTGGCTGCTGCAGCAGGATGGTACCACGCGGCGTGGGTGTTGGCTGCTCTGCTGCGGCCCGCACTGCATGGCCAATCACCTGTGGCTATTATCCAGCAAAGTAGAGGTGATTGGCCATTACCACGCGTGGCGCACCAAAACAACAACCAGAATACGAAACTAACAACAAGTCTACTAAGTGAAAGTAGAAGTAGACTCGTCATCGTCAGAGAGAGTGTGTCTTCTAATCTAGAGTCACTCACAACTCACAAGGAGTCCGTCCGTCGTCGTCGTCGTGCCCGGGCCTGGTTACAGAGTAGTGAGAGACTGAGTGTGTGTGTGCCCAGTGTGCCCCTACGGACCCGGACCGGACCTCACGACCACCGTGGCACGGCACCTCGTCCACCGTCTACGACGTAAGTCTTTTACTGTGCACAGCACAGACAGTAGCAGCGCACACCACACCACTGTTTCACGAGTACTGTTTCACCTGTACCTGCATGTTACAGACGCCCCCCGCACTTTTGCCTGTAGGCTGCTGCTACAGTTAGCATAATGTGAATGAAATGTGTTAGTGTTACTTACTGTAACTTGCCGCAGGTGAGTAGTCGGCTGCACTCGGCCTGTGTGACCCTAATTTAAACTTAACCTACCCTGCTGAATCTGATGACCGCATACCAGTCCAGAACTCTCTGTACTGAGAACTCTACTAGAAGGCTGAAAACTGGTGTGAACTGTGGGGTGGGACTGTCTTGTGACCAGAATGAAGAGTGAGAGTCGCATTTGACCCACAGGCTCGGAGGCGCCACAAGTGCAAAAAACTTGTGTTCTTCAAATAAATACCCACAGGATGGCTCCCGCGCCTCTGCGCCTGCCTGCTACGCTACCACCCACTCCGGTTCGAGTGTATGCCAGACAATGCCCTTGCGCCAGTTCTGAGATGCCAAGTTAGAAAGCCTGCAGTATAGCTTTACGCGTTCTCCCTGCCTGCAGGCTTAGAGGCTCTCAGAATAAACAGTCTGGAAGTATTCCTGGCATTCTTGTTTACTCGTTGCTCCACAACAAAGAACTTTTTAGGTCTGTGGGGTGGGGTGAGTATTGTTTGTTGTCCTACATTATGGCAAATGGTATTTTTAGGCCTATTGTACGTGATTGTGATACTGTTTATGTACACGTGCGCTAACATAATGTAGTAGTGAATGATTAAAGTTATTTTTCTTTTCAGGTAAAAGCCCTGATTGGACTCTGAATGTTTTACTGCACCTCGTTGCATTAGTTAAGAATCATGCTTCAATACCGCTCTTAGAGGGCGTCGTCAGTAAACTCATTCCACCACCTGATGATTGCGGGGATGTTACCACATCGAGGTATTACCACATTGGTAATACCTCGATGTGGTAACATCCCCGCAATCATCAGGTGGTGCGTTATTACCATTGGTTGGTTTATGTTATCGCATATTTTACTATGCTTACATGTACAGAGTTACTGTCTGCGTTTAACTGGCGGCGCCGGCGATGATGCACTGGGGGCAGAATGCGCATAGTGGGTAGTACTGTTTCCCACTGCCTCAAATTACTATCAAAGCTTCTCCATTTTAGCGACTGAAAGCAAATTTATTTGCTATTAACACTGGAATGCTTGGGTGCAATTGTGAATTTCTTGCATAAAATGTATTCTCGTCGGTCGTCCTTAATCTGCAGGTACCAGCTGACGGCATTCATAGCAACTGCCTGTCCATGACTGCTATGAGTGTACTATAGGACCCGTATCCGATGATTTGTACCAGCCCGAGAGGTGGATGTAGCTGGGTTTGGTTGCAGGACAGACACAATGGATATATAGATCCAGATCTAGGGTTCTGATATGAAAATAAGAACAACAGGACACGGACAGAGTATGATTGTAAGGGCCGCCTCTATTTTTAAAAACTTAATGGACCGGCCAGGGTTTGTAGGGGTATTTTACCCTAGCACGACGTGCGATTTGAAGGACATGGAAGAAAGGCAAGTTACGAACGAATTCTGTGACAAGTATGTTGGGAATGTGGGCAACATCTCCGTGACATCAACTGAAACCAAATGTCTTTGCCATGTGTGGAAAAGAATTCTTTAATGGCTTTGAAGAGACACTGATGGAATGAAACAGTAAACCAAAGATGAAACGGGTAAGGTCTGGGATCTGATAATAAAATAAGAACAAATCGTCGTTGTGGCTACTGTGGTCCGTCTTGAGTATTGTGAAATGAATAAAAGACGCTAAATTAAGACAGTGCTGAAATGAAATTTGGGAAGTCATGTAACTACTAAAGACTTAACTGCATGATAAGAATGGCGAGAAGATGCACTGTCTTTATGCATTGTATGTGACAATAACTCTGCAACCATTGAGCCTCTGCCACTTTAATAGGAACAATATGTGAATGGTCCAGTCCTTCCTTACTGTTTGTAGTTACCTTTTGTAAAGATCAAACATGCCTGCCTTAGTGCCTTTACTATGCTGTCAGCAATGTCAGTGCCGTGACTGGTCTTAACACAAAGTCGGACGCGCCACTGTGATCGCTTCTCACTCAGCCAAGCACGGCAGGGTCCGTGGGCCTGCCTGAGGTCCGAGGGTGAGAACTTGAAGGCCTGATGTCCGGGGGTTAGAGGGCTGCAGAGTGTGAGGGCCGGATGTCTTGGGTGAGAGGGGCTGGGGTCCAGGGTGAGAGCGCTGCAGAGTGTGAGTGTCTAAGGCCCGAGAGGGTGAGAGGGGCTGAGGTCCGAGAGTGTGAGGGTCTGAGGTCCGGGGGTGAGAGGGCTGCCTGCAGGGTGTGAGCCTGAGGGTTTAAGGTCGGAGAGGGGCTGAGGTCCGAGAGTGTGAAGGTCTGAGGTCCGGGGGTGAGAGGGCTGCAGCCAGGGTGTGAGGGTCTAAGGTCTGAGAGGGTGAGAGGGGCTGACTGAGGTCCGAGGGTGGGAGGGTCTGAGGTCCGGGGTGAGAGGGCTACAGAGAGAGTGTGAGGGTCTGTGTTCCAGGATGAGTGGGCCTGAGGTCTTGGGTTTGAGGGCTTGAGCCCAGAGGCCTGGAGACAGCAGGCAGCAGAGTGTGAGGTCCTGAGGTCCTGGGGTGCTACGGTGCAGTGTGATTACCACTTTCCGCCCCACCACTTTCAAATGTCACCAGCCGCCACTGCCCTCGGCTCTAAAATGCAGTCTGTCTCGAGTGACGCTGTAAAATGGCTGCCACTCCAACTGCCGCTGCAGACTAACGCGTGCGGGAAGCAGTCTAAGATCGAGTCTGCGCAGACGCGATTCCTTGGCTTCCCGCCTGCCACATCCCTTCCCAACTCATCATAGGGTGGGTCCCACCACGCCCTGTGACGAGTTGGGAAAGGGGTGGGATGACACCGTTACAAGCTCACCTCCACTCTCTGATTGACGTGAAGTATTAGCGATCCCGGGCTTGTATTTAAAACACCCGGGGCTAACTTTGCCTCTACGCCATCAGGGGGTGGAGACTGCGTCTTGCAGCTAGGTCTTTGCCGAGCTGATGACATCACAGCCCTCAGGGTTGTGAGGTTATCAGCCCGGCAAACACGTAGGCTTCTTTGGGCCCGGCCGCTCGGGGAGCAATCATGTGACGTCCAATAGCGGAGCTGTAGCGGTATTGGTGAGTGGGACAGACAGTGTCCAGTGTTGTTCTACTAGCACTAGCAGTATATTTATAAGAGTAGACTACAATAAAGGAGCCTTTTTATAAAAATCAAATCTGAGCAATTATTGATAAATTTAACTTGGGCGGAGCCCCGACGCCCTCAAAGAGAAGCCGCCACTGGCCCTTTCTTACCTGGATAAAGGTTTTTTGAAAGGTGAGTGTTTGGAGTTCGCTAATACACCTAAAGGACGTAATGGCCACATTACAGGAAAGGAAATGAAGAGGAGAGGAATGCATAGTTCCAAATGGTGGTCCCATGACCCTGGTGTGGACTATATTGAAATTTCTCAGTAGAGCAGGAAGCTCTCTAGGGCGTGGCCTTAACACCTTGGCTGCTAGGTGTTTTCCCCTCCTGTGCTGCAACCCAAGCTATACCATTGTTTCATGACGAGCTCAGCTCGTCATCAGCACAGCTCAACCGTGCATCATGACGAGCTGAGCTCGTCATGAGCATCGAAGGGGTTAAAAACCAGGCTCCATGAAAGCTCTAACTGGAATTCTGAAGAGGGAGGAGTGTTGCCTGTTCGCCATGTATAGTGCAATTGCAACTAAGCATAGGCATATAGAGAGTAGGCAAAGCTTGATTTCTGCAAGTGCAAAAGGTAGGCAATAATATTCTGAATAGTAGGATTTTATGGGTTTTAGGTTCTGGGAAATGCAGTGGTGAACCTTTTCCAGATTGCAGTGTAGCAAGCCCATGTTGTGGGCCGTCGGGCTTCTTATAAGATGGATATATATTCCTGAGTTAGATTGAGGTAACTGTATTCTAGGACCTCAGGTGCCAAACTGCAAAGTTGAGTTGTCCAGGATCCGGATGTCTCATCTGCCTCTGTGGTTTAGGCAAAGGCCGCCACTACAATAGGTTGTTGATGTTCCACCACTGCAGAGATCGATAAGTGCTGTAGCCCATCAATGCTAGATCGTCCAAACAACCCTCCTCTTGGGACCACTGGCCCACCAAGCACTCCTTCAACCGACGCATGAGTAACCTGGCATGGGGCTCTATGGCAATACAGGTGGCCATCAGGCTAAGGAGGCGTATGACTGTCCTGACCATGACTAGGGGGTCCGGTTGAAGGTGAGGGATCAGTGCCTAGAAGAACTGTATCTTAGCAATGGTTGGATAAGCCATGGCAACTTCTGAGTTGAGGATTACCACCAAGTAGGGCTGTATCTGAAGGGGATGGAGTTTGTACTTTGTAGCATTGATCATAAACCCTAGCTCATGAAGGAGGTTTATTGTGACCTGCGTGTGTTGAAGGCAGCTTTGACAGGTGCCATTCTTGACAAGACAGTCGTCTAGATTGGTTGTAAGACATGGACGCCCTGTCGGTGCAGATGGTCATCCACCACCGCTAGGCACTTAGTGCACACCCTTGGTGTAGTGGAAACCCTGAAGGAGGGCACCTTGAACTGGTAATGCTTTCCACAGACTACAAACTGGAGATACCGGCGATGTGCTTGGCGAATTGGTATGTGGAAATAAGTGTCCTTCAGGTCGCGAGCAGTCACAAAGTCGCATTGTTGCAGCAGCAGGATGACATAGTGAAGAGTAACCATGTGGAAGTGCTCTGAGAGAATGTATTCATTTAGGGGTCTGAGGTTCAGAAAGGATCATAGGGAACAGTGTATTTTAGGGATCAGAAAGTACAGAGAGAATACTCCTATGTCTTGTTGGTGATGGGTGACAATCCTATCGCCCCTTTGAAAAGGAGCATTTGGACCTCTTCCTTTAGTAGCCTTTAGTGTTCTATGGAGTGTTTATGCTTACCAGGTCCAATGGTGAGAGATGGGGAAATTAATTTCAGACAATAACAATGTTGTATAATGTCCAATACCCACTGGTCGAAGGTAATGTTCCGCCAAGCGGGAAAGAACCTTTGGAGGCACCCTTGAGAGATGTGTGATCGGTGGAAAGAAGAGGCAAGTCATGTCTTAATGGTGGTGGTAGCTCCTTTGGGGAGTCATCTTGCCATCCAAACCCAATATGCATGGGGAAAACACCAGCTAACTTCTTAGATAAATGCTGCAATTTTGTCTTTTCTTAGAACTGTCAATAATTGGTGTTAATATTACCCAATGTAATGGTTACCAAGTTATCCACCCCAAAATGTATCCAGGGAAGCATTGCCCGCAGTACTCTGCCAAATGGCAGTAATACACATTTAACTTACTAATCTATCCAGTCAGAAATGTAAAATGGCATCATTCAGGCCTCTTAGTTGTCTGTCACTTTTTACAACAAAATACATCTATCTATTCCTCAACTATACAGACGCATGGTGATCTTTGAATAGGAAGCTGAAATATTTTCTGCTAAATGTAGAATGAGCTGATGACATGGCAGAGAAAATTAAAATAAATAATTATTTTTTAATGACCACAACTGGACGATTTTTAAATATATGTAATGATTTAAAACTATTTAATAATGTAAATGTTAACGTTTATACCTTTCAATGTTAATTTATACAACCCCTAACCGGTGCGTAATTTATCAAAACCAACTTTAAAAGCTTGTCATGAATTTTTAGGAATCTTAATCCCACTGTTTTTATAAATAAGCACATTTCCAGCTAAGAAATAAATCCCAGTTTTTCACATATTTGGATCCTTTGTTTTCACTTATATTGGGCTGCTAATCAGAGTATACCAAGTTAATTTTCACATTTTAACTAAAAGTTCCACCTTTTTATCCATGCCAATGGACCAAGAACACACTTTTCAACAAGTTGACATTTTCATAGAAATTACTTTAGCCATTAAAAATGAAGAGCAACAAGTTCCCTTTTTGAGACGTGCATTTTTTAACGCAATATATTTTCCTTTTCAAACATATACATTTAAAAAAAACACTCCTAGAAAGTGAACATTATTTTTTTTACGTATTTTGAAACTGGGTTGAACAGTTCTCTTACTGCTAATGTGCCACTTCTGCTTTAAAGATTAACAAGCATAACGTTTGTCTGATAAAGACCATAGTGCCTACAGACAATATACAAATGAAACAGAAATTAATTGTGCTGAAAAAGATAATGAGTTACTTTGATAATGGCACTTGGTGCTAACCGTGCAATTAAATATAAGTGAACAATATACAGAACTTCAGGTGAGGGTGCTTCCACTTCATGCAGTCATTTTATAAGTGTGTTGCATGCTGGACATGCCCACAACCCACTGTACCATAAAAAGTGCCCTCATCACCCTTCACACTGCATTGCATGGCTGAGTTCAGCACATTCCCATATGAATCCTTGGTTATTCTGAGAAAAGCCCACATCGCCTCACCATGTGTGGAGTCAGATCGCACTAGTGAACTGGCAGAGTACCACAAGGATGACACGAGAAGAGGTCACGGGTAGAACAATCCGGAGACGTCCCTGACAGGCCAGTACCTCTGCAGGGCTGGCTGTGCTGCCCTTTATGATGAACCGGCCTGTCTGGAAATCTCATGATTTCTTTATAGTCCATGCCTTCTCATGGCAAGGCTCATTGTCATTGAAGTTGTTACCAAATGAAAAAATGTTTCAGTGGGGAAGAACGTATTTCGAGTGGGCAGAAGGACAGATTTACCCTTAAATATGACCTTTCAGTATTTTCAGACTACATTAAACTGGGGAAGGTGCCACCTCCAACCATGTGTGCGCTTGTGCATCAGTGCCCGATAAAGAGGTGATTGCAACAGATACCCTGGAGATATAGAGTGACGCTGCTCTTCTTTTGCCCCGGCCCCCTCTCACTGAGCTGCTTTCACGTGGGCAACAAGGCAATGGTGGCCCTGGCTTCTCATGCTGGAGGCTGGAAGATGGGGAAGGATGAGAAGAAGGGTGCAGAGCATCGGCTTCTAAGAGAAACTGGGCCAACGAGATGACTTCTCGCTCACCTAGGCTGCACCGGCGCTGAAAGGAAACATGCATCATGAGAACAACATGAGTTGGCAGGACAGGAGTGGAGCAAAGGCCTTCAAAAGCTAAGAATGCCAACTTCGCTCTATACCAAGGCAGTCAAGAGCACAAGAATCTAAAAGCAGATGTGAAGTTACCTGCAATGTTGTTTTTACAGCCTGGCATCTTCGAGGTCAGACTGTTTACGATCAATAAGGCGTCATGAGTATGCACGTCATGTACATTTATAAAAGATCCTTGCATCAGACCTTACTAGCTTAACAACATTCAGACAAAATGTGTGGCTGTGTAAGCCATTTTTAAAGAGTTAAAACATGGTTAGGGAATTAGATAGATTAAAAATCTTTATTCGATCGTACCAGCATAGAACAATAAAAGATGCCACACATAAAATACAGATATTAAAACATCATAGAGTTGCGTACATGTACAACGGATTTTAAAAAGGATCCAAGAGCAAACAAATATTTTTAGCAGAAACTATTTATAAAAAACAAAGCGCTGGTCTACATGAGTAAATTATGTTTCCTAATGACAGACAATAAAAAAAACTGTGTATACTTACAAAATCTCCAGAAGAATACAAAAAGTAAAAGCTATTGTGTAGATTCCACATCACAAGAGCACAAACTAATTGATGAAGTAACAAATTGGTCCAAAGGAAAACATAAGATTTAACAAATACCGCTGTATCGAACTCTGGCCAAATGCGATCTTACCCAAGAGCTACAGGTAAGCGAAACATCAGCTAAAATAAGAGCACACGGGCAGATGGAGAGGTAAATGTAGAATTGGCAGCTGCTGGAGAACACGACCGGACAAAATACAGGGAGGCGAAGAGAGGTGAAAAGCATGACTGAAACCCTGTGACGTGCCATACCTCAAGAACAGGCCTACTTGAGGAGTTGCTAGTACATGGTGCTGCTGAGATAAATTAAGCCTATGGTGTACTGTGGATGATTCCGAGGAGAAAGATCCCAAATTAAGGCTTTGTGAAGGGCTGATAGAGCAGAGACGACAGGAGCACCACACAAAATATTGTCAATTTGGGATAACATGGAGACAAGCTTTTCTCAAAGAGGCTTCATGTAGTCGCAAGTAGCCAAAGTAACATCAGTGACCGAAGGTGCGGGAAAAAGATGTAGTACGTGTGATGTTAGGCATGCCACCCCGGTTCCTCTCCGGATTATGTTGTACCAAACATTGTTTTGGGTGTTTGGCTGCTAGTTCAGCCAACATGGGAAATTGGTCATCTACAGCACAGATGCCTTGTTGTTGACAATCAGGGATGGTCTCTACAATAATAACTTTGGGGGTCCACAGTTGTGGAAGACAATGGGGAGACAGGGCAGGAAGAGGAAACTGGCCCATTATAAGAAAAGCAGCACTTTGCAGGCTTGATTCCTTTAGGACTCTCTCCCACAGTACACTTAGGAAAACATTTATGTTGAACTCTTCGGAACCGTGTGAACAGGTTGAGCACGATTAGCAGTTTTTCAATTACCCATTTTTGTTTGGAGATCAATGAAATGTGGCCCGGTTAAGAGCCTGTGAACCATTTACTAATGTAGTGAATGTATGAAATCCTTTGTTCAGAATCCTACAAGTGTGTGATTTCTTGATGTAAGAGAGCCCCTTTCCCTTATTTTAGAAGGCAAATCTATGCCGGATCTCTTCCTCCTATTTTCTGTATTTGGCTGATCGGAGCTCTACTGACTACTTGATTGATTCTGTACCTTAACTTTGCACTCGGATTTATTGATTAATTGATTTTGAGTCCCTTCAATACATTTCCGTATGGCTGAAATTCTTAAAACCTTCAAGGTTGAGACTTCATTGTCTGTCATTCTTGAAGGACGAAATATGCTCTGCATTTCTGTTAACTGAAATTGTAACATTCAACTTCTTATATTTAGACAGGTCCAGTGAGGAGCAACAAAGTCAGTCTAGGGGCAACACTGTCCCAATCCATCAAGGCGCGCTTTCGGGCAGGATTGAATGGGTTTTGTGTGCCTTCACAAACAAGTAACTTTTGCTTTTCCAGATTAAGCCCATTGCAGAATTACATGCAAAGATTAGACTGTTAAGTATTACCCTATCTTCCCTAAGTGGTGGAGGTAGAAAATGGAGCACATAATGTATTAAGAACTGTTTGGTCAACTAAAATCACTCTTTCAGCATATATTAGAAAACAATGCTTTGTAAATGTTGGTACAGATAATCACAAAGCTACTTTTAAATATCAGCTACAGGGATTTTTTTTCCACACAGATAAGTTTAATTCCATCATTCACATGTGTAAACTGGAGATAGAAATGAGATGCACTTGATGAGTTTATGAAATAGTTCAGAAGTTTTTTTTACGGTCAACCTAATGCACAACAGCCTTTCTAGCATCCATAGTGTTAAAACAATCTTCTTGGCTGCTTTGTTGCAAGTAGAAAAAAAAGTTCATATCATTGGTTGACGACGTTTTGTAAGTATATTGGGTGGGCCTTCAACTCACTGTGTGTAAAAAAAATACTTATTGCCGCCGGAATTACCACCTTCTGAGAGACCTTTAAAAACAATGCTTAATTTATAGCTTTTGCTACCGAACTAAGTGTTATTTAAATCAACACAGCTCCAACTCCCGTATTCACAAAAACTCTTATCAATTAATTTAAGATCTCACAGGATGGGGACCTTCGTAGGCCTCCTCTATTCGAGGAGTGAGAATCCTCTGCAACAGCTATTTAAAAACAAAATGTTTTACAGGGCAATAAGTGGCCCTATATGTAGGGTAGGGCCATAAATTCCACTCTACCGGCGGAGTTAGCTGAGTTTTGCCCACTCAAGGGTACAATTGGAAAGCGAAGTTCCTCAAAGCTACTCCAATAGACTTTTGGCAGAGTTTTTTCTCATGCGCAGCTTGCCCGCACTAAGTTGGTGAGATTGAGCGAGAATTGACATCCTCTAGCGTGATATTTGGGCAGTAGAATGACACCCCGGAGACATTTTTTGAACGCGGGCTGTCGCAACCATTCACAGAGCGAAAGCTGCAGCTTGAGTAAAAAAATTACTCGAGAGGCAGCAGAGCAGCAGCACCCTCTGGTGAGCCGCATCGTGCCATTCATGCTGCTTTTGCAGTGTGGAACATGCGCCCGAAGCTAAAAATCAGAGCGAGCAGCACAATGTACTGATTTCCGCCCACTTGCAGAACTCTGCAGAACCTCTAAGCCATTATGTAACTGCGGATTTCCAGAGTAAAACCTTGCGCGTTCCGCCCACCCTTACCTATATGCCACCTTATGTTCTACCCTTTGTTAACACTTCTGAGATATACATGTTTGTGTGTGTACATGTACATGCACTGGACTGTGATGCGGGTGCAAGAGAAGTATGCAACCCGTTTTTTGCTTAACATTCCATCAAGCCTGTTTGAATTTTCAGAGATGTAATAGGACCCGAAAACTGCAACCAGGTTTGTGGGATCTCACCCGGGCTAAATATGAGTGTTTTAGTGCCTGCATGTCACCTCTATTTGTTATTCACTGCAGTGCGATGTACAAGCAATACGAAGTGCAACTATGTGACCAGCATGATGATTTATAGATGGCCTAGATTTTTCGGATATTGTATAGCAACATGAAAGTATTTATTATAGTATGCTGGTGTTTTTTTACATTGAATTTGCTGTAGTCGAGTAGCGTGGGTAACACTAAGTGTACATTTGACAATTGTTGATGCATCACGATATGCTTCATCATTTATGATGTAAATAGCCACAATGTACAGATTTTATAGTGAATGTATTTTTACATAATTGTTCACCAGATTTTAAATTTACGTTTAATTTAATTCTAGTAACTCTTTTATGTGTATGTTAGAGTATAAAGGCTACCACTAAAATGGCGCTCATCAGATTGAGAAAGCCTGCTGTGACAGGCGAAACGAGTCTCTCTGTGCTGGGTTGGAGGAGGCTTTATTCAATAAAGAAGCCTTTACCTGAATGGTCCTCGTGTGCGTGCTCTTTTTCCTGAAGTGGAGTGGAGATTTTTTTTATATATATATATATATATATACAAATAAACACACGCATTCATTCCTCTTGCACGTTCAACTAGTTTCCCCTCTTTATCTTTACCCATTCCCTTGCTTCTCCTCCTCTTTTCCCCTTGAGTTCACTGGTTTTCTTTCACTTCCCTCATCTTCCTCCAGCATTTTGCACTGTCTTCATTATACCTCCCACCCTATTGTTACGCTTACTCTGTCACACACTTCTCATTATCCTTACTCTCACCACTGGATCACTCTCCTTCCTCTCTTACGAACGTCCTTCCATCTCTTACTTCCATCTCCATCTTCACCAGCTCAGGTCAGTGCAACAATATTTCCCACCCAAGGTGAGGGCACATTTTTCAGTAACACCAGCTGTAGCAATTGTGCCATATGCACATTCACAGGTGCACACTCACATATGACAAAGATAACAATCTTTTTTTGCTGCCCATCAGCAGCGCAAACACTTAATGATAATTTTTCAAACTTAAGTTAGTAACACTGAAACTTTGTGCCACACTTAAGCAATACTGAATTAGAAGTACTGCTGTTGGTCTATGTAGAGAAAACCCAGTGCAGGATTCTAGACTTAATTCGAAGCAGTTGATTATTTCAAAATGAAACCTGGATATTTAGGTTTTGAATATAAAACAAAATAAAGGTTAGGCCATTTAAACCTCTGTATTTTTTCTTGGTGCTTTGTTTTTCGTGAATTGAAAAGTGACTGTTAAGAGTCAGATTATTCAGATCCAAAAATAGAAGGAGCATAGTGACTGCGGACTCTAGAAAAGGAGACTCAAAAATGAGTACAATGCTGCTGCTTCCTCCTTACTATTTGTGAGTGGAGTAGTAGATCAGACAGGAACACTTTACTGCAGGTGAGTGGCCCACCCTTTACAAAGGGAACACTACTATTTACTTTTTTATACAAGGATACCCCAGAAAGTCCCAGTCCGGGACAGCTAATAAAATCTAAGAAAGGCCAAGGATAGGCGCATTCAGAAGCAACTTGGTGAAAGTTTATGCATCAACAATCATCCTTTTTTCCCCCATCTAGGTGAAAATTTATTTCAGCATGTCGTGCATAGGCAAACGCCGGAAGCGTTTAGACGGAAACTGCCTTGTTTACGGGTGAAGATGACCCAATTAAATAGCCCACACTCAGTGTAAACATAGCTGACAGGTTAACCTGCAAGTTGGCTTATCATCAAAATACCCAACATAGAGGCCATTTAGTAGTATACACAGTACTACAAAAAATACACACAACTCAGTATTACTTATCTGCCCCTATGCCCTTAACACAAATTCTTCAAAATGCACAGACCAATACTAATTTATATACTGATATATTCCATGGGGAGGACAAAATTGTTGTTGATGCAAGACATACTGAAATATATTTTTCACCAAGCTGCTTGAGTGCGCCTGTTGTAGGAAATGTTCCCAGGTTGTTTGAGTGGGACATATCCGGGGTCTCACATCCGTTGGCGCACCTGGGAGCAGTGAGGCTCTGTGCGGTTTCATATACATACATACACACATTTTACGGGTGAGATTGTGTTTATAATTTGAGTTAAGTCTATCTGTAAGTTTTCTAATGACTTCTTAGGATAGATTAAAAAACCACGCAAGCACTTAAAGACCAAAAACATAGAACCAGCAGTAACTATAAGAAGTTGTCTTATAATATATTTCCAATCCATTAGAAAATGAAATGTTATTTTTAAGCCATGAGAGTGTGAAGGGGACAGGTTGTGTTTTACATAACAGTGTAGTGCAGGGGAGCTACACTAGTTCCTCCTCTATGCTCCGCTGGTTTGAAACGTTGCCTTTCTCCCAGAACATGTTGGTCTTCACTATCTGACAGCAATCCAGCCGCTGGAGAGATGGCATAGCTACATCAGGAAACAATCAAGCTCCTTCACCAATTTCAAAACAATAAAATAATTTGATTTAAAATTTTTGAATCAATCAAAGGGTACCATTAGGACTTGAGTACTTACGCTGGGAGGGGATAATCTGTTACTCTCTTCCAGGAACTCCTCCAAAGTCACCATCTCGCTGTCCGGTGAGACAACTGGCGGCCGGGTCTTTGGTTTTTGCGGGGTGTCATAGTCCATCAGCCCATTTCTGGGCAGGGAGGAGTCATGCCTCGCAGTGGGCTCCAGCATGGCAGAACTGGAGCGGTAAAGGAAGCTGTCTCTGGGCAAGGTATTCACTTCCCGACTCTGAAACACGTCTTCACTGCTGAGGCTCTCTGACCTGCCATGGAGGCGATCTGCTGAACCTGGGAAAGTTCAAAGAAATGTGTACTTACAATACCCATTTGATATAAGCTTTTAAAAAAAAAACAACTTGTAAACATTCGGGCCCCAACACTAGATGGCAGGAGTATGCATAGCATGTGTATCTACAGCCACACATACCTCGAACATATATTTTTCTTTAGAGAAGCCCCTTCCTCTACAATCATTGCCAATATGTAGCTAGTTGCACATTTTTCTTTGAAATCTCTAATTCATTTCACAAACAAGCAGCGACTTATAACATCTACATTGGCAATGAAAGCATCAAGAGCGGAGGCTGCAAATGTATTGATTTCTAACGCATCAGGGATGATATCCATCAATGCTACAAGAACCACAGGGCCCTGTACACGCTCCCGGGCCAATAGGTATTACTATCATCTGTGAAGATATAGTTAAGCTATTGATAGTGTAGTGGCGAGGGGAACAATTCCCACGATAATATATTAAGAAATACTCACCAACCCTGACCATGGAAAGCCCCCACGCCAATAAAGAGGGGGAGAGCAGAAGGAAGAGCAGCGGGGCGCGGTGAATCCTCTATCTGTTCTGCCTCACTCTGATAAGTCCTCCCCTCTTGGGAGCAAAGCATCTTCAAATAATTGCAGAGCCCATAGGCAGGGAGAACAGATCAAGCATGTTCTAATTTTGTATAGATGTTACACTAGAGTTTCCAGATAAGTGTGAATTTGGTGGCATTATTTGCAAGGCGGTTGGAGAGGAGCTCCATTGCCATTATGTTCCAGAGGTGAGTGAGCCACACCGAGGGGGGGAGGGGGACATGGGTGAGGGCTTTTTTCCAATGCAGTGCAATGATTTGTTTTGCTGCTCCTAACATGTGAAGTATCAAACACCAATCCAAGTGGGTCATGGCTTTGAGAGATTGAGGTTGGAGTCCCAGAACCACCACCCTGGGAGTATTTGGGATAGGAAAACCTATTACGTCTTTGATGTGGCTTAACACCTCTTTCCAAAAGATCGTCAATAGCGTCCATATGTGAATAAACTAATCTGTGTCCGCCCTGCATCACCAGCACAGGGCCTTAGAGGTGGGAAAAGATTTATGGAGGCGAAGGGGGGTGTAGTACCAACGTGTCATTACTTTGTAAGCCGGCTCTTGTTGTGTGATACTTTTAAAAGTGTTTGGAATGTCTCTCCACAGCTGCTCCCAGTGTTCAGTGAGGACATCTTCAGTAATATCTATGTGCCACTTCCGTTGATAAGGGTGAAGAGGCAGCGGGCGAGTGTTGCAGGACCCTGTAGGTTGGGGAAATCAAGCCCAGCGAACCATCAAAGGATCGTACGAATGACTCAAAGGGGGTCAGTGGACGCGTGGCTCCCAGTGTATTTTTGGAGGTATGTAACCAGTGCCGAATTTTGTAATATTGAAAATGTGCCATAGCAGGGAGATGAAAATCTTGTTTACAGTGGTCAAATGTTTTAAAGGTCGCTCCCACAAAGAGGTCAGCTATGGTACATTGCACATTTTTCAAACCACATTTACACACTAACTTTAACCTTTATTGGTAGTCAAGTAAAGTGTGTAAATGGAGTGGGAAATATATTGTAAATGATTATTACTAGGCATGAAATACCTTCCTCTACAGTGAGCAACCACATTTCTATCCTCAGTGCTTAATTTGAACTGTCGGTTGCCGGTGGAGCCCACCAACACTAATTTTTAGGGACCAGCACTTATTTTTTCTCAGCAGATATGGACCACGAGCAAATGAGAGAAAAACACAAACGTGACAGAAGGAGGAAGAGAAAAACAGACACAAAGAGAAAAAGCAGGGACCGGTAAAAGTGAGATAAAGGGGCAGCTGTGCCTGGTAGTGGTTTATAGAGGCCGGGGATGAACTCCGTACTAAGCAGCCTTGGCATTTGGTGCACCAGCCGCCAGCTTTTGAGCAGAGCTTTGGGAACGGGTACTCATTCTTTTACAAATTAAGCATTGCCTAACCTAGCACTAAACGTATGATGGCCCCAAAATATGCCATTATTGCAGATGTCCCACTGTCATTAGTGCTATTTCCATTTGCAAAATAGAAATCATTCTGAGCTTGTGAATGAGGGGGTGGCATTTACAAAACTAAATGTGTCTTTTGGGCAGCTAAGTGACAGCAACATAATTAAACTGCTTGTTAGAAGTCCCGGAATAACAAGGATGGCCAGGATCTGACTTTTTAGCAGTTTGCCGGACTGTTATATTTATTTATTTATTAGTGACATTTCTAAAGCGCGAACAAAGGCCCATGGGCGTCTCGGCGCGGAGATATCTGTAGTATTTAACCTGAGAGGGGGGAGCTGAGTCTAATGATTAAAGAGCCAGGTCTTAAGTTGCTTACGAAAGGACCAGAGAGAAGGACTGGCTTTAATCGAGTGGGGCAGCGTGTTCCACAACTTTGGAGCTGACACCAGGAATCTTCTGTCACCCCATGAAACAGTTTTGGTACGAGGAACCACAAGATCAATTAGACTTGAAGAGCATAGTGTTCTGAACGGACAATAGGGAATCAGATTTTGAACGAGATAAGCTGGTCCCAGATTATGCAAGGCCTTGTACACAATACAGAGAGTTTTAAATTTTATTCTGTTTCTGATGGGTAACCAGTGTAACTCTCTGATGGTGTCCGAGGCGGATTGATATTTGGGGATTTTTCCCAAAAGCCTGGCAGCTGAGTTTTGTATAATTTGCATTTTGTTTAAGACTCCTTCTTGTGCATTAAGGAATAAAGCATTGCAGTAATCCAAGTTGAACAACACAAGGGGGTGACCAGGGTTTTACCAGCTGTGTCAGGAAGGAAGGGGAGGATTTTTTTGATGAGTCTCAGTTTGTGGAAGGCTGAGGAGGTAATCTGGTTAGCGTGTGGATGAAAAGTGAGGCGGTCATCAAAGATGACTCCCAAGTTCCTCACCTTGCTGACAGGCTCGGGAGGAGAGCCTAATGAAGAAGGCCACCAATTGGTTGACCATTCCGGAGTCAGCTGTCCGAAGATGACTACTTCCGTCTTGTCGGAATTTAATTTTAGACAATTGGAAGCCATCCAGCTCCCAATTGCTACCATGCCTGATTTAAGATGTTCCGCTATTTTATGGCCGTTGTTCTTAATGGCAAGGACCAACTGTGTGTCATCTGCTTAGGAGGTAAGGCTCATCCCATGTGCACGAATAACATTGGCTAAGTCCGACACATAGATGTTAAAAAGTGTCGGACTTAGGGATGAGCCTTGAGGTACTCCACATGGCAGAGACAAGGTGGAGGAGTGAAAGGGTCCCATTGTGACCACCTGGGTTCTGTCGGCCAGAAAAGAGGCCAGAAGTTTGCTGGCATTTTTCTGGACACCCATGTTTTCGACACGGTCGATCAAAGTAGCATGATCGACCGTGTCAAAAGCTGCCGATAAGTCAAGTAGTATCAAGACTGCTGTACCCCCAGCGTCGCGGATGGATCTAATATCATCCGCCGCTTTAATCAAAGCCGTCTCCATCCCATGGAATTGGCGGAAGCCAAACTGGGATTCATCAAGTAAATGATGTTGCTCTAAGAAGGCGGAGAGCTGTTGATTCAGAGCTTTTTCAGCTATTTTAGCCAGAACTGGTAGGCTAGCAATAGACCGATAGCTCTTAGGTTCTTCCATGTCGAGATGTGGCTTCTTTAAGAGTGGTTTAATGAGGGTTTTTTTTTTAAATGTCGGGGTAAGTGCCTGTACTAAACATGGCGTTGCAGATAGAGGTGATGGCAGGAAGAACCACTTCAATAACAGGTAGTAATACTTTAAATGGACAAGGGTCAAGTGCAGAGCCTGATCTAATGGTGGATATAATGTCAGCAATCTGGGAACTAGAGATTTCTGCGAACTGAGAGAGGATGGGTCCAGTATGAACGGCGGTCGACAAGTTAGAAGGAAGTTTGGTATTTTTAGCAAAGGCAGAATAGATGTCGTTGACTTTACTAAAGAAGAAGCTAGCTAGGGCGTCACAGAGGGGTTGTGAGGGAGGTGGAGTCAAATTTGGGGAGTAGCCTGCTAGCTGCTTAGTGGTTTCGTACAGAGCCTCAGAGGTCAGGTGGACCTCATTTTTTCTGTTAATGTCACTGATATTGCCACTAGCATAGCCTGCAGCAAACACAAAAGCATGCATGCCCCATCCTTCAAAATACCCAATCAGCGTGCCTTTGCAAGTTCAAAACTGGCCTGATTTGCAAACGTGGGCCACTTTTTCAGCTATCTTATACGCTAATGTGGGCCACCAGGCTTATTTTTGTCCCAGTTCGACACTGATGGAGGCAGGGAACTGGCAAAGCAGACACCCACTGTAATTCACCAGGAGTGCACAAAGGCTGCCAACTAGACTCAAGTCAGGAGAAGAAGGCACAGTGTGTACCTTTCAAGTTGAGTGGGGAGCTGTTGTTGGACGCACTTCTGCTGCTTTCCAAGCTATTAGGCCTGGACCCTGTAAAGAGAAAAAAATATAGAAATTAGTAATAGAATATATACTCGCTGTTATATGGTCTTCTGGGTTGACCATGCACATATCTAGTATTAATCAAGTTCACATTATGGCCTTATGTGTATGGTATATCCAACTTAGTCAAAGATATATAGTGTGTTCTGCCTTCTCAAAATGTATCCTCTTTTAAAACGTTATTTCTCTGTAGGATGGGATCATTTTATCACTGATCTTATCGAACAAAAAACAATCTTACCACATCTCCATTTTAAAAATGAAACAAATTAAATTTTTATTGCTGTTATATGTCATCATGCCATGTTTGGCTCCTTAAGCAATTCCTAGCTTTTAGCACTTCATATTCTGGTAGTTGGACTTTCATTTTTACTATTACAAGCATCAACCTAAATTCCCAGAACGCAAATGCTATTGATTAAACAAGTCTGGAGTGTCTGAAGGTGCGGGGGAATACATGAGTTTACTTGGAGCAACAGGGACACCCAATCATGTTAGAAAAGATACAAAAGATACCTTGTTTCCTGCTGTTTTTCCACATTATCTAATTCCAGTGAGTTAAAAAAAATCTATAGAAGTCCAATGACTTCTCAGTACCAGAAAATATTTAATTTGAAAAATATATCTCGAGAGAGTTCTGGCAGAAAAAGGTTTCAGAATAACGAGAAATGCTTTTGCTAGATCCTTCAGAAGTCTTGTACTTAGATGCTATTACTAGATCACGTCCATCACACAGTTTGATCATAAAGAAGCTAATTGGAATGAAGTGATTAAACAAACACTCCTGCAACGCGTTGTGCAAGCATATGGGAAGGCCTTGACCAAGCAAGATGCAACAGCATTTTAAAAAGTAATTCTACCACAGTGCACTTCATGAGACAGGCCAATTTTAGCTACCAGATACCAAAAATAACTGACAAAGTTTTACCGGGTATATAAGAAAAACGTTCATCAAGTTCCACTAACATAAACCCCACAGGTGCAAAGGAGGCGGCAGAAGTGTAAGTGGCACACAAACACAAAAAATATACAATACAGGCGGCAGCTGTAGTGAAAGCCTCCTTCATACACATTAACAGATGAGTACACAAACGCGTTAACTGGTAATGCAGATGCTCAAGCACTGCACACTTTGTTCTCCATAGGAAAAGTTAAAGCCTGGACAACAGCAGTGCAAACATCATTTACTCACACAACAGGCACAGTACAGACAAAAGCAGTAAACAATTCCATCTCCTTATGAACTCTTATGAAAAATTAAGTTAATATCCGCAGATTGATGGGAACAGTGCAAGTACATCAAATAGAATATAGTATAGGCAATGAGTGGCCTCAGTTCAATTGAGAAACGCTTGGCCTTCACATAATAACAACGAAAAATATTTGTTTGTGATTTAAATAAAATATTTCATAATTTTTGCTGAATGCTTATTTCTGTATTTTTTTGTGTTGTTTTGCAGTTCAAATAATCGAAAAGGCTTATGCCAGGGTTCCCTGCTCCAGTAATGACAAAAATCATTTAGTTGAGGTCCTTGAGATCCAATAGTGATTAAGTGGGGTCCTTAGAAGTCAAACGGTTAAAAAGCTTACCGCGTTGTCCTTTGATGGTAAATTCCGTTTCTGGGGCCAGTTCACAGAGGTTATCATCAGGATTTAAACCTGAAAAGACTGAAGATTAAGGTTAATAAAATGGGACGATAGAAGCAGCAAGGTGATCATACATTATGTATCAACCACAGACTTCACAGGTCTCTAATCTTTATATAAGGCACTAATTCTCCGATTCAATTCAGGCCAACAATTCAGATACAGCCGCAAACAGGATCGATATTAAGTTTGTTTCCTGCACAAATTTCACTAAGTAACATTTAAAGGAACTTGTGCAAATAGAAAAATGCATTTTTACATGAGTAGCATCTCTGAATAGGAAACACGTGGATGACCCAGGAGTGTGCTGATAGCTTGAAGGTAAAACGACATTTTAAAAAATATCATAGTTTGCCATCTCCCAACACGGAACACTTTTAAAGTAGCTTTGTATCCAAGACATATTTTAATATTCTAAGAATAGTTACTACTCCTAGAAAAGCAACTAATTATTGTTGGCTCTCGTCCATTCTGCTTCACTTTCTCACTGGAAAACCAGTCAAACTGCATGTAGTGCCCCGTTTCAACTACAGTCCCTCTCATTCAAAATCTGCCCCACGATAGTCATGAAAAAAACAGCCAACGTGGCAAACTTCTCACAGCAGAATAAGTGTGCAGTTACCTTTGGATTGGCTTTGGTAGCGGGAGTTGGGGGTGGAACTGGAGTTGGTCAGGTGGATGGCTGATGTGGAATATGCCCGCGACCCCATCTTCATGCGCTGCAGCGGTTTTATAGCAACATTGTCTGGGCTTTCAACATTTTCATTGCTGCCCCCGAGATAGGACTGTCTGTTCTGCCGATGAGTAAGATCGACCGTGACTGAAAGGGCAGAACATGCATTTAGCTGTGTGATAATTTGCTTTTGGTGGAAATGACAACACAAGTCAAACTAGGTCAACCGGGACATATAAAAGCAAAACAAGCAAGCACACGGAACAAACAAGAAGCATACTGGGTGCAAACAACACAAAGGGACAATTAATGTATAGGAAACCCAAAAATGTAATTGGATTGGCACAATAACATTTATCCAGCATATATTTAGGAACATGGGACATACATAATACTTCCAAGAAGCCCTTTGGTAAATGAGTAGTCAAAGCACCCATCACATTAAAATATTCAGATGAAACCACCTTTAGTCAGAAAGCAACCCCTTAAAACAGGCCTCTTCAAACAACATGTTGTGCCCTAGCTCCATATGCTTCCCCCACTCTTGAAGAACTTGGGCCCATTCATCCAGTATTTTCCTGCCAATCCCTCGCTCGCCAGGAAACTGCGCTCATCTGTACTCACTCAATACTTTTGTATAGGCACCAAAATGGACACTTGCTTGCAAAGGAACTACTATTCAAAGCCAACACTAAAAGTGTCTTCTTCCACGCAGATATTTACGACAAGGGGTGGTGAGGGACAGAGTCTCTGAATTAAGCAGAAAGCTCTCACCCAGTCAAGAGAACAGGGCTAGATCCAACACCGTTTTTTAGCTCACTGCACCATCCCAGTTTCACGCAGGTCTGTTCACAAGAAGCATTGGACACTTATCACAACCTGAAGAACACCACAATGCTCAATAAGTTGGCCTTCCACAAAACACACAAAAAGATAAGTAAATAAGAAAGGTGGAACACTGTAGGAAGCGGCCTCGGTATCCAGATAGATTCAGGCAAGTAACTCCTTTAAACTGCTCTTTTAAGATTCCTACCTAGAACTCAGGCACATCCTTGCCCCAGTGACAAAAACACATCTTCTGAATACCCTCCCTCAATTTGCAACAGGAGGATTAGTGCTTAAATCAATACATCTAGAACTCAATAACACAATATAGAATAGTTTCTCCAATATCTAGCAATAAGTGCATTGGCATCAACTAGCATAGCCCAATAAATAGAAGCAAATAACGCACAACAATCTTGTATCATAACGAAAATAGTTTTTAAAATCTTTTTTTAAGGTGCACGCGCCAAAAAGAATCAAGGCTCACACTTTCCACTCAAAGGCAGTCGAAACAAGCAGTCTTTATCAAATTAATTGTAACACTGTACTAAGCACACTCCATAATGTTAATATGCAAGGCCACAAATCAGGAAGCATTGTAACTAGCAATGCATATCAGTCCAAATGTACTGTTGGAGAAAAGAAGTGATGAAAAGACTGAATCTTGCTCCTTGCCTGAAAACCTCAAAATACTCTACTAAAAAAAAACTACATACTGTCCCCAAAGTGCAACTTAAAGGATCAAATCAAATGATGAATATTTCAGAAATGTCAGGCTATGATACTCTGCGGATACAAAAATGTATGAATTTTATACTTTACTTAACAAGGAGTTACATTACGTTTTTAAACTTCAGAAGGTTTGAAACTAAACATGTTTTATATTCTATCCTATTTATGAGCACTAGTTTTAAAATGAGTAGAGGCACAAGGTTTAATCCACCACTACTGAAATGTGCTGAACAAAAGAAGTGTTTGGGAGGGTCAATGCCGCAAAGCAGCAAAAATACAAAACTGTCAATTTTAAATTTTCAAAGTGGAGTGGGCAGTTGTAAGCTAGGAAAACTCCTCTTAATCCTTGTTTGATGATTTTAAGACTGTAAATTCTTGTGCAAATGAGGACAAGAACAATCATAAGAAGCAAAACTGCAAACAGGATTGGATACATCACAAGTAGGGAAAACGACACTTTGACAATAGCAGTACAGGGTGAATTTGCAAAGATCTTCGGGAAGACAAGAGCAGGGTACCGACATGCGATACTATGTTTGTAAAGCGGTGTTTGTTCATACAGTAAACGTGCAAAAGGCTTAAAAGCACCAACACAGTAGGATAATATACAAATAAGGTTCATGATTTTTTTTCTTTTAAAGATGCTTCTTTAGCAGTAGCGCAGGGAAATGGGGATGCCCACGTCTTGTTTGACGGGTTGTTTTAAAGCAAGCATCAGCCAAACAAGTAGACACTTTGACTTTGGCACAGCGCAAACTGACATAATGGCAAAAATATGTTTTCGCATAGCGTAGCAGCAGAACTTACGTAGATTTGGCACAAAAGCCAGTCAAGCCATGTGAACACGGTATGCATGCTTGTGTGTGTAAAAGAAAGAGGAGGTACTGTAATATCGGAGTACACTGAAGTGCAAAGTGGCAAGGGGTCTTCTCTTGGAATGGTTAAGTCGATGTTTGGTCGCCAGCGCCTGTATGCATGTTTATTTCATTAAAAAACTTGACTATGTGGATAAATGTCTGTGGGAAGTTGCAGGAAGACTTGATATGAAGGATTTGAAAGAGATCTGCGGAAAGCTTGTGCTAAAAAACACCAGTTTCCGAAATAGAGCCGTTAGGATAAGACGTTATGTCGTGGGAAGACCAGAATCGCAGGCGTTTAGACAGAGAAGGCTGATTCGACGGTGACACTGGTGCCTTTTCTTTGTCCTGGCTTTTGCTTCTGGAAAATGGAAACTTTTTGCGTGATGGTGCTAATTGAGATCACCCAGGTATCCCAAAGAGAAGAAAATGAAAGAAATAAAAATATCTTAATAAATTAAAATGCATGGGGATTTAAAGCATCTAAAAACAAAAATAAATAATTTGTATCAGCATGAGACACCTAATGTGAAATACAACTGTTGCTAAATTAAGGTAAGAAAGGGATGCTCAAACGATTTATCACCACAAAATAGCCTAACATCTTATAAACCTGAAAAAAGTGTTTTTAAAAAAGTTAAAGGAATGACATGATACCAAGGTGATTATGTGCAGAAGAGAATTAACACAGAATTAAATCTACAGATGCAGTAACACACACACACAAACACACATAGTTGACCGAGATGGTGGCAATATTGCCAAACTCTCAAAAATTTATCACATCTCGCCTTTGTGAAATCTATAAGGAATGGTGAGGGCACCACAACAGCAGCTAAGAATCAGAAACATAAAAGCAGAAAGGAAAGACAATGTGTACGGACAAATGAGATTGAAAAGGCTCAAAGATCTACTACCACTGTGGTGAATGTTACCTTGGCATGCCTTGTGTAATAATGAGGTTTATTTCCATCGCTGCACGTACGCTAAAATAAATCCCCCAATTTGGAGACACTACCCGTGGTAAATAGTTTCTTACTTGTCAGTGTAGTTTTGCATCTTGAAGAATTTTCTGGATTCACATGCTTTGCATTATCCTGCCATCTAGTGGTTGAGGCTAGAATTTTCCCTAAAAAAGTTCCATTCTATTATTTTTAGGTGTGATCTAGGCAGAACTTGCGCTGTCTCTTCGAGATGTGCTGTATTCAGAATATGGACATGAAGCTCCGCCCATCTATTTAATTGGTTCAAGTTACTGTTCTTTGCAAATGGTGCCTTTTCATTGGTCAATAGGTTTAGTAGTTCCTCTTTAGTAACCTCCCAAGAGGACAGACCCGGTTACATGTGTTGTTACTCAGTAACTTTCAATTGCAGCCTCAGCACTACTTTTTTTTACAGGGCTTTCTCCTGCTTGCTGTTTGACACGCTCTCCTGCGCGGCACACCAAGCTTGATATTAATGGCGGCGTGCCTTTCTCCCCGATGCCTTGAACTTTAATAATGCAAGCCGCAATACTTAAATAGCGCAGCCCCACCAAATCCCTTTTTGATTTTTTTATTACATTTTTTTGTAAAGCGCCTTTGGCGGCCCTGCAACTTTCTTATAGATCGCACCGCCAAAATCTATTTTTTTAAAATTGATATTTATTTTATAAATTGTGACACGCCAAGCTTCATATTCTTGGCGGTTGCACCCTTTCTCTCGCTACAGCCTTAGCCACAGCTCCTCTCCCCATTCTGCCCCAGCTCTGCTGCCCAAACAGCAGCTCTTTCACTTCTGCCTCGGCTGAGACAGAGGCAGGACAGCGAAAGAGTGAAGCCGCCAAAAGATACAAACTTGCCAAGCCTGGACCGCTGGCTGTTCAGATTAAAAAAAACATTAGCAATTTCCCCCCCCTAGCAGCCCCACGATTATATCCCGGTAACCACATGCTAATTGTTTACAATGTTCCTGGGAACTATGCCACCGGCAGTTTGCATTGGGTGAAATCATGGAGGGCAGCAGCGGGCATGAGCAGTGGCAAAGCAAGCTGTTAGGGGTAGCCGCGGGGTAGGGAAGGCACACAGGCAGGTTCAGGCCAGCTCTGCGCTTCCAGTAGTTCGCCTGACTTCTAGACTTTGCCGAGCCAGGTGCACTGTGCCTCGCAACCTGCTTCCCTCTTGCTGCCCTACTGATAATGCGGGATGGCTCCTTGGCAGCATGGCAGAAATGAATGAACTATACAGTGACCCACGGGCTGGAGGCTTGTGTAGTTGATGCTATGTATTTTTACTGCAGCTGCATAGAGTCAAGCAGTGCTTTGGGACTATTCAGCAATATCGCTAGGCCACAGGATGTCCTCCATCAGAACACGAGTTGATATGATAAAAGCCAAAAACTATGGGCGGAGGGATATTCACGAAGCCCAAATTGATGGACGTTACCAGTCATAAGCTGCATCTCTCCACACTAACAGATTTATGCTTGCAGCACCCAGTGCGATGTTGAAACAGATTTTTTACTGGAATCCATTCATAATTGTTGATTCTGAATCAAATGTGGCTAACAAATCTGCGAGTCATAAGAGGGACCCAACAGTCCAAGGCCGTTGTGGGCTTCTGAAGAGTACGATCTTCTAAATGAGTTGAAAGCAGCATCGGAGACTTGCATGAAATTCTCTTCTTATAAAAGACCATTACCACCAGATGTTGCTGCCATAGGTTTCTTTTCAAGACAGCGTTTTTACAGAATGAGCCAATGGTCACGGAAAATAGGCAATTGCTGGATACATTGAAATAAACTATATGGAAATGTTGGGAATAAAATACTTTATACGATCAGCCCAGCATCGCACAGGAGTTCCCTTCTATGTAGGGAGATGGTTCACTCTCTCAAGACTTTCTGTCCCTAAAAAACATGCTCTCATCCTCTTCTTAGGGAGTCTTCTGTATACCTAGATCCTCCCTCGTTATGAGTCTGTGTCCTGCCCTCTTCTTCTCTCTTTCTCACACACTTTCTGCTCCTCTGTCTCGAGTTCATTCCCCACTTCCTACACAAACCACCTATCCCTCTCTATCATACTTTTCATCTATTCTGTGAAGGTCTTAACACTATCTATTCACAATGCCACATAATTCCAGTACACAAACCTACTCCACACCACAAAAGTCCACTTCAAACAATTCCAATACAACCAGAATTATTCCACTCCACACCACATTCATCCACTAAACTCCAAACAAAAACACATAGGTAAAATACATTGTCATTTACAATGTCAATAACTAACTCTCGCGGATGTGAGACATATTGCATTGCAAATGCGTGTTGTTTTTTGAAGGAGTCGACGGACCACCATGTTGTGTCCACTTGTGATGTCATCGTGCTTCTTCTGGAAGCTCCCACCTTTAATTGCCTTCTTGGATTTTTTTTGTATGCTGTTACCTTCTTTTATCTTCTTGGTGGAGGTGGGTGGGTTTGCTTGTGTATCCAGAAAACTCTTCAAGTTGCAAAACTACAGGGACAGGTAAGAAACCATATATTTGCAGCATGAATCTTTTCTGGATTCAGCTGCTGTGTCTAGATTTTGTAGCAGTTTGTTAGTACAGTGGTAATTGGGTTATAGATGAGCATTGTTTTGGAAACAGATGTAAGACCTTTTGTCCTACTTTTGCAACATTGACCACCTGAATATCTACACAATAGTGTCTTATGAACATGTGCACTCATTATTCATGTTGCTGCCATATAAATGTCTTGCAATTAAGTATTTGCTAGGAAAGCAAAGGTTGCTCTTTTTTATCTTATTGAATGTGCACAAGGAATGTTTTGTAATGTCTCTCCTGCATTCTTGTGGCACAACTGAATAGTTTGTGCTATCCATTAAGCAACTTGTGTTCTTGATAACTGGTCTTCCAAGAAAACTGTTTGCAAATGACACAAAGAGCTGTTTCGTGTTTCTGTCTGCCTTTGTTTTTTCGATGTAATACATTACCGCATGTCTTGCGACCAAAGTGTGTAAAGTCCTCTGTGTGTGCACTTTGGTTTCTGAAAGAAACTTGGTATCTGTGCACTTTGATTCATGTGGAACTGCGAGATATCCTTTGAAATGAAATGCTGGTTGGTTTTCATGACAATTTTGTCCTTGTGTACTTGAAAATAAGGCTCTTGTAGGGGGAGCGCTTGTAACTCACTAACTCTGCATAGTGATGTTATGGCCATTAAAACATATAAATCAATAAAGGCTAGCTAGTTTAAGGGAAATATTAGGGAGACTCTGGTACGTCAGCAGTGACAATATGTGGGAAAAACACTGTTTTCCTTTGAAAGCCCTCACCCACCGACCTAGTCGGTGGCATGCTTCATCATCGGGCCCACCACAGTGGCACCGAATGTGCCCCGGGTGTGCTTCAACGCCAGGTGACTGCGGAGCTGGTATGTTGCTGAGTGTGCAGTGAAGGGGTGTGAAGGTGAGAAATTAAAATGCTATCCAGGAGGTCCCAGCACCCGAGGGTATTAGCAATATTTAATGAACTGGGCCTCTGTTAGCAGGTTAAAAAGGCAATAGGACGTTTTAAGGGAGAGTTACAATGACCTCCAGCGTCCAGTGTGGTCTACATGTTTCAGCCAGTGCCTTTGTTATAAGCTGGCTTTCCTCAGGACCAAAAAGGGGTGAAAAGTGCAAATAATAATAAACTATATTAAGTGAGTGTTGTTATTTTCTCTATGTAACCTGCTAACAGAGGCCCAGTTCATTA
This sequence comes from Lissotriton vulgaris, assembly GCF_964263255.1. Taxonomy (NCBI): domain Eukaryota; kingdom Metazoa; phylum Chordata; class Amphibia; order Caudata; family Salamandridae; genus Lissotriton; species Lissotriton vulgaris. The sequence continues at coordinate 331,245,473 of NC_141697.1, read as the reverse complement.
AATATTGCTAATACCCTCGGGTGCTGGGACCTCCTGGATAGCATTTTAATTTCTCACCTTCACACCCCTTCACTGCACACTCAGCAACATACCAGCTCCGCAGTCACCTGGCGTTGAAGCACACCCGGGGCACATTCGGTGCCACTGTGGTGGGCCCGATGATGAAGCATGCCACCGACTAGGTCGGTGGGTGAGGGCTTTCAAAGGAAAACAGTGTTTTTCCCACATATTGTCACTGCTGACGTACCAGAGTCTCCCTAATATTTCCCTTAAACTAGCTAGCCTTTATTGATTTATATATATAAACTGGGGATACAGGCTAGCTTATCTAGTCCTCTCTCTCTTGTTGATCTGTATATATGGCCATTAAAACAACAGTCTTTATTGTGAGCATGTGTAATATAGTCTTGTGTAAAAGTTCAAATGGTGCCTTCAACAGTTGTGTGAGCACAATATTTTAATTTTATGTGGGTGCAGGTACCTTTTTGCAGGTAAATGTAATGGTAATGTAGTTTCTTATATAGCGCACGTATCACCACAAAGGGTATCTCGGCGCTTGCTTTGGGAACCCGTCCTGGTTTTTCCCTGTGGGATAGCCCAGCTGGGCACCCCCAAGGTGAAAGCCAGGCATCCCGCCGCGGGGGCCGTAGTGGAGATTGAGCAAGCTATTGCCCAGAGTTGCAGAGCGTGAACCCCTGATTCAAGTAGGCACCGAAGCGAGAGTTATCAGGTCCGTGGACATTTGGGCTCCAAACCCTGCCGCGTCGGGAATTGAACCCTGGTCCCGGGCCGACCTCTGCTTCTGGGTCTGCCTCCTCTAACCGGTGAGCCACACTTCTAGGAACCACCTAATGACTGGTGCCGTGAAGAAACTTCTCCCAGTGTGGCCCATTGTGTACACGACTGTTGCTGCTAAATGAACCTTTAAAGATGCGTACGACAGCTTACAGTTTAGAAGATGTGTTTAGTACTTTAGCACAGTCTTATTTCTTGTGTTATTCTTTGATAATTCTTCCTTAAGACAACAGAGTGAGTATCTTATCCATTTAGCTATAGAACACTTTTTAGCTGTTGGTTTCCTTATCTCTCTTAAGACGGCTGTTGTATTCTTTGGTAAATTTAGGTGTCCAAATTCTAAGTCTCAGGAACCATGCTGCCAGGCTTAATGACACTGGTTCTAGGTGAAGCACACTTCCTACTTGCATTGACTTCAGATCTTGCCTGATTGGTAATTTGGGAATATGTCCCTGAGATAGTTCTATTAGTTCTGAGAACCAGGTTTGTCTTACCCACTGTGGCACGATTAGTATCATCGTCATGCCGCTGATCCTGCAATTGCGGATCTCTCTGAAGTAGTTGTATTGGGGGAAAAGTGTACACAAATTTCCCTAACCAATCTATCAATAGTGCATTCCCCGTGGACTGGTTATAATGCTGTCAGAAAGGCAAAGCTTTGGCATTTTGCATTCTCCGGTGTTGTAAACAGATCTATTTCTGGTGTTCCCCATTTCTGAAAGGTCCTCTGGAGTACTGCTTGGGTAAGTTCTCATTTGTGAGGCAATAAAGCTTGTCTGCTCAGTCTGTGTTCCTTGAACTTGTCCGTTTCTGGTAGACGGACTGCTAAGATCTCCATATTCCTTTGAATAGCCCAGATGCACAGTTCTTGTGCTAATTGTGACAGTGGTAAAGACTGTGTCCCACCCTGTTTGTTTATGTACAACATGAGGGTTGTGTTGTCCATTTGGATCATTATTGAATTCCCCGAAAGCTCTTGTTGAAATGCTTTTAAGGCTAGGAACAATGGCTTTAGTTCCAGGTTGTTGTTCTGTTGTACTGCATCTTGCTCTTTCCAGACTCCCCTTACCTTGAGAATGTTCTTGTGTGCTCCCTATCCTATCCGTTAGGCGTCTGTTACTGTCAGAGTTAAAATAGTTTGGGTAAATGTTGCTCCCTGGGCTATATGTAACCTGTCCCACTTGGCTATCTCCTCTTCTATCCATAGCATGACAACCACTAGATCTTCCCAAGTCCCTGTTGTTTGTGACCCTTGGTTTTGTAGCCAGTCCTCAAATGGTATCATGTGGAGCCTTGTGTTTGGAATCAAAGGGATGCAGTAAGCCATCATTCCTAGAAGCTTCCCCATTGTCCTCCCTGTCAGAGCCTGCCCCTTGTATTTCCTTCAACGGAGCTACAGTTCTCTTCTTGCGGGGGAATTCCCTGTACTGGTATTGTCTTTTATTTACCACAAATCAGAGAATTTTTTTGTGGCCTGTGCTCATGGGAATGTGTAAGTAGGCATCCTTTAAGTCTATTGTTGCCATGCAAACCCCTAATTTCAGTTGTGGTATTACCTCTTGCAGGTGATGCCATTTTGAAGTTTTGAGTTTTTATACACTTGTTCAAAAACCTCAAGTTCAGAATTGGTCGTAGTGTTCCATCTAACTTTGGAATTAGGGAATACGTTGAGTCGTTTCCTTTCTTTATTGCTATCTTTGGCACTGATATTATAGCATCCTTTGCCAATATATACTCAACTTCCTTGAGTAGATGGGATGTTTCCTCCTTGGAATGTACCTTTCTCCTTGGTCCTTTGTATGGAGGTGTCCTGCTTAGTTCAATGCAATATCCATATTGTATTATGTTTAAAACCAATTTGTCTGAAGTGATCTTCCTACACTCCTGGAGGAATTTCTTGATTTTGCGTCCTCCTGGAGTTTATTTATTTATAAATTTTATACAGCGCGAACATGACCCACTGGGGTATCAGAGCGCTTTACAGTACACTGTTATCACACATTATACATCCAATCGGAAATCGGATACAATACAAAAGAGGTAGACATTGGTGTTTGGATATACTCTGTGGTAAATAGTCATAAGAGAGTTAAAGCTTTAGGATGTTAATTTGTTCATTAGAAACATTTGTGCGTCTTTTTTGAAGGCGGTAAATGAGGAGATTCTGTGTACATCTGGGGGAAGGGTGTTCCAAATCTTCGGTGCGATACCTGAGAAAGCTCTGCACCCAGTTCTCTTTTTGTGGAAGGATTGAGGTTTTAGTAGTAGTGAGCTTGAACTTCGCGATTGTCTTCATCCTCCAGACCGCTATAGAATTTGTGCTAAATAGCTGGACGTGTTGCTATGTAGAGCTTTATGTGTCATGCAGGTGATCTTTAGTTGTATTCTCGCCTCGTAGGGTAGCCAGTTCAGAGCCTTCAAAGCCGGGGTGATGTGATTATTTCTTTTTATTCCGGAGACCAGCCTGGAAGCAGTGTTAAGCAATGCCCTGAGCGGTGCTAGCTTGTATTTTGGAAGACCCAATAGAGTGGTGCTACCGTAGTCCAGTCGTGGTAACACTAGAGCTTGTACCGCTATTTTTGGATCAGTCTGAGGGGAGGAAGGGTTTAAGTTTCCTTAGGATACTCAACTGATGATTGGCTCCCTTGGTGGCATTGTAGATTTGCGTCTGCATATTTAAATGTTTGTCCAGGGTCACTCCCAGGGGCGCTGTGGTATCAAAGATTTCAAGCACAGAGGCATTGTAAAAGTCTGTGAGATCATGGACGTGAGCAATGTCTGTTGAGGGGATCAAGGCGGAATTGCATTGGGATACCAAGGCGTTGGGATTAATATTTTGGATATTGCTTTTCCATTGTTTTGTTTTTGTAGGTTGGCTTCATTTTGGATTTACCTCACCGTTGATGTAGAAGAAGATGCTGTAGTGATCAGTCCAGTCACATGGGGTGATGGATGCTAGTGATATAGTGTTTGTTTTCGTTATGATGAGGTCTTATGTCTCCCCCTGTTGTGGGTTGGGCTGTCACAGAATTGGGACAGATCCTGGTCTGACAGAAAGAATTTGAGACCGCTTATATTATGATTGCCAGTATTGTTCCAATGGAGATCTAAGTATCCCAGAAAAATCTGCGGCACTTGTGAGTTGTCGTTGGCTATAATAACTTCCATTAGTTCATCAATGAACTTCAGATTGTTACCCGGAGGTTGATATATTATGTGAAGTTTGCAGATGATGCCCTTGTCATCCGAGGTGTTTGTGCAGAGATTTTCACAGGAGGATAAGGAGATGGAGTCTGCTTGATTAACTGTGATTGTGTTTCGATAGATGCAGGCTAACCAACCTCCGGGTTTCACAGTTCTATCCAGGCAAAATATATCATGACTAGGGGGGACCAGTAGGTCCAGGATGGGAGCAGAGGGACTATTTAGCCGTGAGTTGAATGTAGAAGTTCTATTTCTGCACTCTTGTATGTTTTTGTTCTATTACTGCACTCCTGTATGTTTGTAGAGTGTCCTTTGAGATCTTAATAAGTCACTTATTTGCGGAGGTGCTCCTCCCCTTTGTGGTTGTCCTTTTCCACGTGCACATCCGCGAAAGGACAGTCTTCCCTGCTGGTACTGCCAATTTTGTTGTTGTTGGCTTGACTGACTACCTCCCTGATTAGTCAGTTGATTTGTCTGATGGGATGTTTCAGGATGGAAAGTGCCCCTACCTGTGGGTCTTTGCGAGGGCACTGATCCCCTATGCATATTGTCTCTGAACTGCAGAGCCCCCACTGACTTCGCAGGTTTGTTGTCTTTTTTCAACAGATTCAGAGTCTCATTGACCACACTCCTGAATAGTTGTTCCCCACTGAATGGTGCATTTAGTATGTTTGTTTGTACGTCAGATTTAAAACCTGAAATTCTCAAACAGGCATGCTGTCGCTCTGTAATGCCTATTATCATCTGCCTGTTTGATGTATCAGCTGCATGGAGTGCTGATTTTGAACAAGTATTGGTGATGTTTTTGCCATCCTCTACAAGGTGAGCTGTCCTCTTTTGCTACTTCTCAGGGAGAGGTCTCATCAGTTCTCCTATTTCCTCCCAATGTTGGTAGTCGTGACGATTGAGTAGTGCATTGGAATTCGCAATACACCACTTATTTGGACCACATCTCTCAACTTTTCGACCAATGAGGTCCATCCTCTTATTCTCCTTGTGTGGAGGAGGTCCTGTTGGGCTTAGGGAGTTAGCTCTCTTCCTAGCAGTTGACAGTATTGAATCTGTTGGAACTGTACATTTTATGTAGCTTGGAACTTTTGAAGAGTATTTATGCTTCTTCTCTGCCATAGGAGTAACTGCTCTACATGTTGCAGGCTCTTTAAATGCTGACTTGGGAGCAGGGGCAAAATTTGATTCATTGATCGTATGGGCAGGAGAGTCTAATAGAAAACATGATATGGTTTCTCCTCCTCTAACTGCACCCCATATTTATCTGCTGCCTTCATTATTACTTGATTGTAAGCCCCTATATCTTGAGGTGGTGATGACCTTGAAGGATAAGTGTCTATACCTTCTTCAGGTAAATATGTTTCACGGTCATGCCATTGTGTCTCCTGGCATTCTGAAGTCTCAGAACCCTGGTAGATCTGTTCCTCCTCCTCCTGATAGAAGATTTCCTCTTCTGCATCTTCCTAAGTTTCAGAAGTCAATGGTGGCTCTATTTCCTCGAGACTTTTGTCCCATTGATCCTTCAATGTCGAAGACTTCATTGGGATTCAAAATTGCTTTAGACTTTCGTCAAAGTCTTTATTCTTTTGTAGAAGAATCGCCATTTTGGCCTCAACCTGCGTCTTCTTTCTATCTTGGCCACCTGTTATTCGATGTCGAGATTTTCGGGCTGTCTCTTCGACGATGAAGAGCCCTTAGAAGACAACACGTTCGGCTAAACGTGTCGTTCTGTCTTGCCCACTCCTGTTTCCATGTCAATGCATCTTTTCCTCAACCGTTCTTCAACGTCTTGGATTTTTTGGGGGTCTTTACCACTGCCGAGTCCTTTTTGAAGGATCCGGGGGTACTTTTCTTTTTGGTTTCGCAGGAGTTTATCAAGTTCTTTCCCGCCGATGCTCCCTTCGAGGATCTAGAGTAGGATTTTTCGCGACTCGGGTAAGTTCTTCAAGGACGATAGTTCTCTTACCCAAGTTCGATATGTCTTCTTGCCCCCTTGAGTGTTGACGTCCAAAATCTGGATGCCAGCCTCCTTATCTCCTTCTGGTCCTACGGCGACATTCTCCTCTTTGTTGTTTGAGAGACCCAAGTCTCGTAGAGACGGGTGGGGTTGTTAGACCTGCATGTTATGGTGAGCTCGTATCTGCCACTACATTACCCTCAAAGTCTTCGGGAGGAACACAGAACAGGCGTTGCAGACCTGACTTCAGTGAGCTACTAGTAGGAAGAGGTTGCAGACCGGTTGCTGGTCCTTTTGAGAAAACTCATCGTGACAGTTTTTGCAAAACTGGAATGGTGTCTTCTTCATCACCATATACAGGGAGCCCCTTGCCCGTGCATTTTCCAGAACAGTCAATGGGAAAACCCTGTCCTTCTCACGAAACTTCTCGGGTACCTTCTTCAGATGTTTCCTTCATTCCAGTCGACTATCGGTAAACTTCTCTTGATTTCCAGGAAAACATTTTCTTCTAATTGTTGGAGAGCCTTGAGCATGCATCCAGGCCCAATTGTGGAAAAAATTAATATGAAGATGGTGACCAAAAGAGGGAGCTTCCGGAGGAAGAACAACAACGCCTCAAGAGGACACCAAATGGAGGCCAGTCGACGCCCACCACCACCAACACACAAAAAAAGTAGGACAATGTTTTTAGGGAGAATTCCAGACCCAGCCGCTAGATGGTGGAATGATGCACAGTATGTGAATCCAGAAAAGATTCACACTGCAAAACCAAACCATCTAAAGTATTTTCTACTCAACACTTAATGGAAGCTTTTGTCCCCATTTCATATTTCATCAGCTCATCATAGCGTCCAAACATTTTATACACACATAGAAATAAAGCAGGCTGCAGACAGAGTTAATAAGCTATTTATTACCACGAGTAATATAAATAAAATGTTTCAAGCATGTTTGACAGCCCACATTTATTTTAACTGGCATGCCCAAATTGTATTGGTGTACAACTCCCTGGTGGGGGTGGGAGTCAAGTCTGTGGCGCCACCTTAACCAGGTACTTTTAGGCTCTTTCAAAATTTATGTTGAATACATTGTTGCTGCAAATACATAGCCCAACTGCCATCCTCACCAAAGTTTATAGGTTATTTTAACAACGATAGCTACAAAAAGGTGTGTGAAGTTATGACTGAAGTTGGAAAATTACATTTTTGATTTTCAAATAGCTTTGACGATGTTGAATGAAACTGCATAACATTTGGAAGAAGCTTAGATTCTCTCTTTAACATTTTCTACAGAATGGTCAAGGGGGACAAAGTTGTTTGCTGTGATTGTGATCTAAAATACCATTGCCAATGTTTATTCTCATACAAATATTTGCTCTTTGGTACAAAACAAAACTTCTTAACAAAATGATCCAAAACATAGCTTTAAGATGGGTCTTTACTCAGAACTGGCGGTTTGTTAGTTATTTGGTGGAAATCAGTTTAGTAGTTTGTAAGATACCTGTGTTACAGAAAACATTTGGGTGGGCTTTGAAGTATTAATCTTTTGTATTTTGGACAGTTAATTCCTGAATTAATTGTGGATTCCGATAGAAGGCAAGAAAACAACAATCCAGAAAATTCAACGGCAATCTGACATTTTAATATCCTCATTTTGAAGAAAAATCCAAGCAAATTGATGCACTAGCTGTGACAAAGAACATATATTGTATCCTCTGTTACATAATTAGTGGGACGTGTGACCTTTTCACCGCTAGAGTCCCATGTAAAGGTGGGGGCTGTGGAGGTTAGGGCCCTGAAGGGTGTGATACTAGAGGATGTGGGGAATAGGACCAGGGGCACAGGTTCCAGGGCGCGTCATTACTGGAGGTCACCCCGGTTTTTACTGAGAACAGAAAATAACACTTGTTAAAGATGATATTGTATTGTGGAAAAACCAGACATTCATCTAAAACAATATCAGTTAAAGGGGCATTATCATAACGTAAAACCTAAAAATCTGTCAAATGTGCCTCTTATGTTCAACTAGGCAACATAACTCCCACCATGCACAGCATATGCCCTACATTACGTCACTGAAGTAGTTCAATATCCTTTCCCCCCCTGAGACCACTAGCCTTGACTTTTGTGTTGGCTCTGGGCATAATCCCTGAGCACATCACCTGTTTCCAACAGATTCTTCTGAGCCCAGTGGTCTGTGGCTGAGGGACTGGCCAGTGTTAAGGGTGGTGTACTACTGTCAGTGTCTCAATGTCCTTTTTAAAACTATATAGAGAAGAACAGCTTAAGAATTGGACTCACTAGCCAAACATATCCAAATAGCAATTGATGTAAATGGAAGGCTGCAATATCGCTGACGTATGGAAATCGCACTGTTATTTCTACAGTCAAATAAATGTGGCAAATGGGATTCATCTGTCGCTTTTGCAAGGACATGGTTTATGTCAATTGCGTTGTCCGGGTCGCCAGTCAAGACATCATTGTGATTTCTGATATCCTCACTTTGTATGTAAATATAATATAGTACACTGTTATCACACTCCGTGCCGGGTTTAGGGTACAGAGCTGCATGGGAAAAAGCAGCATAGTGGCTAATGGGATGTGTTTTACATTTCAATACTTTTACAGTCAGACATAAAACGCAAGCAGAGTCCCTCATTTCCCAGACCTTTGCTCTGCCACCCTGAGACTTCGTAACATATACTGCAGTTGGGAACTACTGCACATGTGCCTGTAATTGCAAATAAGTACTTTTAATGAAAACGGCAGGGAATTGGCAGAGTCCCAGTCACACCATCTCTCCTCCACATTGCACTGCGGGGAGAAGGGGTGAGGCCTGCAAAGAAACAATTAGTGTGTGACTTGATACAGGCACACCATCAGTTATTCCCCATGATTAGGGCAAGGCGGAATCACACTGTGCAGACAACATAGCATTTTGAGCAGAAACCCCTGCATTGCAGACATGGTGCTGTGCCTGCACCCTTCCTCAACGCAAATGCATTCCTGAAATGAGGTCTCAGTAATAATAGATGCCCTAGTAGATAATATTTTTAATGGAATACTGCAGTAATGATTTTAACAAATGGATTTCTCCTCAGAGGATACAAGTAGCAGTCGCTTTTTTAAATCCATGCACATCACATCACACTTTGGGAATTTTCCTATTAATTGGGGTTCCCCTTAACAATTTGCACATAACTACCAAAAACATAAGGGCACCACTACTTACCCATCTGTTCATAATGTGCAGTGATGTAGATTCACATGCTTATCATACTCCTGCCATTTAGTACTGGACTCAGACGTTTGCAAGTTGTTTTTGTTTGAAGAAGTTTCCTAAGTCACAAGATGTGATCATCTCGGTATACACTGCACATGGGCACTGACACCATGTAGATTGTGTTTGCACAATGTGTGCGAGTATGTACGGATTGTAAACATAATCAGAACACTGAAATGTTGGGAGCACCATTGAAAACAATGGAGTGCTCCAGGCTTCTAATGGCCAGTATTCCAATGTTTGCAATGTTTGCTCACACCGGTCGCTGTGAACAAAGGCTTCAAGGAGCACTAGGGGATTTTAATCCCCTCAGGCTCGGTGAGGCCTCTTAAGGCAGAATGTTCTAATAGACTTAGAGCCATCCGTAGCGGTTTCTCCCAGCCATTAAAGGCCCGCTTCCTTGTTAAAGGCCCTTGACAGCCTTTAATGGCTGTTGGAGTCCGCTATGGGCCTAGCATGGGAGATACACATAATCAGCATACACTGTAAATCAGTGCCCGCCAGAAGCGGTGGCTAGTGCGTGGATGTCTGAAACAAAGCCCTCAACACCTTATGGCATACCAAGGCCTGCGGACAGGCTACATAATCTACAAAATCATGCTCTTTACATGAGTATGGTGTTGATCAGGTTGCTGTCTTACAAATATCTGCTAGTGGAATGTTGCTTAGAAAGGCCATGGTTGCTCCTTTTTTGCAGGTGGAGCCGATAGAACCCTGCCTGCGCTAGTAGGTCTGAATACACTTGACTATTCACCCATCTATGCCTGCCTTGGAAATGGGAAGGCCTCTCTGAGGCTTTGTAAATGAGACATGTAGCTGATCTGTAAAACAGAAAGGCTTGGTCCTGTCAATGTAGTACATGAGAGCTCTTTTGAAACTTACAATGTGCAGTGCTCTCTCCGCAACAGAGTCTGGTTGGGGGAAGAAGACGTGAGGTTCTATGGTTTGGTGAAGGAAGGGCGATATCATCTCAGGGTGGAACTTAGGGTTGTTCTAAGAATAGCCCTGACCTTGCGGACCTGGATGAAAGGTTTTGCAAGAAGCGTGTTTAGAGTTCACTAATACACCTAAGCGAAGTAAAGGCCAGTAGAAAGGCCACCTTTAAGGAAAGAAATGAAAGGGGGCAGGGATGCATAGGTTCAAATGGTGGTCCCATACGCCTATGCGGGCTACATTGAAATTCCCCTCCGGAGCGGGAGGCACTCTAGGAGAGGCCTTAACAACCAGGTTCCATGAAGGTCTTAACTGAAGAGGAAGGAGTGTTCCCTGATCAGCATGTAGCAACTGCAGCTAGGCGAACATGTATAGAGGTGTAAGCACAACCTAACTTCTGCAAGTGCAAAAGGTAGTCACTAATATACTGAATGGTAGATTTTTACAGGGACTAGGTTTCTGCAAATGTAGTGGTGAAGGATCATTTTTCATTTTGCAGTATAAGGGACCCATATTGAGGACCATTGGGCTGACTTTAAATTGGACATATATTCCTGAGGCAAGTTAAGGTAACCGAATACTAAGACCTCAGGCTCCAAATTGCAAGACTGAGCTGTCTGGGATACGGATGGCTCGATTGCGTTTGGGCAAGATGGTCTGGTCCGAGCGGCAGCCTATTGCGAGAGTTGACAGATATCTGGCCCAGGTTGATGCTTTGTGTTACCACAATGAGGATTAGAGAGGTTTGCATGGGCATGCTCTCAAAGTAGGGGAAGCAATGGGAGCAGTGTAAAAGCATAGGCAAATTGCCCGGACCAATTAATCCATAGTGTATTGCCTATAGATTGTGGGTGAAGATACCTTGCGGCAAGGTTCAGGTATTTTGCACTTTCTGGGATAGCCAACACATCCATCAGTGGTGTGCCCCAGAGTTGGAAGTAGATGTGGAAAACCTTGCAGTGGAATTTCCACTGATGGACTTGGTGATGCTTCCTGCAGTGCAGTTTTGCAAATATGTTGTCCACCCCAGGGAGCTGCTCCAACATGAGGTGAATGCTGTGATAGAGAGCCCAGTGGCAAATCCCCTGTTCCAAGTGAGAAAGCCGAGGGAGGGAGCGTTGCCCTGCTTCTTTGTTATGCATAGGGGTCAATTTGTCAGTTTTGATGAGCACCACCTTACCCTGAATGACTTATAAGGCTTAAAGAGCAAAGTGAATGGCTAACAGCTCCAAGTAGTTGATATGGCAACACTGTTTAGAGAGCCACATAGTATGTACAGTCATGTTGTGAATGGGGATGTGAAAGGGCACCCTTGAGGTCAAGAGCAGTCATGAAGTCGCCCATATCCGGGCTCATATTTATTAAGCGGTTGTGGTGTAAACTATTTTTCATTGCTAGTACTGATCAGGATTTTTTATGTTTAAGGTTCAGTGTGGTGCCTAGAGGCTCACAAAAATGTAAAAGTCTGCTTGAAAGTAATGCCCACACCTTGCAGGGAAATTCATGAGTGGATATCCTGTGCAAATTGCATGACTAGTAGAAGGACTCTAAACTGTTTCAGGGTGGGCAGTTGTAGAGTCCCATAGAATTCATTTGGGATACCCGTGGCAATGTATATGACTAGATGGAGACTATGTTCAGCCTTCACAGACAGTATAAGTACCGCTTGTATTCCTGATCTAAAGGGTGCTGCCTCAGACCGGGCCGCCTTAGTTAATTGTGGCCTGTTAGCGAGGGTCTGAGGATTGTCTCTTCCTGAGCACTGCCAAATATCAACCCATTTCCCACTATCAAGTGGTTTTCGAGTCAGAAGATTCTGTTGTTAAAAGTGCATACCTAGGCAAGAACTGCACCTTTTGTCTCTACCCTGAATGCTACTCCAGAAAGCGAACGACAGCCAGGTGCGGTAGTCACAACTCATTGTGGTCAGGCTTTGGGTGCTTCAGATGCAACCAGCATTGTCACTACCTACAGTGATCCCCATTATCTTTAACATAGAACTTGTCTGCGCTGCAGAATGAAAAATGAACGATGTCAATGAACCACTCAACCCTAGCTTCTGGAGAGATATGGGTCTGCCTGTGGTCTGGGCTGCAAAGAGAGGGGTCGGAGCATCTGGCCCGGCAGGAAGAGATGGCCCTAGTCATTGTGCCCAGAATGCAGCAGCCTCGAAGAAGCAATCTGAAATTGTGGATGGAGCCAGTGTAGGCTCAAGTCTGGAGAGTGTCTCCAGGCCTCACAACGAGATTCCACAAGCCAAGCGAGCCGAATCTTTCTACAACCCAGTATGTGTTGGCTTACATGACTATAACAGAGGTCAGGGAAGTGGTGAGGACTCTGCTGTGACAGAGTCTTACAAAAATTCGAGACAGCCCAACTAGGAGGATTTCTATCAGCGAGGGACACTGCGTTGCTAACAGAGCTATACTCCTCCTGTTTGGTGCCACTGTACTCAAGTACCAATGCCAAGAGTCGAAGAACGTGGAGCTGCCGGTCTGCACTACTTGGCTCTGCAGGCAGGACTACTCGCCCATGCTCCAGTTACCAGCTGCTGTGCACTTCCGTATTCCAAGTGTCAATTCCACCAGGTAACTTAAGCCTGATGAACTTGAATATGGACTGTGTCCCTCAACTAAAACTGCAGCAGGTTACTTCCCCTTGTGGGACAGATGTGGCCTAAAGAACCTTATTGGAGAGATATATGGGTTAACTTAAGGATCACAGAACTAGGGAAGCTGCCTGCACCAGATTAGAAAATGCTCAAACCTGTGTCATATTTACACCTAAATTCGTGTGTCTACAAACCCAGAGCATGCATTTGACACCTTAAAAGGCAGTCCATCAGCATTTCCAGGAGGATTCTTGGGCTAACGCCTATGCACACATTGGTACAGAGGGCAGTGATCAGCCAAGTGCTGCCCCTGAATCTCAAGCCTTTCTGCTACACTGGTGTGTAGCCACACACTGGATTGAGTAGGGTTCCTCTATGCACTGGTAAAGCTGATCAATAGTCAGTCCCAGAGCTGGTCAATCAGATCCTCTACATAGTTGGGTAGCTCCTTCAATTAAATAAGACGTGGCCAATGCACCATCAGCTCATGCCAGGACCAAGGACAACAGAAACCCTTCCTGAGCTGCCTCCAACCAACGCACATGCAGATGTGGATTAAGGCCAGAGAACAGGCCAAACTGAGAATGTAGATTGAGCAGGAAGATGGAGTGGAGCTGGAAGCATTCTGCCAGGGACACTAAAGGCAGGAAGTAAACTGAGGAAGCAGACATTCCTCTTCAATTCACAAGACATTGCAAACCTAATTAGCTAGTCACTAGAGATAGAACTGTATCACAGCTATAGGCTGCCATTTTTGCAGAGACCATGGCAGCTGTTCACAAAGGCCTCTATCATTGTGTGTTGCTACACACAGGAAAGCCAAAGTGAATTCACTTCTGCACTCTGCGGGACATGCATTTAGGCACCAGACTAATCCTGCCCCATGCAGTGTACAAACATTATTCATTACTTTCTTAAGTAAATGGAAGTGAGAAACCATGAGTAATGGAGACTGTTAGAAACTTTTATACAAGGGAGGCCAGTAGGTATCTCTCCCTAAATGAGAAAGATAAAAGGCCTGTATTTTCGCTACAAATTTTGCTGCCATCACTGGTAATCATACAAAGACCAAGTAAAGAGATAATTAGCCACTTTCTTAAAGAGAGGCATTTTGGAAGCTCAATTCTAAGTACTGCTCTTGTGTCTAGGTCCACAAAACGAAGATGTCCCTCTGTGAGCATGCATGATTGCCAGTCTCACTGAAGGAAAACTAAAAACCCAATAACTGCCCAAGCAGAGGGCAGAAGAGCAAACTCTCAAGAGACATGAGGAAAATTGATCTCCCAATTGACATAAAATACACATATTTAACTATTACTGCAATTCCCTTTAACTATAATAGTGTGTATCCTTCTCAAAAATAATTTTTTGTTACTATTCCCACCCTTCACATGAAATACCAAACCAAATTCTGATTGAGATAACTGCTTTCCAATGTTTTTCAAGTTTCTGCCACCAGCTAGACATGATGTTATGTCAATCAAGAAAAAAGCCCAAATATTCTTGAAGATGTTTTAATATTAGGAAGATCAGACACTGGCATTAATAGAATATAGATCCTCCCTAAGGAAACTGAAATAGGAGATGGTGCAAATTACAAACTCAGACTCCATAAGTCAATGTACAGCCAATGCTATAACGTCAATGGAGATGTCATGTGATGAGAATTTGTAAGGCGAGCATCTCATCCAGAAGGGTATCCTGGCGCCTAAAGAAAGGGGTTGCAAACCTTGCTGGGGCCTACAGGAAGAGCCAGGTTTTCAGTGTCTTGGGAAATTTAAGGACTGAGCTAGCTGTTCCGATGTGCATTGGGTGGGGAAGGGGGGTCATGCCAAACTTTGGGTGCTAGGAACTAGAAAGTGTGACTGCGGGCTCTGGCTCTTCGTAAACCGGAGATGTGGGCAAGCAACAGGCCAACGGAGCGGAGTGTTCTGGTCTTCTGTGAATTGGGAGCCAGTGAAGGTCTTTGAGGCGTGTGAAGATGTGAGTGAGGGGAGGGAGCTTGAGCGTGAGTCTGGCACTATTGTCTTTGATGATCGCGAGTCTTTGTGAGGTGTGAAAAAATACTGACAGTGAGTTCCCATAGCAAACTTTAATGTGCATGTACACTTACACCGCTTGAAAACAAATAACGCATTCATAGGTCCCTCGAAAGCCCAGCATAGGAAACAGTGTCTGTGTTTAAAAGGTCACCCATTTCCTTCTAGCAAGTCCATGGTCAGCATTAGAATAATGTTACTTTTGGGGGAAAATAAGTTGCATTTTCAGAATTCAGCCACTAGATGGCGTCATATGCATTGCATGTAAAACTAGTCAATGCTGAAAAACAAGGTAGCTGCCACGGGAGCTCTGCTTACAATGGTAATGAGACCCAGAATGAATGTCAGTTACTGAGATTAATTTAAGCATTCAACGTATTACTTTTTTCAGTAAACATTTGGACTTTCAGCTTTGAACAAGCATTTTCAAAGCCAATAGGTCTCGCCTATGCAAGAGCTGTGGACTTTGCCAATATGTTTTAGCCATGTTGTACACCAGCGTGCCTGCTGTTCAGCATGGCTCAAGTTTAGTGAAGCAAAGGAGAGTGGCGTGCAGTGTCGAATAGTGGAGTAGAGTGGAGTGTTATGGAATGGTGTAGGGTTGAGTGGAGTGTCATGGAGTGGTTTGGTGTGAAGTGTCGTGGGGGTGTAGACTTGTAGAGTGGAAGGGAGTAGAGGAGTGGCATAGAATGGTGTAGAGTGTCAGTGTTGTGGAGTGGAGTGGCCTAGAGGGTTCAGTGTAGAGTGGAGCAGTGCTTAATTTGAGCCTGTGGTTTCCGGTGCGCAGCACTAAATTGTCAGCACCGGCTTTAGTGACAATCCACCACAAAGTGGCACTGTCTGATATGTGGACAACATCTGTGTTTATTAAGTTAAATGGCATTGAAAATAAATAATAACAGCCTCTCATGCCATTAATATTGCAATGTGTGGCCTGAAATAGTCCAAATTGTCACACTTGTAGGAGCGTGATGGAGAGTTGTTATATTGGTACTGCCATTGGCAGTGCTGGCAAAATGCGTGGTGCATGTTGCAGTGCCCTTCCGAGAACTGCTCTGGCACGTAATTTTTTACAAATCGAGCACTGGAGGAGAGTGCTGTAAAGAAGAGTGGAGTAGATTGTCTTAGAGTGGAATGGCATAGAGCTATGGTAGTGTTGTAGAGTAGAGTGGTGTAGAGTGGGGTTGCATAGAGTATCAGACAGGGGAGTGGCCGAGAGTGGAGTTGAATGCCCTAAAAAAAGAGTAGTGTGTCATAGAATAGAGTGGCGTAAAGTGCCATGGAGTGGCATAGAGAGAGTTGAGTGGAGCGTCACAGAGAGGAGTAGTGTTGTAGAGTAGCGTGGAGTAGAGTGTTTTGGAATGGATAGGCTTAGAGTTTAATGGAGTAGAGCATCAGAGTGGAGCATCAGAGTTGAGTGTTGTAGAGTCGAGTGCCATAAAGTGGCCTAGAATTTAAGTGGCATAAAGTACAGTGGTGCGTTGGGATTGAGTAAAATGGTAATGAGTGCATTGACAGAGTGCAGTGGTTTAGAGCAGAGTGGAGTAGAGTGGTACACAGTAGAGTGGCATTGAGTGGTGCAGTGGTATACAGTGGAGTGGAGAAGAGTGGAGAAGAGTGATGTTGAGTGTAGTGACGTAGAGTAGATTGTTTCAGAATACAGTAAAGTGGCGTAAAATGGAGTGTGGCATGATAGGGCAGAGTGGTGCAGGGTAGAGTGCAGTAGCACAGAGTAGATTGTTTAAGAGTAGAGTCAGTGGAGTGGTGCAGGGGGGAGCAGAGTGGCACACAGCGCAGTGGAATAGAGTGGAATGGTGCAGGCTAGAAGGCAGTGGCAGAATAGTGGTGAAGAGCGCAGTGGCATAGAGTAGGGTGGCATAGAGTAGGGAGGCATAGAGTGGAGTGGTGCAGAGTAGAGTGAAGTGGCGTAGAGTGTAGTAGTGCAGAGTGCACTGGTGCAGAATGCAGTACAGAAGCGTAGAGTGGTGCAGAGTAGAATGCAGTGGCGCAAAGGAATAGTGTATAGTAGAGGGGCATACAGTTCAGTGGCAGAGAGTGCAGTGTTACAGAATAGAGTGTTACAGAGTAGTGGTGTAGGGTGCACTGGTGTAGAGTGGTGCAGAGTGAAGTGAAGTAGAATGCAATGGTGTAGAGTGGCATAGCATGGAGTGTTCCAACAGTATAATGGAGTTCAGTGCAGTGGCGTATAATGTATTGTTTTTGAGTAAAGTGGTGTAGAGTGCATTGTGCTCAGCGGCGTAGAATAGTGTGTCATCGAGTGGTGCAGGGTAGATTGCTGTGGCTTAGAGTGGAGTGGCATAGAGGGATGGCGCAGAGTAGAGTAGATTGTTTCAAAGTAGATTGCAGCGTCAGAGTAGATCAGAGTGGCTTAGAGTGGATTGGAGTAGACTGCAGTGGCGTACAGTGCACTGGCATAGAGTGCAGTAGTGTGCAGTGGCATAGGGTACAGTTATTCAGAGACAAGTGGCATAGAGTTCAGTGGCGGAGAGTGTAGTGTTGTAGAGTAGATAGCATAGAGTGCATTGGTTTTGAGTAAAGTGGTGTAGAGTGCATTGGCGTAGAGTGCACTGGCACAGAGTAGAGTGGGCAGAGAGTGCAGTGTTGAAAGGAGACTGTCGCAGAGTGCAGTGGTGTATAGTAGAGTGGTGTAGAGTGCATTGAGGAGGAGTGTAGTTGCATAGAGTGGCATAGATAGCAGTGGCGTAGAGTACAGTGATGCAGAGTAGAATAGAGTGGCGTAGAGGGCAGCGACGGAGTACAATGACAGAGTGCAGTGGCATATAGTGCAGTGGTGTAAAGTGCTGCAGAGTAGAGTATAGTAGCATAGAGTGCAGTGCAGTGGTGCAGAGTAGATTGCCATAGATTGCATTGGCTTTAAGTAAAGTAGTGTAAAGTGCATTGGTGTAGAGTGCAGTGATGCAGCATGGAGTGTTGCATGGAGAGGCGTGACCGAGTACAATGGAGTGGCGCAGTGGAGTGGCACAGAGAAGATTGTTTCAGAGTTTAGTGGTGTAGAGTGCAGAGTAGATTAGCGTAGCGGAGAGTGGATTGGCGTAGAGTGCACTGGCACAGAATGGAGTGCCACATAGTATTGTGCAGTGGCATAGAGTGCAGTGCAGGAGAGTAGAGTGGAGTGGCATATAGTGGAGTGACAGAGTGCAGTTGTGTATAGTACAGTACTATGGTGTAGAGTAGAGAGGCGTAGAGCAAAGTGGCATAGCGTGGTGTGGTGCAGAGTAGAGTGCAATGGCCCAGTATGGAGAGGTGTGGAGTGGTACAGATTAGACAGCAGTGGTTTGCAGTTTTGCAGAGTAGGGTGGGGTAGTGTGATGTATGCATGATGTGGTAGTGTTCTGTCATTACAGACAATGCATCTTCAATTGAAATGACCATTACATCTGCACAGACATGGTTTTATTGATATAAATATATAGTGCACAAACGATGTGTGGAACTGTCATGTAGAATATTGATTGGCTCTGATTGTAATAAATATTTGTTTCCACCACACTTCAGAATTACCAAAACATGTGCTTCATTTGTGCTTTTCTAATTCCGATATATTCTGAAATATCTGCACAGTTAATTTACAGACATTTACAATTTGTTGTGTGCTAGAAAAGAACACAACATCTTACAGCCTTCCTCAAGCACATCTCCAGTAGCCAGCATGATTGTGACATAAATCCTCTTACTTTGAAGTCAGAGAAAGACAAGTAAACACCGTGCTCCTTGGAATACAGAGCCTGTCATTTGACCCCTGTCTTTGAATGCACAGCAAATGTGACAAGGTAAGAACAAGATTTAAATGCCTGTTTACAGAAATTGAGCCCCGGTGTAAGAATACAGTAAATAGGACTTGGGCAACGGAAGGGATTAACTCAAGCTGGACATCCTAAAAAAATATTGAGACTGCAAATAGAAAGCAAGAAAATGTGAGTTACATACCACAAAGCCAATAGTAAACAACAGGCGGAATGCATTCCTAGGGAAGCTTTCCAGATGTCTCCAATATGTCAATAGCAAATCAGACAACTGCTTTGTCTGGTAGGCTTCACCCTAAAAATGTCCACCATGTGAACCTACAGACCGAGAAAGCGCTTTGAAAGCTTGAGGGCTCGGTAGAAGGAGAGGGCAGGATGTTTAGCCTGTTGGTGGTTGAGCAGATGTGAGGGGATCTGGAGGGGGCAATAATAGATTGACCATTCTGCTACTCTAGCTCTTTCCGTTTGGGCTACAGGCTAGGGGCTACTTTTAGAGCAGAATGAGCTGCCATGCCCACATTTACCCGATTCTATATACGGCCACCTGGAATGTAGGGCTGAATTGAGCATGTTTGCCCACCTATGGAAAGGGCCTTGTATTGGGGGGTGGGGCTTCGATTCCGGCACTGGCTGAGCACCCATTTCTACCCTCGCCCCAAAACATAAAACAAGGTTTCTAACGCTACCTTCCATATCCTGGGGAGGTTGCACAACCAGCAATGTGGAACAGCGTGCAGACCCTTCACACTCGAGCTAGAAACCTACTCAGTTAAGGGCTGTATCAACGACAATGGGATTGAAGCATGAGTGTGTTCTTGCCACCCTCTTATTTAATCTGTATATCTCTGACCTTTCAAATGTTCTAGATAAAGTGGCTTTGTACGCCCTGGAAGGTCATCCCATATCAAACATTGTCGATGTGGATCCATTGTTGATGAGAAACTCGAGTGGGGCTGCAAAGACTAATCAACAAGTTCTCCAGGTGCACAACAGATAACCACCTCGAAGTCAGTCTTAAAAAGACAAAAGTGATGTCATTCTGGATGCCCATTACTGGCCAGTGTTGGTGGTAGCTTAATGGGCAACGGATAGAAGTAACCTCTGATGAATATCTAGGAGTTAAACTAGACTCACACGCCGCCTTTGCCTCCCAGAAAGATATGATCAAGGAAAAAGCCACGTCTTTGAATTTCAGAAAAACTGTGGAGCCACTCTCTGATGCCACCTTTTTTTTTCCTTTAAAGATTTTTTTATTGGTTTGAAAAAACAAATAAGTCACAGTTCTCGTTTGCATACTTTTCAGTACAATTACATCATTCCTACATATCAGAGGATTCAATAGTAAATCACCCCGGTATATGTTCCATTTACTACATTTTGTATCCCATTTCTTAGGAAAACCCCTGGACTTGAACACCTCTTTTTCTGCTATCATACATTTGTCTAATTCCTTAGTCCAATTCTTCAGCGATGGTTTCTCTTCCACACCCCACTTCATTGCAACTGCTCGTTTCACTAGCGTGTATCCCAGAGTGATCATTTGTTGCTCCACCTCTGTAAGGTCTGTAGCTTCTCATATATTAAGGAGTCTCAGTTGTGGTGTTAAGATAATCTCTTTTCCTAGTGCTCTCTGCATGTGTCTTGTGGCCTTTTCGCATTGAGTTTGTATGTGGGGGTACTCCCACAGGTATACAACGGTTACCACGCATTTTTTACAACGCGGTACCGTTACCACGCTACTTTTACCACGCATGTCGTTACAACGACATGCGCTGGGGGGCATGTCTGGGAGTTAGTGTGTTAAAAAGTGGCATCTTGTTGGCATTTTTGCTAAGGTAACCTCCGTAATCTGATGCCACTTTTAACTGTGATTAAAGCAAAGTTTTCACCAAAATGGGCATATGGCAGCAAACTGATGTTTGGGCAGGATGCAAAATTTCTAGATTCTCTTCAGATCAGAACGTATAAATTTGTCTTCCGCCTTCGATAGCAGCTTCCCCAGTTCAATTAACCCCTTCCATGCTAATGACAAGGTCAGCTCGTCATGGGTGTTACCTGCGCTGTGCTTATGACGAGCTGACCTTGTCATGAACAATGGGAAAAAATGAGTTCCAGCACCCAGCGGGAAAACCCTTAGCAGCCAAGGTGTTAAGGCTCGATTTTGCCATGGCAAAACAAACATTGGCCAGGAGAGGTACCATCTTGAAATGTTGTTACAAAGCCCGGTGTATCCTTGGACTACTAAATTCAGGCAGAGATAAATTTGCAGGCAGGAGCGGTACCCTTTAAGAACTATTTAGAGGAATCCATTGAAATCCTGGAGCTTGGGGTGTTGTGGCAAATGTCAATGACTCAGGCTGTATTTAAAAAAACTGTGAATAAATGTATCCAGAAAATAAGTCGACTGGAGGTCAAGAGGAACCTTCCAAAGCCATCACATGGGTGGCTGATCCAAACTTCCTATACAAATACACTGGAGCAACCGTATTTGGGTGCCGGTTACTCAATTACATCAAGAAAAAGTGTATTACTTTGTGGTGTAATCCATGCTCGGAAAGGACCCACCCCGCAAAGTGGATGGTAGCAGGGACTGCTATGTGCAAAAAATGCAGACTATGCAACTTGGCTGATAAAACCGTGATACACGTTTTATGCATTTGCCCACGCTTGCTGAAACACCAAAGGGCCTTGCTACACAAAGAACTAAGGGTTCTGGGAATTTGAAGTTGTGGGTCAGCACTTATTGAACCGCTGTGCCCACAAAACCTCATGCTGAACATTTGCATAGTCAAATTCCTTGACACCTTCAAGGAGGAGGTAGTAGCTACTGCACAAACTAATGGGGTTGGGTTACAGGGGATACTTTGAGGGGGACGGCCATTCCAGAGCACTATTACCTTAATTAGGAGCCACTCTGATGATCTGCACAACGCATAGCGATCACTACCTTTCATGAGCCCTTGGCATCTTATAACTATTTTATAACTTCTTTTAATATGGAAAAATGGGATATGGCACGTAATGGCACGTAATGACCAGACTCCTTTGAAAATGGACTTCGAATTGGCATAACTGTGTAAATAATCTTACTTTTTATGAATGCTTCACATTTTGTCTCCCATCTTTTAAAGACCACAAATATGAAATTGCTATGTAAATGACAAGACTATTCTAAATAATGTTGTAGTTATTGTTAATTAATTATGTGATTTTATTGGTAGTTTAATTGTTTTCATTCACTATGCACTTTATAAAATAAATAAATACTCAGTGCTCACTGTGAGGTATCAGCTCTTCACAAGGTGGCCGTGTATAAATCGCCAACGTTGTTCGACATGCTGTGACACTGAGTTGTCAGGTGTGAATACTGGGTGCAAACAGGGCCACCATCTTAGTTTGACTAGATGACTACAGTGGCTTAATTCTAAAAGAAAGAAATAAAGTGTCTATGTGGCTTCATTTGATAGAAATGTATTTGAATATGTAGTCCCACCAAACTAAACAAACCGGTTTATTTTGGTAAAAGGTCCTGTTTTTTACTGGATAAGGAAAAATGTCATTAACAAAGCCTCCACGAGAATAACAAACACGGTTGAGGCTGTCTGTGTCCTTTTTGGTGCCCTCATTACATTTGAATTGAGAAGGAAGTCACTTGCAGGTCTTGAAAGCCAAGCTGTCACTCAACAAGAGATAGCTTCTAAAGATAGCAACACTCATACTACTACATAAGACTGTTCTAGAGGGCAACAGAGAAAAACACTAAACCTTTTACAGCAACCTAGAACCCCACTATTGACCATGGATTAAAAAACATTTTCTAAAATATGTATATGCACTTGGTTTACGGCTCCTGCACACCAATATCAAACTTGAAAACAGGCAAATGAGGTATTATGTGTCATTGAAACAAGCACTCCCCAGTGACACAGAAACAAGCCCTTCAGCTCTTTCTTTTATTATTTACTTCTAGGTTCTTAAAAGGGAAAAAGGATCAATGGAAGGCTATCAAGTTTTTTTTAAAGACTACAGCCTGAAACAACAACTTTTCAACAGTGGTTCAGCAGAATATGTCAAAGAAGGTTTCTGTGAAACCAATGAAGGACAGCTTCACCCATTAAGCTCTGATATGTTACACAAACCTGTATGAACAAGCCCATGCTTATGTTTTTAAGGCACCAGTTTAAAGACAAATTCTTGGCACCTTTAATTCATCATTTACAAGCTGGATTGGGAGTTTATTTAATGTGGCTCATCAGCGGCATCTACCTTGGATTTAAACAAGCCTCGCCCATAACTGACCGTCCCATTAAAAAAACCATAACGGAGAATGCGGTATAATAAAGAAAAATGGTCGGCAGGCAATAGCATCGGGAAATCTGCTCAGTCGAGGAGATCGATAGGTCGTAAGTGCATAAATGAACAAAAAAAATGTGCAGGAAATCAGAGAAGCCCCAACAAAAGGTTGACAACTGAAAATACACATTAATATGGCCAGGTTTTATATCATTGGATTACGTTTTTGTAAAGTAAAGAGGAACTGCTTTTTTTTTAGTCATGGTTTGAAAGTTCATAGGGTTAAGTATCAGTGTGCATCGGTCGTGGGACAGGTCAGGTCCTGTGATGCTGTATCTAGTTATCTTCTTGTGATCAGAGGGACAATCAGCAACAAAGCAAATGCCCTGGTGCCCTACCAAAAGGCACTATTTTTCACAGTGGGTTTTAAGGACATTCGTGATAAAAAAAATTAATAAAAGGTCTGGCATTCCCTTTTATGTTATCTTACTACTATTTGTATAGCGCAACAGCTGCCCCAGCAAAGGGGCGTCCCGGCTTTATGGAACAGATCAGTGGGAGGTTTAACATTGAGTTTTGGCCCCAATAACAAATCGACCCACAAGAAATATCAGCAGACACTTCTCAATAGCATATCGATATAGATAATTATTTGACCTCGAGTTAGTTTGACCTAGTCCTATAGGAAACATGCACCTCTAGCTTTACCACTGGTCCCTCAGGAAGGTGCCTATTTGCTCATCTTGGTCATCAATGCTGATCAGCATCTCTGAATTTGTACCTACCTTTGCTGACAGACGTCCTAGGACTCCCTTTCTCCATCGTGTTCGATCCTTGGGAGTTGTGTTCTTGATTGTCCGGCTGTATTTTGGGAGGTAGAGTGGCAGATGTCGATGCTTCTGTGTCAAGAAAGTCCGACTGACGCGACTGGCCCTCTGCAATAGATTTGGACCGCTCCCTTGAGCCTTCTTTCTTTGGCTTGATGAGCTTTGCAAGTGCTCTAGCGCCGGCCCACTGGTTTTTCCTAAATTAAAGAAAATGAGCACAGAGAATACAGTATTGAATGCATAAAATGTAATGTGTTTCTTTGAAATCGGATTGTGATTTAAGAAATGTGGATGCAAAGAGAGATGCAACATGCATAATATCATACAGTAGTAGCCCTGAATATGACTGCACTGAACAAGACCACATGCTTTACACAGCTTTATTAACTTCAGATATTCTCCAAGTGCCAGGAAGAATCAGTATGGTGTCACATTAAGTGACAAGTATCAGATTTGTTGGCAGAACAAAACAATGAGGACTTACCCACTACTGTTACTTCCAGTAGGTGCCAGGAACACAGGCACAGTAGGGAAGGTTCTGAAAATAATTACAATGTAACTCCTTGACCTCACGTTGTTCTCATCAGGAATCCTGAATGGTAAGTGGCTATAGTGGATGCTTCTAGATCTAAAAATGTTGGCCATCACTCAGAGATTGAGGGGCCTTTTAAAGTTGGGAGACCATGAACCAAGTTTCGATGATCAACTTGAGAGACTGTCAGTTAAATTAGTTTCTTTACCACTACGATTCACTCCCTGCCTCCTCCAGCAACAACAGAAATGTGAGTTGTTCTGTGGTGGCGTGACCTTGAGCAATATAAGGTTTGTTTGCTCTGATCTCCAGTAATATTGAAATATCAATTGACTGGATGGGGTTTCCAAAAAGGCAGCAACACTCGTTTTAATTAAGTCTCCATAGGAGTGTAATGGTCAGACGTAGACTGTGCTGGACTGCAGCTTGCTAAAGGAGTCGGGTTGCACATAACTGGCTAGCCGAACAAGGTCGAAACTTGTCTGAGGTTACTTGTGTTTTGGTTTAGAGGGGGATGTGGCCTAGAATTTCAGCCAAGTGGGCTTTTTGGTGATGGGACCAAGACTGATCGTACCATAGTTGGTAACCTCCTGAAATTGCACGAAAGAATGTAATGTACCTTGTTTGATTATCAGGGGTTCAGACTAATGCAAGCATTTACATGTATCACTTTTTTGCTGGCCATGTATCTTTCCCAGCCCATGTTCTTTGGAACATTCCCAATTCCATATAGGGTTTCATCCTTGGGGTGTGGTCCAATTTTAGCTAATCCACCTTAGTAAGCTTCTTCTCCAAAACAGTTTTGCACTTTATGTCCAATTTACAAAAGCCCTTCTCACTGGAGATAAATAGGTGATTGCAGGCAAAAAGCACTCTACTAAGCTTCATTACTTTTACTACACCTGGGGCACTGGTGATTTTCCCAAGGCTCTCTTGAAATTCACCCACCCTCCAAATAGAACATCTATTGTAACACACTGTGCAAGCGCTCTGGGCATAAAAGTTGATGAAATGGGCTTACTTTTTTGGGGCTGGATCATAGAACTTGTATTGATCCATAATTTTTTCTTCAAGCTTTTCCTTCTGCCTCCTCAAGGCATTCAATTTATCTCTGTGGGGATAAAGGATCAGAACAGTGTTGAGGTGTTCAAGGCAGCAAATTGGAGCACTTAGTCCTTCAGTATTCAGAGACACTTCCAGCATTACATCCCACCCCCGCCACACTCATGGAACAAAGTATCAGATTCTTACACACTCTGAAGAACCCTTCCCTGAGCCTGGTACTATAGTTCTACTCTAACATTGAAACTCCTCTTGAAAGGGCTTTCAAATGACTGTCTCCGGCACACCCTATTTTTAAGCATGTGCTTTAAATATAAGAAAAACACTGCATTCTTGGAGTTGTAGTTCTAAGCTCGGTTCAACAGAGCAAAACAAGCACAAGACACCTACAAATAGATGATTTGCAAAATGAAAGTCCAGGAATGGGAACAATGTATCCTGGTGACGTGGGGTCATCTGAAAACCCCATTCCAGAAAGGCTTTAAGGGCAGAACAATACCAAACCTCGACCCAATGGGACTGTTTGGAGTAGGCTAAGTGAGGAGAGTTCACTAAAGTAAATCTTTCCATATCTGCACACTATACAGATACATTTCTTCACTTGGAGACATGATTGCGCACAGGGTTTCTATTCCCTAGTACCACAATATTGTGTGTTAAATGAAAAACTGGCAAGTTCAGCCTACCGTTAAGCGGTTGCTTACTTCCTGGTCTATTGGACACACAAAATTCAGCACCAGTCAAATGAAATGGCCCTCATCACTTTCCGTACATATACTGTTTCTGCTCCTCATGGTAGTGTTCCTTGCTTTCCATGCTTTGCTCCAGGAGCATCTGGTTCTGCTGGCTCAACATCTGGATCTGGCTTAGAAGATGATGGTTCTCCTCTTCCAAGTTGCCCTTTAGCCGGGTCAGGAGCTGCACAAACACAGGCGAAGCAAGTTAAGCTGCAGGAAAAACTAGATCTTCAAAATAAATTACAATTATTCAATGCTTCTACATCCATGTAGTGCTATGTGCAGCTTACAGTGAGTATTAAAATGGAATATTTTTATTTCCCTTAATTATCTGAGAAAATATTAAGCTGAAATTGTTGTTCGAGGTTAGAACCTGTAACCTCGGAAATGATAGTCCTGCAACCAACTTCATATTCTGCTACTGACACCTTCAGATGTTTGGAATAGTTAATTAATTTAGTAATGTGAATGATTTAAGGGATAACTGCTCCTTAAAATAAGAAAAGGACTAAAAACACCCAAGCTACCTCTGCAGATTTTTTCCTCCAATATAACAAGGTGGAAAGATGTAACTTGAAAGCTGCAGACTTCGAATACAACATGGGAGAGTTTCATTCAGGGCACCCAATGACCACCAACCTAATTACTCCATGGCCTTAATAAAATAGTGAAAATATGCACAAGGGGTGGGTGAGTGACATTTTTGTAAATGCAGCTATTGAAATAAGTGCACCTTCCACGGAGTTTATGCCTTGTGTCATATGTAGACTAGTTTGAAAACATTCTCCACCAGCTTGAGCTGCACTACAAAAACAAGCACTGGCAAAACCAATCTGTTTTGCCTACGCGGAATCTAGTGACTTTGTCCAAAAAAAAAAAAAATGTTGCACAGCAGTGCGAGCTGCTGTGGTACATAGCAAAAGTGTAAAAAAAACTAAAAACTGATAAGATGTGGCCAGACCGCATCACAGTTTTTTTTTTTTTTACTTCAAGCTATAGACACACATTTTTCCCGCCGCTGCGTCCCTGTGGCCCCGACCACCTGCAGTCCCATTCGCTGCCCCGCTCCCACCTTCCAGCTGCTCCTCCCTCCCGCTCAGCGGGCGCGCCGCTGGTGCACCTAATGCAAGCCCGTCTGTGCCCGTCCGTGCCTGCACCGCTCCCAGCGCCAAGACCCCTGGACACGACGAACGCCACGATGCCAGACACCGCTACGATGCCAGAACCCTCCACGCACTCAACACCGGACGATCACACACCTGCTTCCCGACTGCCCCGAAGCGCACCCACGGAGCTTTCACTTGCCGGAACTGCAGCTTCACAAGCATCCGCCCCACCACGCTGCCGACCAGGAAAGAACCTAACCACCTCAGATGCATCCTTCTCAATACCCGCTCCGCCCAAAACATGCCGTTGAACTCTGGGACCTACTCGACTCAACCTCCCCAGATGTCGCCTTCCTCACGGAGACCTGGCTGAACCACGCCTCAGCACCCGACATAGCCATAGCCGTCCCGGAAGGCTACAAGATCACCCGCAAGGACCGCACCAACAGAGCAGGAGGAGGAATCGCCATCGTCCACAGGAACACTCTCAGAGTCTCGACCAACACCGACGACACCCTCAGCACTGCGGAACACCTGCACTTCCAGATCCACACCGACCCCAACACCACCCTCAGAGGAACCCCATTTACAGACCGCCCGGACCCCGACCACAGTTCAGAGACTCCATCGCCGACTTCGTCAGCACACACACCCTCGTCTCCACGGACTACATCCTCCTCGGGGACCTGAACTTCCATCTCGAGAACAACTACAACACCAACTCCACCACCCTGATCGGCAACCTAGCCAACCTCGGACTCAGACAACTCGTCACAACACCCACCCACTCCGCCGGTCACACGCTTGACCCCATCTTCTCCGCAAGCCCCCACGTCTCCTTCAACCATACACCCGAATTCCACTGGACCGACCACCGCTACATCCACTTCACCTCCAAGAAACCCACCACGCACCACCGCACCCAAAAGATGCCTCACCGCTGCTGGAGCAAAGTCACCGAAGACCAGCTAACCACCACCCTCGCCCAGAGCCCACCCGCCGACACCGACACCGCCGCCCGCAACCTCAGACAGTGGATCAACGACTGCGCCAACACCCTCGCCCGATCAAGAAACCCTCCAACAATCATACCAACAAGAAAGCCAGATGGTTCACTGAAGACCTCTGGGCCTCCAAGCAAACCTGCCGAAAGCTGGAGAAGATCTGGCTCCGTGAATGAACACCGGACAGCCACGCCGCCCACAAGAATGCCACCCGCAGACACCATCACCTCATCAGATCCACCAAAAGGGCCTCCTTCAAAGACCGTCTAGACAACAACGCGCACAACAGCAAAGAGCTCTCCAACATCGTGAAGGAACTCGCCAACCCCAGCTCCAACACCAACGACGTCCCACCCTCGCAAGACCTGTGCGACTCTCTGGCCACCTTCTTCCATCGCAAGATCACAGACATCCACGACAGTTTCAACGCCACGACCGCCCCGAAACCATTGAGACCTCCACCCCCACGACTACCATCTGCACCAACCGCCTGCTCTACTGGACCAACATCAACGACGATGACACCATCAAAATCATGAACACCATCCACTCCGGATCTCCGTCAGATCCATGCCCACACCACATCTTCAACAAAGCCAGCACATCCATCGCACCCCATCTCCGGAAAGTCATCAACACCTCCTTCGAGACAGCAACCTTCCCGGAGAGCTGGAAGCACGTCGAGATCAACGCCTTACTCAAGAAACCCAAGGCGGACCCCAACGACCGCAAGAACCTCTGGCCCATCTCCCTGCTCCCGTTCCCGGCAAAGGTCATCGAGAAGACCGTCAACGAACAATTGACCCGCTACCTCGAGGAGAACAACATCCTGGACCCTTCCCAGTCTGGGTTTCGCACCAACCACAGCACCGAGACTGCCCTTATCGCCGCCACCGATGACATCAAGTCCCTGCTGGACAACGGAGAAACGGCGGCCCTGATCCTCCTGGACCGGTCAGCCGCCTTCGACACGGTCTGTCACCACACACTACGAACACGCCTCCACAACGCTGGGATCCAAGAGAAGGCCCTGGACTGGACCACCTCCTTCCTCTCCGGCAGAACACAGAGCGTCCGCCTTCCCCCCTTCCACCAAAGCCACTGAGATCATCTGCGGCGTACCCCAGGGCTCATCACTCAGCCCAATTCTGTTTAACATCTACATGGCACCACTCGCCCACGTCGCCCATCGGCATGACCTCAACATCCTCTCCTCCGCCTATGACACCCAGCTGATACTCTCCCTCACCAAGGACCCCAACACCGCCAAAACCAACCTTCATGAAGGAATAGAGGCCGTTGCTGAATGGATGAGGAATAGCCGACTGAAGCTGAACTCTGACAAGACGGAGGTCCTCATCCTCGGATCCAACCCTTCGGCCTGGGACGACTCCTGGTGGCCGAATGTATTGGGAACGGCTCCAACACCCACCGACCACGCACGCAACCTAGGGGTCTTCCTCGACTCCACCCTCTCCATGACTAAACAGGTCAACGCTGTCTCCTCCTCCTGCTTCAACACCCTCCGCATGCTACGTGGGACCTACAAGTGGATCCCCACTGAAATGAGAAGAACAGTCACCCAGGCCCTTGTCAGCAGTAGGTGGACTATGGAAACGCCCTCTACGCAGGAGCCTCGGCCAAACTCATGAGACGGCTCCAACGCATCCAGAACGCCTCTGCACGCCTGATCCTCGACATCCCTCGCCACAGCCACATCACACCCCACCTGAGAGACCTGCACTGGCTCCCGGTCAACAAGAGAATAACCTTCAAGCTCCTCACCCACACACACAAGGCACTCCACAACACCGGACCAACGTACCTCAACAGACGACTCAGCTTCTACACCCCCACCCGCCAGCTCCGCTCCGCCGACCTCGCTACAGTCCCCCGCTCCTGAAGAGCGACCTCAGGTGGCAGATCGTTCTCCCACCTCGCCGCAAAGACCTGGAGCACCCTCCCCATCCACCTACGGCAGACCCAAGACCTGCTGACCTTCAGAAATCTCCTCAAGACCTGGCTTTTCGAGCAGTAGCAGCATTCCCCACCCCAGTGCCTTGAGACCCTCATGGGTGAGTAGTGCGCTTTACAAATGATATGAATGATTGATTGATTGACTGTTCAGCAGAGCTGTAATATTTCTACTAGGTGAGTAGCATGTACTCTGGCAAAAGAGCATCTGGTCTTCTCACTTTTATACAATCAATGGGTGTCACCTTTTAAGAAAAAGATTCTGCATAGTCTCAAGCTTTGTCTGTACCAAGCTTGATTGCTTTCCCTGCCTCTGTCGGCGGCCAACATCGATCCAGTAACAACTTCTGTAACACTCTAATGCTGAGAGCTCCGATTTCACATGACTACATATTGATGCATCAGCACAACCTGTGTTTATATTGGTGTGTGGTCAGTCTCATACAGTTTCAGAGGAAAGTAGATGTGCTGGGTTCATACAGTGTATACTTTTGTTGTTGTATTTTTATATATTATTGAATTACAACTCATAAAAATTAATAGGGTCCCCTGGCTTCCAGTTGGGATTTAGCAGGGTCCACAACAGTCGAAAGGTTAAGAACCACTAATTAATGCATGTCTACATAAGGGTTTTAGTGTATGACAGCCAGAAAAGCTTGGAAATATTCTATCATCTCAAAGCAAGGCAAGACTTACTGTTCAGCTGAGATCTGACGAGTGAGATTCATGTTTCCTAATACAAACCAAACGTAATGAATTATGATCTACGGCGAAGTAGGGGAGGCTGCAGATGAGCTAGTGCTCTGCAGAGCTTTAAAGATCATTCAGGATAACTAAAATCTGACATGCAGAATCACAAGAAACCTACAAATAATAAGCAAGATGGGGCAACATTCCCGTAGACTCCTTCATAACGTCAACGATCAGTGCTGTTCATGGCCATGGTTGATAACATAAGAAAAAATTGAAACAAATGTGCAGGCTGGATCCTGCCAGTTTTTGCTCCATACCTCGCAATGATTGTCCATTTTGGTCAACGAGATGTCCATGTTCTGATGCTGATCCTTCAGCTCATCGACACGGGCCTGCCACCGGTTAACTTCCAGCTGTGCCTGGTTCAAAGAGGTTTTCAGTTCCTTAGTGTGAATGTTAAGGCCAGTGTACTCCTCCTTCAGCTGGGTGTGCAAAAAATTCAACCTAGGTGGAAGAAGAAATGGAATCATCGATACCTGCTGCCCAAAAATACTGATATATGTATATATCCTCAAATTCACTCGGAATAGTGAAAACGCACTCGCAGGGTAAAAGTATTCCAAAAGTCTTTATTTGCAATAAAGGACACCCAGGTTGAAGAAAAACAACCGACGCATTTCGTTATCGCCTGATAACTTGATCACGGTTTGGATTTCATGCATTCAATTCAACCAATAAAAACATTTTTACACACCATGCGATTTGTGATAAGAACCAAGGTTAATGCGGTGTATTGTGGGGTTTGTAGATTATAAATGCATTTATTCTAAATGATTTTGGTGCTTTATTGTTTTACTTTTTTTTGTCTGATCATATTTACCTCATGTCGGTGAACAAATCAATTTTATCAATGTGAAAACGTTCGGTTTCTTACTAACCAGTATTGGGATAACCTCCTTGTTTATGGCATTATATCCAAGCCAGGATTTTGCTACGGTTGGTGTCTTTAATTTTTAGATGTTATTGTTTTATTCTAGCCCCGAGATTTTAACAGAGGAGTTTGGGTTGAAGTCACGTTTTAACAGGGGCGGATTCTGTTACTGTTAAATTTTTTATATAATAAGCCTATATTTATTTTAGGCTATTATAAGTCCTGATATCACGGCGGGGTTGGTTTACAACTCAAGTCGTCTTCCCATAACCTATTTAGGCATTTAAGGATAAAGCCCTCCAGTGGGCCGATTGTTAATCCAGATATCACTGCGAGTTGGTTCCAACCCACGTCGTCTTTCTGCAACTTGTTAGACGTGTAGGGATAAAGCCCTCCAGTGGGCCTATAGATTTTATTTTTATTTATTTGTTTCTTATTATACTGTATTTTATTTTTCGATTGATAATCTCAAAGATATTTAGCTGTATTAGTTTGAAACCAGGAAAAGGGGAAAGTGAGGGGACATGAGGTGAAAAGGTATGTGCTAATGTGAAATAAGTATAAGACATGTTTTACCATGATGCACTAATGATTCTGAAATACAAAATGATATAAAAAAAACTATTTTAAAGACTGATGTACAGTTCTTCACTTTGATTCAGACCTTACGGGGTAAAAGTTCTAAAATGTAGTATTTGTCTGGATTCTCTCCATCTTAGTTTCTTTTCTCGATCTCCTCCTCTTACATTTGAGGTTATTGTTTTGAGTGCATAGAAGACAAAAGATTTCCAGTCACTTCCATGTTTCGTCTCCATGTGTTTTGCTATGGCATTACTGCGGTCCTTATTGATTGTTGCACGTACATGCTCAAGTATCCTCTTTTTAAGTTCGCAAATGGTGCTCCCGATGTATTTTAATGAGCACAGTCACTCGATCACATAAACAACATATTGGCTTTTGCAAGTTATCAACTCCCTTATTTGCTACATTTTATTATTTGGTAATTTAACCTCTGTAGTGTTTCTGGCAATTTGGCAAACTTTACAATGGTGACATTTCAGAAATCCTTTTGTTTTAAGCCATTGCGTCCCTTTTGATTTTCCAGGGTGTTGATGATATATATATATATATATATA
The DNA here is from genome assembly GCF_964263255.1 of Lissotriton vulgaris. Taxonomy (NCBI): domain Eukaryota; kingdom Metazoa; phylum Chordata; class Amphibia; order Caudata; family Salamandridae; genus Lissotriton; species Lissotriton vulgaris. The sequence continues at coordinate 331,212,563 of NC_141697.1, read as the reverse complement.
TATATATATATATATATCCAGAAAAAGGGGGTGAGTGCATGTACTGGGCCTGTTGCAAGTGTTTTTATTTACAAACAGCATCACTAAAGACCTCTATTATTGCCTTTTGTCAAAATAAAAAAAAAAAGGAGGGTACGCCCCTTATAATTCCCCTCACATTTTTCTTCTTTCATAGACAGGATTTCCCCATTCCCAAATGATGCGCTTTAATTTCCTGGCTTTTCTACATTTTCCCACAACTCATCACACAGTTTTGCAGTATAGACATTAACATACTGCCCACCCATGTCAATCTCTTTCTGTTGTTGGCAATATACCTGATCCCGCCAGCTCACGCTTACCTGTTCACACCAGTATGTCACACATGGCTACCCCTTGTCCATTAGGTTTGCCAAACTGAAAGACTGCAATGCTACACAGCAGAATTTCGATCTTTTTCAAGTGTGTCAGGCGCGGTTTGTCTGTAGCTTTACTGACTGTTGCAGGCTGTGAGAAAATGCCTCTTTTGACATGGTTAACCCCCACTTTTCGCCTGCCATTTGATGTGGTTTTGATTATAGTGCACAGGGTCCTTGTCAACCAGATCCCCTGTGCCAGTGCTTCTTTCCTAAAACAAATCTCCAATTGTTTTTTCTGCACCATGTAAGTCCCTAGTAAGTGGTACCCTGGGTACCTAGGGCATGGAAGCTGATGAGGGTCCCCTGGGACCACTTCACTAGGACCATGCCACTGTCTTTGCAGCCTGCAGGCCCTTGTGAAGTGAAAAACTAAGTCGACATAGCCTGGGTGCCATGTCAGCCAGCACGACCTGAAGGTATAGGTAAGTCAGCCCTCTAGCAGCCCTTAAAGCCCTAAGGCAGGGTGCACTATACCAGAGGTGAGGGCATATCTGCATGAGTAGATATGCCCCTACAATACTTAAGTCAATTCTTAAATGTTGTAAGTGCCAGTGAAGCCATACGGATTACACGGGCTGGAAACTCAACAACTCAAATTTCCCAGCACCATGACGACTTCATTCAAACAAGGAGTGTTTGGTACCAATCGTCTCCTTGTAAAAAAAAATCCACACTGATGCCAGTGCAAGATTTATTAAACCATGTACTCAGATTGCACCTCAGAGGTGCCCCCTGAAAACCTACCAACCCTGGTGAGGTCACTGACTGGCTTTAGGCAGCCTGTAACAAACAGGCATGTTTCTGGGCCACTGGGTGGAGATCCTCTGTTCTCTCGGACCAGAAACAAAGCACATCCTGGGCGAAGGGGTCAAGCCTCCTCCCCAAGGATGGGCACAGTGCTAGAAAGGGAAACTTCAAAGGCCTATGGCCTTTGTAATGTGACCCCCAGCCTCAGCTGCCAGCAGCAGATGACAGCCCCCGGTTTACACCCACACTGTGGGCAGGAAAACCAGTGGGAAACCATAGAAAGACTAGGAAGTGTGCCAGTCTCTGCCAACTCCACCCCTCAGGCAGAGTAGGCAAAGTTAAGCACACTTTTCAGTCCCCTACCTCTTGAAAATGAGGGGATGCCTCCAATCAGGGGTAGGAGTATTCCCCCTCTCACAGAAGGGTGGCATAATAGAGGGTGTAGTTGCCCATGGTGAGGTGCCTATTGGCCCTACCTGTTACTCCCTTAAAATGCCTCCTAAATTTAGTATTTAGGAGGCTCCCACAGATTTTGAAATCAGTTACCTGCAACCGAATAAGAAGGACGAAGAAGACGCTGTGCAACGAAGCCTGAATACTACGACTGACTTGGTCTCAGCCCTACCGGCCTGTCTCCAGCTTCCAAGACCCTGCGAGAACAGGACGCCTGTCGTGCAGCCAGCGACTTCCAGAAGCTCAAGGAAGATAGCCTGAAATTTGAAAAAGACCAGAACTCCCAAGGACAGTGGTTCTGTCCCCAAGAAACCAGTACAAAGGACTCTGGTGCTCCAAGTATCCGTGAGTCCTGCCCACTCTGCACCACCAACCCAGAACAGGTTCCCCAGCAATCCTGACCTCAAGTCACCCTGATGACGCCTGCAGCCTGAATCTAGAGGCTCCCACCGACCGCGACCAGCTCCTGTAAGAAGACTCTGAAGTCTAAAGGCACCCAAAGTCTCTGGGCCTTGGTAAGCTGAACAGACGGTGCCCCTACAAACCTATGCATCTCTACTTACCTCTGCTGTCATTGGTCTCCCTTATGAAACCTCTGGTGCAGCGCCTGCAGTCGGTTTGTTAAAAGCAAAGTTTGCATTGAAAAGCATTGGGTGCCCAATGCTGAAATTGCAACCTGCACCCGGCCACCCCTGTGCCGCGGGCGGTGTATGTGTGGTGCTGCTATGTGGCTGCCCTGTGCTTGATCTAACCACCAAAGATTGGCCCCTGCAACCGATTTACCTACCTGCAAGCAGTGTGACTTCGGGCACCACCAGTCTTCAGTAAAACCCATTGGGGCGAACTCAGTTTTGACCTCTGCAATAGTGGTGTAATTTTGGTACTCACCTGACCCTTATCCCTTGCTGACCTTTGGTCGCGAAGACTGAAACTGTAAGCTGTACTTACTTACCTGTATAACCACATTATTGTTTATCTCCATAGGATTACATGGAACTGATCTGAAAGTGTTGACTTTGGAAAGTGGAAAGGATTTTTATTTTAAAAAACCCTTAACCTTATTGCGTAGATCTTGGTCTTAAAAGAAGACACAAACAAAGCTTATTTTTATTAAATTGGTGTCTATCTCCTTTTTGAGTTGTGTCTGTTATTTGTCATGTGTGTACAATAAATGTCTTACACTCCGTGGTGCTCGGCCGAAGACTACTCGACCACACAACCACTAATAGAGCATCTTGAGGTTTGCATTGAGCCCTGTACACTTGTGAGGAATATCTGGACTCGGTATACAGTACAACCTCCTAGTGGCATACCATATACAGAGTCAACTTCCTACACTGGATACAGAGGAGTTTTCGCATATGCTGCATCCTTAGAAGCACATGAACAGGTTTGAGCAAACATGAATACCACAAGTTATGGCGGCAGCCACAATTTTTGGAACAGGAGCGGTACCAAGAAGCATTGGTGCTTTTCAGACGTTTTCACAGGACTAGGGAATTTCTAACTTAGTAGGTATACGCATTAACACAAATGCAGATTAAAAAAAAAACGACAGAGTTTTCATTACAAAAGATGGTAAAATTTCCCATTCCAAAAAGGAAAGCTAAGTTCACACACAGTGATATAGGCAAATGGATACTAGTTTATGTACGGATAATCAATTCACAGATCCCCGTGTGACAGGGGGGCTTTTTGGTATACAACTAAATGGCTACTTATATTCATTTGCAATAACAGCAGAAATCATCAAAATAAATCACTAATATTATTTCAAGTACAGTGCCTCAGCCCTGTTCAAAGTACGTAGTTATTTCTTATGTTCTACAACTGGGTGTGAATAACTAATTATAGATACGGGTTGGAGCCCAGAGGAAAATCACTGTCTCTACAGAATCCTTTCTACCTCCTTGTTGGTGCAGATTTTAATGAGTATGACACATCTTTATGCTATATTTGACTTGTTTACTACTCTTTGAATAAATATCCTTAAAATGGTGTACCAGTAGCAGCAAGCATATCCTAAAGCTAGGAAGAGAACAACCTAAACAAACATTTACATTGAGGTAGAAAGTCTACGGATATAAGAATTATGCTCCTGGGCTGCAAGGGGCCTCCAATAAAGCGCATCATTTATGATGTAAATGGCTTCCTAGTAGAAGCTTTCTGAGCCTACTGGTAAATCATTTATTTTTTGCCAGATAGAAATGAACTACAAAGTGAGAAACAGTCATGTTTGATTTATTTAATAATGTATATTTAGTCCTCGTACTGTTCTATATTACAAGGAAAGATTAAAATCATAGAGTCTTACTGTTTAATGTACCAGACCCCAAGAGCTCTATGTTCCCAGAGGCATGTTGAGATGATGAAGGATCTAAATTTTCATTGAACACCCTACGCAAATTGTAAAAAAAGCAAAAAGATTCCACCATGCGTGATGAGGCATTTGATAGATTTGATTTAAAAAGCAGTTTTTGAATTTTCCAATTCCAGTGGGCAGAAAAAACATCACTAGAAAAATCTAAATGGATAGCATATGGGCACACCATCTTCAACGCCTTTATAAAAGTTTACAGCTGTGCGCTTTATAAGTGGTATATTCCTGATACATACCCATTCATTATATAATATGTTGAGGGGACTTCACTAGCACTTATTAGTTGGGATTGATGCTCCAGTTATGGGCAGTTCCAGTCAAAGTTAGAAAGAAATACAGTCTTTGGATCGGGGATTGCATGTCCAGTCCCTAAAGGATGGTCAAGACACGCATACCCTCCAGCTCTGCATCGACGTTAGGACTAGCCATTGTGAAGCATGAGCAATTGTTTTGCACAGGCGAGGCTGAGCTGCTGACCCTGCTGCCTCTTATTGACATTATCAACACTCCCACAAAAAGGAGTGCCACACTATCTCTTTTTATGATTTGAGAGTCAGGGCTGACCATACAGCCAGTTATGCCGTCATTCCATGTAGGCCTTCGCATTTCTTCTGCATGCGTCTAGCACGCACCATCTTCATGGGATGGTAGGACCCAATCCTGCAGCCTTCTGACTTGCTCAAACCGTTTATTACCAGCACTCGACAATGCCTCTTTGCTGTTGGGGCCTCAATCCTGCAAACTGGGTTGACTCCTAGTGTGGATACTCCCCACCTCCCCCTGAACAAGAGGGCTTACAGGAGTGCAGCCAGCCTTGCATAGGACTGGCTCTGGATGTTACAACATACATGCCTTGTGCTGTTCTATTGCTATTCTCTGGGCTTCTCTGGGCTTGATATTGCCATGATATCCCCAGAAAGTGTAGACAGCCAAATAGGCTTACACCTGAGGCGGTGCTGTATGACAGAGAGAAGACACACATGATGGGGCCCTGATTTCATCTCTGTCCAGTAAGAGAAGCAACAGGAGTAGACACGTAGAGCAGCCGGCAGACATTTTACAGATCATATCATGGGGTACCTTGAACCTGGGTTCAAAAAGGAAAGGTGTCAGTGACAGCGAGCCTTATAAGATTAAGATCCATTGTGGTCAAGCAGTATCGCTTTTGGTGCTTATAAGTAATAGTTGATTTCAGCTGTGAGCATTTGTTCATCGAGCTCATATGGAGGGATGCGGATCATGCCAAGCCTATCTGGTTGCGATTTATCTGGAGCCTATAGAAGTTCAATTTCCAAGGCCGCCCCAATAGAAAGCACTTTGTGCGAAGACTAGAATGTGTGGTAGTCATGGAAAGGAAGCCGAGGCAACCATGTTAAGCTAATTTTGCTTGTTGAAAATGCCTCAAGAATATTCATATGTCAAGAGATTTACAAGCCTATTCTCTTTGATAAAATTGTATTGACTTTTGGTAGAACAGTAACACGCAATTTCACCAGTTCCACATGTCTACACAGTGTATGATCAATCCAATATACATCTAGGAAATCGCAACATTCAGCTCATGACACCCCCACAATTTGCCACAAATCTTCTCATGTTTTAAGGTGCCTCATAAATTGGCCGCTCCTGCTGGGCGCACCAGTCTACTCCCTTCCTTCTTCGACAGGGGCTCCAGGGATTTACATTTATGAGCATTGTCCCGCTTTGCCACCGTCATTGCTACCCAAAAAAGGTCTGTTCCGTCCTCTGTCCCACCAACTCCTCCAACAAGCCCAACATGGTCACCCGGGGGAGAATGGCACTCTGGCGTCCCAGAACCATATAGAGTTCTTAACCCACTTCCTCCCAAAAGAAGGTCGGTCTGGCACAGGCCCAGACCATGTGGAAGAAGTCAGCTTCTACCAGGAAGTGCCGTTAACACTGGTTCTGAGAGGTTCCATCCACTCGGTGGAGTCTCTGGGGACTCAAATAGGTAAGGTGCAGATAATGTAGAACCATACAAAGGCGTGAGGAGATAACCATTTCCCTCGGGCCAGCCTGGTCTCACGCTAGTCATCGTCGTTGAAGTCTCCCACCCATGACTCCCATCTCATCCGCAGCCCAGAGAAGCAATCTGGAGAATTAACGATGAGAAAGTGCTAAATCCTGGAGATGGCTAACTTGCCCAGTTTACACATTAAGAGCTTTGCTTCAAGAGGATTGAAATTAGGGATTGGTGTGCCAGATGAGTGTGGTGTACTGATTAAAGAGTGTGGTGTACTGATTAAATTGCAGTTTCCGAAATGACATTAAGGCCTCGCGAGACCTATCCAAGGTGGGCGATTCAGATTTAATCCCACTTCCCAAAACCTTGTAGGCTGGCAACATGGGATAACAACGTACCCTGCCACAGCAGGGTCATTCCGGTGAGCTTTTGTTCCCATCTAATAAACCAAGAGTTTGGTGAGTTCTGTCCCTTATGCTGGCCTGGCCGAGCCTTCCAGGAATGTGTACGCTTTCTATAGGGCAGTTTGGGAGAGAAGTCAAAGAGTTAAAGATCACTTTTAGTCTGGTTGGATATAGGAGCATATATGGGAGGTTGAGAGTGTGGTGTTTGTCATCTTCAAAAGAGCATCTGTGTTGCTGAACTGCACGAGTATAGTCAGGAAAGATCATAATCTTTGTGTTTTAAAAGCGCAAGTCAGTTTGCAGACTAGCCTCGCAAGAAATGGCGGTGCAGACTCTGTGGTTGAGGATGCTGGCTATTAATGGACCGAGGGCTGCGGGTGAGGGCTGACGGGCCAAGGATCTATATGCCCTCTCCACCAAGAACCACTTGGATAATTTGTCAGAGGAGATCCAGGACAGCAGTCAGTCATCCTGCAGTTGGTGATCTACCCTTTTGGAGAACCCAATAAATCGAGGTTATTCCTCCATGACCTGTTCTCCGCATCTTCAACACGTTCTTCCAAAAACTGCGTGGTGGAAAGCAGTTGGGAGACTTCAAGTTTCCTAGTCTCAGCCTCTGACACGTGGCCAGCAACATTTGGGAGGGCTTGACGCAGTAGGGATAGGTCTACTTGGACCTTACTTACTTTGGTTAGGAATGCTACAAGAAAGTCCTGAATGGCTTTAAGAATAATGTCAAGGTCAGCCAGCAAGGGGCGGGGGGGCTGGGGAGGGGTGCTGCAGGGGTAGGGGCCCCGGCAGCCCCACAATCCAGAGGCAGGCGTGGTGTATTGGTCAATTTTTATTTGTGCCGGCATCGGTGGGGTAAGTAAGTAGTGGGGAATCTCGAAGAGAGAGTCCAGTGTTGCCCCAGAGGACGGTCGGCTGCAGTTCCAGTTGCCCACTTACTCCAGCGGGACAGCTCGAGCAGCGAACCAAGTTGAGGGCATAGGCAAGGCCCAACTCTAGTGTACGGATAGGGAGGAGTCAGATCCCACAGCGGATTGGCCTCCATGAGTCTTCTTTACCCCTGCAGTGCCTCGGTGGCGGGCTAATCCCAGTTTACACACCAGGGTCTCAGGAGGACAGCCCCAGTATAATCCAGCTCACCAAAGCCAGGAGAGGCTCCTCTCAGCTCAGTCCCAAGCAAAGTGGGTTTTGGTCATCCATAAAGAAAGGCTTGAATCCCCCCCCCACCCACCACCCCATGGCAAGAAATGTGGGGGGGGGGGGGGGCAGTGCGTGTCACAATGCAGGGTGCAATCGTCTCCTTAGGGTCACAGCGGGCAGGGGGCACTCCAGGTGGTCACTATCCATCCCCAGGCATCAGCACGGCAAAACAGGGGGTTGCAAGGCAGCGGAGCCGCAGCAACCAGCATGGGAGGCAGGAATCACAATAAATGGGTGGGGGGGGGGGAGGGGGGGGGGAGGGGAGGGGGGGGAGAACAAGACCCCAGGGTGCGCTGCAGGTCTCAGCAAAAGTGGCAGCGGGGATGCCCCCCGCTCACACAACTGGTAATCACAGGGTTTACCATATCAGCATGCGTGGCCGAAGGGCGAGGATCCAACAAGACCCCCAGACACATGGCCCCAGCACCACGGGAAGGGCCCCATGGCCACTGGGCCCCCTCAGCTCCATGCCACAGCTCCCAGGTCGCTATTCAGACACCGGCGACCATCTTGTCAGTTCTTCGTGGCCAGCCCAGAAATGTTGGTCTACAGTGCCCTCATAAAGCAGCCTCCCTCGGCCAGATTGGACTCCCCAGTGACACTTTCATACAGGGCTCGGTCGAGGGAAGGTAAAGGTTGATGTTGGGAAAGGATGGCAATGGATTCTCACGGGCCCACGGGACAAGGTCTAAAACACCATCACCATCTTGGCCATCTATGCCACGCCCCGGCATCCCTATTCTTTGCAAAAGGAGACCAACCTAGACGGAATTGGTATGTCCTTGCCTCACTCAGGAAACTGGCTCTGCCTGTGGCAAGATGAAGATCCCTGAAGCTGGCTGATACTTGAGGATGCATTTTACGAGAAAGGATTCGCATTCTTATCAACTGAGCATCTGCAGAGAAGCACGGTATGTGGGTATCACCAGCTTTTCTCTTCTGCATGACGAAATTCATTGTAGAAGTCAAGTTCACATTCTAGGAGTACGTTTAGTGGTCTTTAAACTCACAAGTAAAGTTATTTGCCAACTTGGTGTGACTTGTTCTCCACTCCTCTTCTTCATCTGTTTTAAGTATGAGACCCATTATTGACCTAAACTAGTGAGATGGAAGGAGGTAAAGAAAATTTCACGAAGGGCTATTGATGTATATCCCTACTGCTCATCTTCCTCTTCCTTTCTCCGACAACCCAACCTTTAGGGACTTGCAACTAACGAGAACAGATAATGCTGAGCTCTAACACAGTGGGGAATAATAGGCGTAAATCATTTATATAGCACATTCCAACCAGAAATGCACTGGTTGTTATTACCAAAATTTCCATTACAGCTGTGTTTCACTTACTAATCTGGCAGCTGTTCTACAGAAATCCTCCATTAACAGGCCTCTGGCAACATGTAACAACCTACTGAAAACTGACCAATTTTCTTTTTTTCATCTCACACTGTTTGAAACGACGAGACCACTAAATGACTCTTACCTGTCCAAGTCCTCTTTCAGCTTTTGATTTTCACTTGAAGCTACTGCGTTCTTCCTCCTTTCCTGCTGCAGAACTTCCCTTTCGGTCCTCAGAACAATGTCCAGCTCTTCCAGCTCTGCCTTGCGTTTCTTCAAGCTGTTGTAGCTGCAAAGCATTAAAAAAAGGTTATCAAAATGCACGATCAGGGAATCTCATCAAGCTGTTTTACTAACCTAAAGCTTGCTTAAAATACAACCACCAAAGCGCATTAAAAGGAGAAATTAAAATGCCATCAATATAAAGTTGAGCAGAATGCTTTCTTGTTTTACTATTTTTTTTTTTTTTTTTAAACCTTTATTTGGAGACAAGCAGGTACAAGGGAAGTGTACATTCAAAACATACAATCACATTCGGCCATTACAGTGGTACGTCAGTGCCTAGGAAGCATACAAAAAATAAACAAGGAGACACGAGGAAGTACAGGGCAGGGCATCAGTCAATACAAGGAGCAACAACGAAATGTGCAGTAGATATTAAAATACAATGATCCAGCATGGGCAGGCGAGCCAATAAGACAATGCAATATGAATACAATACAGTAGCGGAGAACACGTGAGCCAGAGGGGACACAAGTATGAGGAGCACAGGAAGTAAAGGTGCCGCATAGGGATACAATCTGGATTCCCGATAAAATACCAGTCCGAAGGGAGACTCCCACCCCCCAATAGCTCGCGGGAAAAGGAGACAGTCAGCCCCCCCCCGATATCGGAAGAACAGCAGGTGTCGTGTAAAATCCCAGCCCATCACGTTGTCATCAACCTATCCCCTCACGGTCCTCAGGTTCAGAATCAGAGTCCCGCGCAGCCCTGGTCAGGAGGTACACCTGGAGCGGACTCCAAAAATCCTTTGGTCTGCATCGAACAGGCATCAAGTCAGAATAGATATTATACTGATCCTGACAGTAAATGAGGTCAGTCACCCAGTCTTGAAAGCGCGGCACCCTACCACGACCCCAGCAACAAGCAACCCTACGCTTAGCCAGCAACAGGGCCACGTCAACAAATCTACGGTGAGAGGCAGGTACGTCCTTAGAGAAGCCAAGTAACATCACCAAGGGGTCAAACGCCACCCCGTCCTCCGCCATAACCTGCAGGGCATCATGAACCTGAGTCCAATATTCCAAAACCCCCGCGCAGCTCCAAGCCAAATGCAAAAAGTCAGCGCCTTCCGCCCGACACCTAGCACACCTGTCATCCTCCGCCAGATGAAACCGCAGTTTCCTCGCCGGGGTATAATAGTACCTCTGAACAAACTTGTAATGGATAATTTTAAGGCGACAACTAGAAGAGACATTGGCCGTGAGCCCGCAACAATATTTCCACTGCTCGTCTGTAATAGGAGCACCCAATTCGGCAACCCACTGCTCGCGCACCCGATTGGTCGGGACCGATCGCTGTCGGCGAATAGCCCCGTATAACTTCGACACCAGGTGTCGCCCATCTGAAACCAGCAGCACATGGAGGGGGAGGGTTACCCCAGGCTCCGAAGGGTAGTCCGGTAGCAGAGCACGCATGCCCTGCCGCAGGCGGACAAAGTAGAACAGGTCTAGAGGGGAGCAAGCAGCCGAACCGAAGAAATGAGCCTGCGTACGGAAGGCACCTTCACGAAACAAGTCGCCCCACGTGAGGATACCTAGCCGCTTGCACATTCGCTGAAACCCCGTCTCCAACAACAGCGACAGATCCGGATGATAAGACAGAGGCAAGGCCGGCGAGTAGAGAAAGGAAACGCCTAGCAAATGAGCCATCCGCTTCCAAGCATCCACCGTGCACGTCACAGTCGTGCGGGGCGTTTCCACATCTGACACCTTGCCCAAAACCATCCCCTCCAGTGGGAGCGGGTGGGCGACCCAATGCTCAGCAGCAATCTGGGGCATGAACGGCGTGGGGCGCATCCAATGATAGGCATAATGCGCCTGAGCGCTGAGATAATAAAGTTCAAAGTCAGGGACGTCGAAACCGCCATCAGCATAAGGCAACGTAAGGGTAGCCCAGGCCACCCGTGGCTGCTTGCCCCCCCAGAACAATCGCAGAAGCTCGGAACGAAGTCTACGAAAGAAATAAGCACCAGGATGATATGGGAGGTTTTGAAAGAGATAAAGAAAGCGGGGCAGAACCACCATCTTGATAAGAGACGCCCTACCGGCCATGGAGAGAGGTAAAGACATCCACCTGGTGACATCATCCGCCAGTTTAGTAATGGCCACACCATAATTGAGCCGAACCGCGTCTCCCCTGTCCAAGGATATGACAATACCGAGATATCGCAACTCCGAGTCACACCATTCCAGAGGGTAGTCAAGGGGAAACCTGGCCACCGCAGCTGTGAGGGGGAAAAATTGAGATTTCCGCCAGTTGATATGAACCCCGGAGACACCTCCAAAAGCGACCAGCTCCCGCAGGAGCGAATTAAGGTTGTTCTCAGGGTCCTTGACATAGAGTGTGACATCATCGGCGTATAAAGAAATGCCGACCTGCCGCTGAAGACAATTAAAGGCACTCTGCTGATGAAACTGACGTATCCTACAGGCTAGCGGCTCAATGGCGATAGCAAACAAGAGGGGTGAGAGGGGGCAACCCTGTCGGGTCCCTCTCGTGAGAGGGAACAAGGGGGACAGCACCCCATTCACCACTACCCTCGCCATCGGATCAGTATATAAAAGCTTAACCCAAGAGATGAAAATCCTGGGGAAACCCATCCGACAAAGAACATCAATAAGGTAGCCCCACTCGACAGAGTCAAACGCCTTAGTGGCATCAAGAAAGATAGCGGCAACCGGGACAGTGGGATCAATGGTCGACACAAGCGAAAACAAAGTGCGAAGATTGTGAGAGGTAGCGCGGCCGGGCACAAATCCCGACTGATCAGGCAACACGATAACGGGCATGAGTTCGGCTAATCTCACCGCCAAGACCTTCGCGAGAATTTTAACATCGCAGTTGAGCAATGAGAGGGGCCTGTAGGAGCCCACATCCAGTGGATCCTTACCCGGCTTGAGCAGCGACGTGATGGCGACCTCTCGCATGGAGCCCGGTAGGCGTCCCTCCTCCAGAGACTCCTCAAACACCTCACGGAGCACAGGGGCCATGATGTCAACATAACACTTATAAAATTCAGCAGGAAGGCCATCCAGCCCGGCGGCCTTCCCATTAGAAAGAGACATGATGGCATTCCTGACCTCCTCCACCTCTAGGGGCCTGCCTAAAAACTCCCGATGACCATCCGATAGCCAACAAAGCTCCAACTCATCGAGGAAGCCACCGTATCGAGTCTCACCCGTCTGCTGTGTCGTGTAAAGGTGTGCATAGTGATCAATAAAAGTGCGCTGAATCTCCGAAGTGTCTCGACAGTGAGTACCATCCGGAGACACCAATTCCAACACGTCCGACCCATGCCTAGGATGTCTAGTAAGGGCAGCGAGGACCTTACCGGGTCGCTCCCCCTCGCAGTATCGCCTCGACGTCCAGTATTTCCCCCTATGCTTAGCCTCTCGAGCAGCCTCCTCCTCATACTCGGAGAGCTTAGTGCGGAACTGTGCCAAAAGAGCAGGGTCCGAATTCACCTGCATCCTGCGCTCCAAGTCTCGCAAATCAGCCTCCAACCTCTCGAGGGTCCGAACAATCAGACGGAGTACTCCACAACTTTTAGAAATAGTGACACCCCGGATCGTAACCTTGAATGCCTCCCAAATGACCTCAATGCTTTCCACAGAGCCCTTGTTTCTAGGGAAGAACGCCTCCACCTCCGCACCGAGTTCCTCCTTGAACACCGGGTCAAGCAAAGCAGTCGGAAACAAACGCCAAGGCGGGCGCGGCCTGTGCAACCCGGGGACGGACAAATCAACCTTCACCGGACAGTGATCTGAATACGTCCGAGCCAAATGTGTAGCCCCCCTTAGGCCAGCCATCAACCCTCTAGAGAGAAATACATAGTCCAGTCTTGCCCATGAGCGAGCATGTGTGGTGTAATGAGTGCCCTCCCTAGTGGCAGGGTGGGTGTACCTCCAGCTGTCAACCATCCCAGCCTCCTCCACTATCCCCCGCAGCACATCCCTAGCCTGTACATTGTACTGAGGGCTACCCTCCGATCTGTCCAACTGGGCCTGAAATGCAAAATTAAAATCACCCCCCCACACAATGTGAGTAGCATCCACTGCAAGGACATGACCCCACAGAGTGACGAAAAAGATTGGCGTATCAACATTGGGAGCATAGCAATTAACAAACAGTATAGTGTTCTGCCCAAGCCGTCCCCACAGCAGCACATAGCGCCCCTCAGGGTCCCCCATAGATCCAAGTTCCTGAAATGCAAGCGACCTTTTAACAAGGATGACAACCCCACGAGCATAAGAAGAATATGAAGCAAACCCCCTGGCCGCAGCCCACCTTCCGCCGAAAGTGGGGGAGGGAGCGGGGCGCAGATGCGTCTCCTGGAGAAAAGCAACATGAATAGCATGCCTGTCCAAATACTGAATCACACTGCGACACTTCCTGGCATCATTAAGGCCCCGTACGTTCCAGGACAAAATCGAAATCTGATCTACAACAGCAGTCGACATCACATAGAGTAAGGGCCCCACGGGACCCTATAACCAAATACAGGGCATCCAACTACCAGCAACAGCCAACGATAGGTCCACGCCCCAGGGCACGGACTGACCCCCACATACACTCCATACGTTTCCCAGTCATCTCCAAAACAACCAAACAAGAACACAACAACTCCCCCCCAACCGACCCATCCATGCAGCAAGCACTCAGGACAGACTACGCGCCACGCGCCGCCAAGCCATCCCACACGGCCCACATCTCGCACACGTGCTACGCTCGCAGAGTGCGCCCCGTCACGTGGCAGCCTAAAATGGAGGCCGGCGCACTCGGGCCCAAAATGGACGGGAGCACGGATCCCAGAACCAGTCCCGTAAGATAGGAAAGTGGAACAGCCTGGATAGCGGGCGCCACGACATTTCCGTGCACTCAAACAGCAGTAGCAGCCACCAATGCGAACCAGAAGTCCCAGGCAAACAGACATGGACAGCTTCAGCCCCCCCCCATCCACCCACCTGACACCACCCCAACTATCAGGCCACGTACACCCCCCCCCCCATCCCTCAACACACATCCAGTCAACCAACATAGGACTAGAATCCAAACAAAAGGTAAACATGGGGCACACCCTCCGGGGAACCTTCCAGAGGTGCACGACGCCACTCCCTCACGCCACGCCAGTGTCCGCGCCAACGAGTATCAGGCGGCCCCAGGCGCAGCGCGGGGGGGTGGGTGCCCAGAGCGCGACATCACATAACACCATCCTGCGGTGCCACCCCGACCCCAAAAAAAATAGCAAAACGCACACACTCATCACAATACAGACACGACCCACGCATCAGCAAAAAAATCAAAAACGGACAATAGCTAGGCCGCAAATACTGAGAAGGAAGCCAGCAGGTCACAATACAAAAGATACACGTCCACAATACTCCAAAAACCGGGAAGAAGATAGACAAAGTCCAAAGTCACCAGAATCAGGCGACCTCCTCCTCAGCAGCCGAATGTTCACCCTCCGGATCTCGATCGTCACCACGATCCGCAGCAGCGCGCTCGCGCTGGAGGCGCTTCGCAAAGTCCTCAGCATGTTGTGGGTTGGTGAAAAAATGTTATTTAGCCTGATGCGTCACTCTAAGTTTAGCCGGATAAAGCAAGGCGTAGTCCACTTGAAGGTCCCGAAGCTTCCTTTTCACCCCCAAGAACTTCCGACGCTGGTCCTGCACCATCGGTGTGAAGTCGGGGTACATGGTGAAAGACACCCCTTCGAAGGAGAGAGCCCTGTTAGTGCGGGCAGCCTGAAGAGCAGCGTCTCGATCACGATAATTCAAGAGGCGCGCAATGATGGGACGCGGTGCAGCCCCAGAGGCCGGACGAGGTCCCAACGTCCGATGCGCTCTCTCGACGATGAACTGGGACGAGAAAACTTCCGTCCCAATGGCGCCCACCAGTAGCCTCTCCACATAAGTCTCCATTTTGCCCACATTCGTGGACTCCGGTACACCTACAATGCGCACGTTGTTGCGCCTACTCCTCGCCTCCAACTCCTCGTTCTTGGCGGCAATGACACGCAAGATATTGTCCATTCTCGCCAGTTGGGTGGTATGGGTGGCCGCCGTATCATCATGGTCCGAAATGCGCTGTTCTGCCGCCGTCAAGCGCTCCTCATGCACGTCCAATTTCTGAACGACCGCATCCATGCGCGACGATATCTTGTCCACTTTGTCCACTATAGTGGCGAACCCCTGCCTCATCTCCTGCATCATTTGGGCGAAGTCCGGTGGAGGTGGGTGCGGGACATTCTCAGCGACATTCGGGGCGGGGGGACCGCGAAGTCCCAGCTTCCTGGAGCGAACGCGCCCCACGCCTGGCCCCTCCAGAGTCAAAGGACAATTTGGACTGTTTAGTGTCCGGCTTCCCCATACCGGTGGTACAGTAGGGGAACGAGGCAAATGGGAGTCAGGATACAGGTTGGACAAGGGACCCGGCCAAGCAGAAAGCAGCTCGAATCGTGGGGGCACGAACAGGCCAGCACGCCCCGCCACTCCCAACGACGAGTAATGGCCGTCTTCGTTCCCAGCCCAAGGGGGCAAACCCTCAGAATCCAAGTATAAAATCCGTTGCGCCTCCGTGGGCGATGGTATCTGGACAGGCAGATGGGAGAGCCGAGAGATAAGTCCGACAACAAGGAAGAGCCAAGCGTCTCGCCCGGCCAGCGATCGGGCCTGGCGGAGAAGGGCGGAGCTAGGCCTACACCCCACGTGCAGAGCCCCGGACTGGCATGAACAGTGACGCCGGGCAAGAGGGCATCAGACTTCCAGAGCGCGAGTCGGAGAAACTTGGGACCCTCGTAACTTCGGCCAGCAACCTTCGAATGGCTCAGGAGTTGGACCGTGGGTGGACAGCCGATATCCCAACCGAACCGTGGGGTCAGTTCAGGGCGCAGCGATGGTAATCAGGATACCTAGGCAGATAATAGCTCCGGGCAGCGGGAGCCTCACGACAGTGCGGCCATTCAGCGGTGCGCCCTCTAGCGCCCCCCTCTTGTTTTACTATTTCAAAGGACCACTTCAATATAACTTGCAATCCCTTCTATTTATTACGGTTTATATCAAATGACTTTGAAATACAAAAAGAAGTATTCATTGTCTGCTGCTGGGAACTGTGTATTGGACCGAATTGACAATCTCTTTTCAGAATGCTATCACATTGCAAATGCAATCCTCTTACAAAGCAGAAATGATACTGAATCCTCCCCAGTTGCAGCAACAAAGCGTATACCTCAGATTTTGAAATATCTGAGAGGTATGGGGTGCTGCCTGGGGGAAACCATTCTGAACACTCTGTATTGTGTGAGCCCGAGAAACCATCAGCAGTATGTAATGAAGATGTAATTGAGTCCCAAAATCGGTTCCCGGCTCTCTGCCCTCATGGTGATGTAAATGAAGGGTTCAGTACCAATGTTCCTAGACACCCCCCCACCCAGGGATTTTATCTAATGTTGACCGTGTGACCCCAGGAGAGGAAGAGACTGAATGATTTGTAATACTTTGTATATGAAACTGTAACTAATATTGCTGGGTGGAAAAAAATCATGGGAAAGTAAATTATGGGCGGGAACATTGATTAACTATATCAAATGGAAATGATCTCATACGGGTATGGTGTGATGACCTCTCCTCATCTTTCTGACCAATCAAATAAAGGGAATAAACGAATTTGCAACATTGAGGGGTGGTACATTGCCCTGGAAATGGTATAACTAAGGTAGGCTCAGTCAGTTAGATTGTCCGACTTGTCACAGACCTGTCACTGACCTAACCTATGCTGAAGGAGAAACGAGAGCAGATGGCTGGTCGAGCACTCGGGCGGAAGAATCAGAGTTTTCTTTGAGGGAGGAGAATCGATTACCCAGTCGGGGTACAAGTGTAGCCAGAGAGGGGTGTGACGCTCGCGTTGCACTTAGCTGAGGTTGCCTGTCCTGATCTGCACCCGTCTTATCCTGTTGTCACCTGATTAGTCAGGAGCCGCCTTCTTTGGTCCTCGCATCATTCTAGGTAAATATAATCTGTGTGGTATGTCCTTGTACTGTTTCCCTTTTCCACCCTTCCCAGGTACCAATGACTAAAATTTCATTTCATCTTTGAAGTCTTGCAAAATTATTGTTTCAATAATTATTTTCTTACTTGAAAAGGCTTTAACTTCACTACTTTGGCTGCCGACTCATAAAATATTGCATAGATAAAGTGTTTTAAAACTTTCCGAGTCTGTGATTATTTATGAAGGTAAATGTTATTATCTAACTATTACTCTAACTCCCTAGATTCCTAGGTCTTAGAGTACAGGTGACAAGGATTTGGTAGGTCATGGTGTACAGGTATAAGTCCTAAAAGTGAATAAAATTCTGATAGGCAGGAAGTTAAGCTGGATTGCCAGTTCATGGTGTGAATGTTTATCGGCCCAGGTGAGTATGTTAAACTGAGCTGGTTATCCCGCGCCATCAATGCTCCGATGTTTGATAGGGATAATAGGTAAGTTGAGGGACCAGATAGTGACCTTGACTAGGATGGAAGAAAATTTTGAGGAGAAGGAAAAAAAAAGAAGCAAAGCCCCATTGGCACTGTAGTGGTGGGCCATGAAAGGGTGGGAACTAATATGACTGCCAGGCAAGGGATCCTCACTCCATGTTGCGATCACGATACAGTGGAGGTCCAATTTTTCTACAGGTACATAGTTGATGGTCTTGTGGCCATGGAGGCTAGAATCATCCCACAAGCTTATACCAGCATTGTAATAAAGCATTGGGTTCTGGGAACAGGTGTCAGTAGTGCTCCAGGCGATAAAGCCCAGGCTGTGAGGGATGCCAGCCGCGGAACAAATGGGTACTACCCTTGACTAACATTGCCTGCTCAGGAAAACAGTGCTGATATAGAAAGCGCCAATGCCAAATTTTACTTCAATCTAACTTCTGACTAATTTTTTTAAAACTAATTTGCCTTCTGAAGCTAGGGGGAAACCTCTTAGTCCTCTTGCAATTGGTCTTGAGTCTGGTGGGCATTACCCTACCTCCAGGGAGCAGGTCGTAATTGATCTCGCACACCTGGTAGTGGAACTAGTGGTTGGTGACTTTCCGCCCACAATTCAGTCCAATGCACTTTTTTGAAAACTCTGCCATGGAACGTAGCAGGGTTTACAAAACGGCTCTCCGAGGTGGATTGGGTTAATTTTATAGAATCCCACGAGGTCTGCCTCCTTCAAGAGACCTGGTCTCTATCTCCATTCCACAGAAGGTTTCCCTCCTTCAGTGTAAATGCAGTCCAGAATGGAAAGGCCAGACCCTCTGGGGGGGCTAAGGATTTGGGTCAAAACATCCCTTCAATGCAAAATTAGGAAAATCTCTATTGATTTGCTTGATGTAATGGCAGTTGTGCTTGTATTGACTTCTGGTATGTTATGTTAAACTTTTATAATACAGTTGGAACCGAATTTGCAAAGTCAGTGGTTTCAAATACTCTTGAGGTGGTGCTTTCTTGACACAAGTAAGGGTTACCTTTCGGTGGCAGGTGATTTTAATACCACGTTTGAACTCTTAATCAGGGCCACTGGAATTATGCAATTGTGCGGCTGATGCAATTCTTTGCATAATTATAGATTTGCTGCATTGGCCAATGTTTCATATGCCACATAATGTGCAGAATAAAATTATATATATCTTTATAGCCCAAACGTTTCAAAAGCTGCCAAAAATGCAGCAACATTTGTTGCAGTGTGCTGGAAGGCCCGTGCAAAACCGGACTGGTCACCTTTCTATTGCTTATTGCTATATTTGAGTGTTAAACTGGTACTAATGAGGTGCAACCAATGCCAAGACACTGTTACAGAGTTTAAAAATGACTCACTAATGAAGTAATACTATTAAAAAATGTGTAGCATTATGCCGCATAATTTCCTCAAACCTGCCACATAATTTGGCCTTCTCCTGCCACATAATTCCTGTAGCCCAGCCCTTAATTGACAGCAAGCCTGGGATAATCAGTGGGGTTATTCCCCAGCATGTGAGATGCACCCCCAAAACAGGACCGGTATTGGCCCTAACCCTTAGTTTTAATCTTAGAACCGCAATTGGTAAAACGTCATCCAATCGTCTGGTAAGAATTACATAATAGACCTGAGCATCAGAGTAGGATTGACTATTTTTGGGTAGACGCGAAGCTATCACCATCTTAGTTAGATATGGAAGTGGTGGATAGATCAGACAGTGATCATCATGCACTGACCAGAACTCTACCTGATAATTCCAGGCTAAAATAACATTCTGCGGGCCCTAGTGATCTGGGTGGCCTTTCCTCTACCAATAACCAGAAGAACATTGTATGAAATGAGTGGAAAGGAAACCCTAGCCCTAGAAGCAGTTATTGCTAGAGTGGAGAAAGAAGTAGGCTATTTATCACTCCTTCCAGCATACACAAGGACATAGGTGTGGAGTGTGAGTCATGCTCAACTTTTTGCACAGGTTAGGGATTTGTTAGGTAAAATATCTAAAGGGGGGTTGAGGAGGCCTAAGACTAACCCTTAGTTATTGCAGGTTAGAAAAGAATAAGCTCCTATCAGCAGTTAAATCCAACTCGCACCTCAATATAATAAATTGTAGGGTCTGGTATAGGCAGGCTTTGTTTAGGGTCAAAAAGGAGTGGGAAAATTCCTTGCTGTCCACTCTCCAGGAAAGCCCTGACCTCTAAAGACAGCCATACCTTTTGGCGTACGGCATCAGCCTGTCTAACTGCTCCCCAAACTATATGATTGGGTGACCCATTTCATTACGTTGTACACGGATGGTGGTGCTTTAGAGGATGGTAAAATGATCCAACATGTGGCTGACTAAGAGGATGTAAACACCTTTGCTTTCACACCTAATGAGACATTGACTGCTATTAATTCTTGCATCCAGCTCGTGCCTCAGGGCCATAGAGGATCCTAAATGATTCGTATAAAATGAATCCAGAGGTGTGACGCCCATACATTAACAGGCCATTGAATGCTATTTTGTCGGGTCTTGAGATCCCCGCCTGATGGAAGCTAGCGGAGATAATGCCAATTTATAAGAGGGACCAGGCCAACCCGGGGAACTATCGTCTAATTACCTCTGTTAAAATATTTTTTGTAAGCAAGAATGAATTCATCTGCAGGACTGGATAATAAATGAAGGTATTTATCTGACTTGCAGGTAGATTTTAGAACAAACGTTAGTACACTAGATCAGGTCTTTTGGTTTACTTGTATATATTGGTGTGAGGTGCTATTCAATAGGGGAAAGCTATATGTTGCCTTCGTTAATCTGCTTCCATGAGGAAAACTGTGAAGAGTCCTGGAAAACATGGGTATCCATCCCCCCTTCTCTTTTGAAAATCTTGGTGAGGTTCCAAGTGGGGAATTTGGCTCAGGTTAGATGGGAAGTGGTTCGGCAGCTGACCGAACCATTTAGGGTAGTTCAGGGAGTTAGACGGGGGTTGCGTTTTAGCCCCCACCCTGTTCTCCCTCTACATTGATCACCTCAGTAAAGATGGATGTGATGCTCCCTAGCTGGGGGGTGTGGGGGAGGAGGGTTCCGGCCCTCCTCTTCACTGACAATACCCTATTGATTTCCAAGGATCCCCAGGTGCTGCAATCGCCGTTAGATCTTTTTTCTTCCTTTTGTGTTGAGCGGGCCTGGAGCTTAATAGTGCTAAGCCTAAATGTATGAATTTCTCTAAAATTAGAGTGATCCGTTGTAACAGGCAGATACTGGTGGGTAATACATGTATTTTTTGGGTGTCTGCTTTTGACTAACTAGGTATCAGAATGCCACCCAACCTGAGCTGGGCCCACACAGATGGAAAATGCTCATTTGGTGCTCACCCAGCAGACTGCAAATATATTAAAGGATCATCGTAAGACCATCTCCTGAAGGGTTGCCCCTGCCCTTGAGATCTACATTGTCAAGGCTCTTGGATCTGTTTTGTATGGGGCTCCTCTAACTCAAATAGTCTTGATATGGTGGAACACAGGTTTATGAGGGCCTTATTATCACTTCCAGTGAGCACTCCCCTATATTTGGATCTTGCTCAGTGGAAGATTTAACATAAAACTGAACGTAGATTGTTAATGTTTTGGTACCGGTTGTGGACCACTGATGAATTGGAATCCTATTGCGATGTTGCAAGAGATCTTATGGCCTTTCTAGGCGTAAAGAAGATCCCATAGTTTTGCACCATTAAATTGCTGTTGCAGAAGCTGGATCTAGACATTTATTGGTCCACTCCGGAGTTGTTGCGTACGGTTTCCCGAGATAAGATCAAAAACATGCACTGGGAGGCTGAAGCTGTGGACACTGTGACCAAGAGCAAAGAAAGCCTCACAATGACACATTTATTTTAAACCTTGTATGCATTATGAGACAGACGTTGATGAAATTGTACCACAGTTAGCTCTTAAACTATACCTGCAGTTCAGATATGATACAGTTTAAAGCTTCAAGCTCCAAATGGCATGATCAGAGGGAGAGGGTTGACCAGTGCCCGGCACGCACAGGGGGTGATGAAATGCTGCAACACATTGTTTTCTGATTCCAGTACAATAAGATTCGGGCCAAGCGAATTGCGTCCCTCAGTAAAAATCTAGGCATCAGATGTCACTTGGCTGACTTTAGAATTCTGAGTACAAGTATACTGCATGTAATCTTCAAAGTTGCCAGTTAACTACACAGTTCAAGTGCAGCAAGATTTGTATCCCGCGTTCGCACATGAAGTACTTGTGCTGCCACCCCGTGGTCGCGTAAAAAGTGAAGTATTTGCCGCACTCACTACATACAATTAGCCCGGGGAGAGGTATTTTCAGTGTTAGGTATATCTCTCACCTATTTCAAGTATTTGGCTTGAAATGTGGCATACTATCTGAAATCGGTATTTATAATCTCGAATTCAGCACGGTTCCCTAATCCTGGCCCCTTTCCTCTGATACATTTTGGCAGGTTGCACCTGGGTTGGTGAGGGCATGTAGACAGTGAGGGTTTATAATCACGTGACTCAGATTTGCAAATCCTGCACCAATGCTTGTTTGTACAGAGATCCGAACTGAGCACTTTACTCCGTATCAGTACGTCAGCGGTTGTGCCTGTTCAAGGTGTTCAGATTGTGATGGCAATGAGCAGGGAGTTTGTTACCTAGAGGCCGTTGTAGTTCCACCCCCTGTCACCTTCACTTGCCCGTCTGATTCTCGCATACTTGTTGCATTATGACTGCTTCCTGCTGTGACCCTCAAGCATTGGCTTATTCAAATGCAGTTCAACAGGAAGTTCATGCTGGCCATGTAAACCCTCCGCACCCATTTCTGCCTGCACCTGGGCCACTCACTGCCTTCCTTAAAACATTAAGTGCACTCCTCAAGGTATAGCAAAACTTACTGTACGACAGACTTCTGTGGGCCGATGGCGAAAATTTAATTGCACAATAAAATCTGTCCCTTACTGATGTGTGCGTCTTTTATAGTAGAACTTTAATCATATTGTGTTCCACTCTTCATTTTTAAATTGTTCACATTTTGAGGTGGAAACTGCGTCATTTTGAGGTGGAAACTGTGTCTTGCTCTTCAATTCTAATTGTAATGAGAACCGTACTTGTACCAAAAAGCATTTTGTAGTAGTCAAGTCGTGTTTGGTAGTAGACTTCTGGTTGCTGACTAGATGAACAGTACCAAAAGAAGTCTATTGATCCCTAAGGTGAGCACTCTTTCATTTTAATTACAGTGACAAGCACTCCTGTATAATTTTTGCTCGCATATCTCTTATTCTTCTTTCCCCTCAGCACAATTTATATAATTAAAATATTTAACCATAAATAACAGATAGCAATTTATTCAATTTATGACATCCAAATTGTAGGAAGGTAGATACCTGACTATGGTTACCCCCAACTTTTTTCCTGGTGTTTTGCTGGTTTTCTGACTTAGTTGACCTGGGGCCCTGCTATTCAGGACCCCAGGCCCACTGCTCTCTCTAAAAATGGATTCCATGTGCCTTAGGTACATTTCCAATTGGGACTGGACCACCTTATCAGACCCTGTAACTCAGGGCATAGGTGTACCCAGGGCCTACCAGGGGCTGAAGCATGTATTATGCCACCCCTGGATGGCCATCTAAATCTGACACAACTGGCTGCAGGACAGCTGGGGCAAGGTGGTGTAATCACCCTTTGCTTTAGATATAGTATACCTATATCTAACCCTAACAATGGACACACAGATCCCTATCAGTCACTCCTATGGCAGGCCTTAACAATCCTGAAGGCAGAGTGCATAGAATCGTGTGAAATGGTGCTCTGGCATGAGCTGAGCCCGTTTGCAGCTTGCGGAACCAAGTCCTAATAGCTGTTCCATGATAACGCATACCATATACTCTTAAGTGCATTATAATCCTCGCGGTTAAATGCTATCTCTGGTATTGCTTTATCAAAACATGTCGAGTAAGGTGTCATACGAATTGGAATACTAACCCCTCGCCAATTCTGGCGACGGGGTTAGCATTCCACCCTTCTAGAGGGACACGACATGTATGTAACTGTGAACCCCGGTTAAAGTTAACTGAAGCCTCAGCTCCACAAAATGGATGCTGCCACCACAGACACGAGTCTGACCTCCTGCTGCTGGGAGTCCTTCCAGCGAGGAGAGCTTGGACAAAGGGTTTCCTGTCAGGGGCGGTGCTAGCACCATCCCAGACAGGGTTTTGTGTATCCTGGGTAGGCAGGGCTTTACAGGAAGGTGACTGCTGAGTGGCACCCCGGTGCTCACTACGCATCTGCCGGCTAGAACCAGTTCCAGGGGCACACCAGCCCCTGGCCTGGGGAAAGTCCGGCATGGGAGAGGGGTGTAACCATCCCCCTTCCTGGTCCCACCCCTAGGGCAGGACCTAGTCGCGTACCCACCCCTTTCTTTAGGATAAAGGCAGGAGCGGGGACCCTTCCAAATTAGATCATCTTTGAATCAAGAAACTACTTTCTACGAAAGGAACTCTCGACTCTTCTCAAGATTTCTCCCTTGTGGCTAAGAAGTAGTCACCCTGCATCCGCAGGCACCATCTAAGAACTCTGCGGTTTGCTGCACGTCCGTCCTCAGAAATCCGACTACCCAGCTCGACGAGAACTGGCTTCCCTGGCACCTCTGACCTCTACCCACATCGTCAGCTCAGCTGAGATCCGTGGGTGCGACGAGACCTCGAGGGACCGGCCATCTTCAGAACCTGCATGACTTCTAAACCAGCACGACCGCCGAGGGATCCTCTGGTGAGTGCTTTGGGGTCCGAGAAGCCCCGACCCTGAGCAGCTCCAGCACCGAAGTTCAGCCTCCCAGCATCTCCACGATCTGCGTGGGGCCCTTCTGCTTTTGCCGCTCATCACGTTGTCTGGCTACTAGCCGCTGGCTTGTGGCCTTCTCGACGACGCCCGACAACAACGCTGTTGGTCTGGTTGCTCCAGACTGACATTTGCTCCCTTCTGGAAGAGGAGCACCCCGGACCCTCCTGGTCCACTCAAGACGCCATTTTAGGTCCACCACGTGGCCCTGAATTTGCCAAGGCTGTTGCCCCAACCCTGGGCCCAGCGACGCCGACAGCATCAACCTTCGTGGGACAGCTCGCACCTCCATCCTGGTCGCCGACAAACGCCTCCCGATCCGTGAGACTGCAGAGCCTAGCGTCGCCCACTCACCTAGTCGAGGTGACGATCATCCGGTACCCTCTGACTACTGGCTAGTAGTTACGAACTTGGTCCCCTCTGCTTTCAGGTGTCATCCATCTCTGATCCAGGCTTGGATCACTACGAACTATCTCCACTGGTCCCTGGCCAGCAACTCCTTCCTTCCGGCTCCCGGTTCGTCAGCGAGGACTCCCGACGTCTGTAAAGACTTTTGCAGCCGCAGCCCCTGGGCTAGGTAACTTCGGCATTTCGGTGCCCGCATAGCCTCATTATCTAAGGGTCCAGAGTCACTGTCGCTTCCGACTTACCATATCGGGTTCGCCCGAGAACACTAAACTTTCCGTGCCCTCGGGTATTTGTGTAGATTGTGCACTTGAAGTATTTTCCCAAGAGTTTTGTTGTGTGCTTAGTACCCTGGCCTCATAAAGAGTACAGGGCTGTTGTGATTCTAATAAATACACTGTTTATTTTCATAACACTTGTGTGGTGTCCTTTCACTTGGTGTTCAAGGGGTATATGTGATGGTATAACAGCTGGCTTAACACGCCCTCTAGAGTTTAGCCCGAAGACTGCTCGTATCCACGCTACTAGGATAGCTGGTCTAAGGTTGACTTACAACCAATCACCATAAGGGTCGTTTGGACTGATGCATAGTGATCACTAGAATAGTGAGCACTGCATATCAGGCCAACTTCTCACACAAATGTCTGAGCTTTATTTTATTTAAATTTGGTTCACATTAATTGAATACTGAATTTAATGATTTTGTGCTCAATAGGGAAATACTGCTGGGTTTCTCCTATTAGAAGCGAAATTCTGTTTTGCTTCTAAACACCACGCTAGTTGGATGCAAGTCATGTTTGCTCCATGAATACATGGTGGAATGTTTCAGTCATTGCGGAATATACTTGAACTAGTAGGCCTTTTGCCTGGGAACAAGTGCTTTAACTTTATTTGTCATGAAGATTCTTTCCAAACTTCACATGAGCAGAGGTTTGGTAGGCCGCTGCCTTAGTTTTATGTTCATGCTCTCTGTCCTGCCTACTATTGTCTTGTTCTGTTCTTGGATGTTCATCACAATAAAATACAATGAACATAATCTTCACAAAAGTTATTTACAAAAGATATTGCCATTATAAATTACAATAACTTTTATTTAAGTATTAATTATTTTAAAAAAATAAAAGCCATTTTTATTTTTAATATTAATACATCTAAGTCATGTAAATACAACACATATTGCATTACAAATGCTATAGGTGTCTCATTTGCTAAAGTTAACACTATTGGCATTGTAAATGACAACGTTATTAATTTCGCTATTTTCAAAACAAAAACATAAATAAAAAATGTGTCATTTACAATACTAATACCTCTAACTTTACTAATGCGAGCCCTATTGCATTGCAAGTGCTTGTTATTTTTCTTAGCTTTGATGATCTTTCGGATCGAAATAAAGTATGTGTATGGATAAATAATTAAGAGTGTTATAATTGATTGTAGAACCAAGATGGAAGTGTCCCGGCTTGTGAATGGACTCTGTAGAGATATAATGAGCACTACCCAAAATATGGACATTATACATTTACAAGGAGCTCTTGCACGAGTAAGATTTCTCATTATATTTCACGACTCCTACTGACACTAACTAAATGTCACAGTCATACGAAGGAACACACAGAAGTTGATTGACCATGTATGCAGTTATGGCCTGACCACAAATGTTTGGGTAATCAATACAGGAATTACTTTTGGGCGATGATACCGATACCTGCTGTAGTAAGCAATTTACCATTCCATGTCTAGTTACATCGTTGACTATTAAACTTGTGAAAATTGATGCAACCTCTTCTGGTACAAATAAAAACCTCGAAGGGGAGGGGAGGGGAAGTCCTTCATTTTGCTCTTGAACCACACTTAGCTTAGCATTTTAAATTCCAGGTCCTAACCTTAATTAAGTTGACATGCAACCCATGTACATATCAATTTTTTAGCAACTGTGGTTTAACAATTTAGCAAATATGCCCATGTTTGTAATAAAATAAACATACTTTTTTATGCATCACTTTGTTCAACAGTCTAAAGGCTATTTAGGGCTAAGTGTTATTTTCACTATGCTCAATCGGACTCATTGTCATTATAGACAGATATGATTGAGTCAGGCCTGCTTGGACCCAAATCGAGGACCAGAAGTTAGAATTTTTTTTTGCAATGGATGCATTAACCTAGTCAACTGGTGTAGTGACTCGGTGGTGACTGGCTCATTCGTGTGGTGAATGGATGCCCAACACTTTGGACTGACGGGTCTGTGGCAGCAATGAAGCTGATGGCCTCAACTCAGCTCAGCTCTTAACATTCATGAAAGGAGGGCACATAAACCTACGCCTCTCCTTCGCAGCAAAGTGTGCTTACTAGAAGTAATGCCAGGGGTTGGAAATGAAACAGCCCTCTGAACAGGGAAAACTCTCTCCAGATTCTTCACCTCTTTTTCTTACAAGGTTACAGCAGCTAGGCTGCTTGTCAGTCAGCCAATGAGGGCAGGAGATGGAACCAGGTCGCATTACCTTATTGTGCGTGAGCTTACAGGTAGCAGGTTCCCCCTACGCAAAGAGGCATGGAGGTGGAAACCTAGTTAGTGATTGATATTTCTCCCTTGCCCATCCTGGCCTCTGCTGTCTTGTCACGCTTCCTTTGTCCAACCACTGCCAGCCCTGAGAACCAGTGCTGGCCTTGATCCCCCGGGGTGAGGGGGGTATAGGTGTTCTCCTCATGCGTTTTTCTAAAATCCACAAAGATTAGGTAAAGCAATGCTGCAGAGGGGTTGATAAGTGGAAGAGGGCTGCACAAGTGATTCGTGATGCATATGCATGCATGTATGTATGGAGAAGGGTGGATCATGGCCTCCATATGGCATAACAAGCTCATCACAGCATAACTGGTGTGTGGGAGACACTGGTACATCACAGCACAACAGGTATGTGGGGTACAAACTGTCTCATGTCCAGGAGATGAGGTGGTCCTCGTTCTGCCTGCCTCAGTTAGGATCATTGGAATGAGATTGCTCACTCTGCAGTTTGGGCAACGTTTTTATAACATACCTGTTTCAACGTTCGCCAGACTCAGCTATAAATGGATATTGCTGAGAGTTGGGCTTCGTGGGCCACTTTTCAGTGTGGATTTTCTACAAGAGGCTACACCAGGCCACCAATAGAAGTTAACCACATTTTGCTGGCAGAACGCTTGATACCTGTAGTAAACTCATACTGGAGATGTATTTTGCAGCTTCCTAATACATCCTCCCACAGGGCACGGAGAATCGGATTCGGGTCGTGTTATTGACACCTGTGCCCTGCCGTTCGCACCCGCCCACCTGCAGAGCCTAGGAGGGCCGCTCTCCCGGGTAGGGCCTCTCCGGTGTTGATCGCTGGTGCCAGAAGTTTGTTACAGGAAGTGTTCACAGTTCAAAGAAACAAGCTGAGCAATCAGAACAAGCATGCAGCAAGGTTCCCACCCCCACTCGGCTCCGCTGGAACAATCACTGCTGTAGATTTATAATCGTGACTTGCCCCGTAAAACTATGTTCAAACAAGCAAATCCCTATTTTGAGGGAATGACCAATGCCGGGGGATGCGTTCTTTGTACCCCGCTGGTCAAATTCATTATCGGGAAAGTAACAAGCAGAATCGTAATGGAAGAAAAGTGAACATAAATTAATTGACAAAACGAAGGCATGTATGTAAACAGAAAGCCACACGGGTCCTGCTCTGGGGCGGAGGACAAAGCGAATTCTTGCGGCGGCGGTCGGGGGGAAATGGCATAACAAAAGCGCCACCATTTTTGCAATTCGGGGCGTGTATTTAGCAGTTGAGTGACGGATGACGTCACGGCCTAAAAACTGCAAAAATCACGCCCCCGAATCGCAAAAAGACGGGGCTTGAACTGAGTGAAGCCCCTCTCCTCCAATGGCTGGCCTCCGTTTAGGAAGCCAGCCAATGGAGAAGAGGGGCGGGTTCAAGCCCCCATACTGCAAACAAAAAATCTCAGACTCTGCCCACTGCTTACGCAGTGCGACGATAGTCCGAGTCCTAAAAAAACGGCATTTACCATTTTAATGCTGGCCACCAGAAATGCTTGGTGACTTGACAGGTTAATGTTTCCACAATCATGGGGATCCAAGCTTTGCATGAATATCTGACGACTTTTCTTTGAACCCTCAATTACATATGAAAACATCCATAACTACCCAAAACACAGATTACAACCCCATAGGGCATCCCACAAACAGCAGCTACCCCTCTACTAATGAAAGAGTGTCAATCCCAATGTAAATTGCAGACATTGGGCTGAACAAAACAGTGTAATAAAACACTTTCAGCGTAAACAAACCTTTTACAAATTTGTACTGTCTTTGGAAAAAAAAATAGTTTGGATAAACATAAGTCAAAAGCACAACACAGGAAAGATTATTGATTGACTTGGGCCTATAGTGTCATTAAATTGATATCAAAACCATGTGCTTTAGATATATCAATCCCCCTTGTCATTGGAAAGCGGATCCTTCCATCAACATTCAGAGGAACACTTGACCTTTGAACCTGTATCTTGCATGTGGCCGAAGCACTCAAGAAGGAATTAAAATCGCATTTTGAGCAAAGTGGATTGCTGTTCTTAATTTAATCTAGAGTGCAGTGAAATGTATCCCCAAATCTACAAACATATGGACACCTACCCTCTACAGCTTCACCTACGCCATTGTTTAGAGGGCACCCTTCAGACTCGGCCATTTTAAACCATGCCTCTGACTATGGCGTGCAATAAAAACGTGTAGCCTAATGAGACACAAATCCATCTCGTAGTTGCCCTTGAGGGACAGATGGCAGATGTAGCCAGTCAGTCACAAGCACAGGCTGCACCCGCTTTCCTAAGCATATCAATTATTCACACATCCCCTAGTGAACGAGGCACTCAAAATCGTTATCTCCGACGGGCATGGTTCACAGGCCACGCAAATACGTTGTTCTCAATGAGCAAGCTAACCATAATTAGATCCAGTTCTTTCCAGTCGCTAACTAAATTTGCCTCAGACTTAAGGCGGCGTGTCTTTTAATCAGAAAAATGGCTTTACCCAGCTTTCATTTGCCCAGACCTTCAGACGTTCCTTGGCTTTGTGCGTCTTCCCAGAACTGCTCACAAATATGATAGCGATGAAAAAGAGAGGTGCAATGCAGTGTGACTGAGAGGAGGGCAGCACCTGAGTTACAAGGTTAAAC
Source organism: Lissotriton vulgaris (assembly GCF_964263255.1). Lineage (NCBI taxonomy): Eukaryota > Metazoa > Chordata > Amphibia > Caudata > Salamandridae > Lissotriton > Lissotriton vulgaris. The sequence goes on along the minus strand of NC_141697.1, from coordinate 331,182,433 downwards.
TTTCTTATGCTTTATATTGCGTACTTTACAACTTTTAAAGGGAACCGTCAGATTCAAGTGATGAAAGCAAAATTAAATCAAATTGAAATTTACTCAGAATATCAATTCTGGAATTTAATAGCTGGTGCAATAACGGTTACTGGCAGGGTGGTTCACATTTTCACCTATTTTTAAAATTACACTTTCTCTCCTCTCTAGAATTCAAGCGTGGTTGATGCTTGTGGTCAACATCCAAAATCAAAAAAAGTTTGATGGAGTCACTAGATCGAAGCGGAGCGCACACCATGTGAATCTAGCATAGGTTTGTTCTGCAAAATAACAATGTAACCCGTACTTGAATCTTTACATAAAAAATAATGAGAGAAGAAAAACGTCTTTGAAAAGTAAAACGCATAGTGATGGGGCAAATAAATCGAGGCTTAATTTAAAAATAAATGTGTGGGCATCAAATATAAGTATCAAAAAATTTACATATCAAAACAAACTGTTTGTTAAAAGAAAAGTTTCTGTGTATAATGAATGTCTACCGAGGATGACCTCTGTTAGCATTCCATTATATTTTACTAGTTTAGTAACTTTAATACCTTTCATCAATCCCTAGTCATGAATATAATACATCCTTTAATTTTCAATGTTGTGGCATTGTCCTAACACTATACCTTTCCTGCAGCTGCTTGTGGTCCACCTCCAGACTTTTATGCACAGTTTTCAGATTGCTGTGCTGTTTGATGAGCATCTCGTACTCTGTGGACTGTCGCTCGTGCAGGGACACCAGGTGCTCGTGGTCCCTCAGCAGCGACTCGTGCACAGCTTTCAGCTCATCGCGCTGCTTCTGGAAGCTCTCGATTTCGTTCTCCTTGGCTGTCTGCTGGCTCTGTAGTAAGGCATTCTGGGCCATAAGCGAGGCACTTTGAGAGCCAACTGCTGAATTTTCCACCTGCAATATATATATAATATGTATCGTAATATGAATAACTAACACATATTATAGGAAAATTATCTACCAATCATATATTGGAGCGCCACAATGGAAAATCTTTGCATATAGTATGCTGCTCCAAACATAGCAAGGGCAGGTCACGTAAGTACAATCAAACCCTTCCTCCTCAAGCCATCCCAGTCCACGGCGTAGGGCCTCCATCTTCTCCAATACTTATGCTCTGCTGATCTACCTCCATGGCACTACTTTTACCCTTTGAAAAGCTACTTTATTTGGCACCTCCCACCACAGCAACACAAACACAACCACTTAATTCCGACTATCAAGGACATTAAGCCACTCCCACTACAGGCTTGCATCAAATGTCATGCACTCAGCATCATCTTTTAACCTGTGACTCACTAAAAATCTTCTCCAGGGCCAACACTCCACAAAGTGGAGAATAAACCATCAGATCGCCAAGACCAGCAAGGAGAAAACAAGAAGGCAAACCTTCTGCTCGAGCAGCTCATCTTTGTTGGATAAACCCTCTTAAACCTGAGACTGTCCTCTCACATTCGTCATTCAGGCAAGCTGTGTCCACTGCCTGCCACCAATCCATCTGGCCTCCTTTCAAAGACTCCTAGAAGTACTATTGTATACCACCCATGTGGGCCTTAACTATTGCTTCTTAGTCCTTCTGATGTACGTTCGGTACCTTTATGCCTTTTTAAACATTTCCTTTGTGACTCTGTTATATGCGCTGTGAGCCACATTACTTCCTGGCCTACATTAAGAGCTCCACGGCCACCTTTGGCTGATTGTGTGTGTGCTAATGACAATCATAAAAGAAAACAGCAATAACAAACACTAGCAACTTGGAATCAGTGTGACACGGGAGTCTATTTCACAACTGGCATTTAGGCTATATCAAATAACGCTCCACATTGGCAAAAAGTGCTAATTTCATATAAGAATCTGGCAGTAGTAGAACAAGGGGATGAGATTTTAATGACCAACTATGGCAGACAGAGTAGGCACACTTCTAGGTGGTTGTTTGCGATCTGATCTGTGATTTGCTTACAATAAGATTTACACCTCAACGTGTTTGCAACATGAACCGCTGCTTTATACAGTCATAATGATCTAATCCCAGCCAGAGCTGAGGAGCCACTGATGTCATCACTGAAATGTTAGGGCTGGTGCTGAGATGGAAAGATTAGTTAGTATCTGTGACCCAGTTGTAGAGGAGAAAGGAGTCCGGAGTGGACCACGGAAGGGAAAAGGACCATGAACCATGGGGTCTTGCTCAGGCTTACCAGGTTCCGGATACCAAAAATGGGTTTCAGTAAACCATTATTGCTAGTAAAATTGCTGTTGTATGAGCCATGGACCCTGAGGTAAACAGAATTCGAGAGAGAAATGCCAATATCCCACTATTTGAGCATCAATGAGATAATGAGGTTATTTCCCTTTTGTATACCTAAGCAGAGCAGATGACTATCCAGTAAAACTGTATGTACTGTGATTGATTTGATGAGTGTGTTACTGGACATATAGAAGTTTATAAGTCTTCTTGTAGGAAAACCACCAAGGGCAAAACAAGATCAGTAGGGGTGTATCAAAGTTTACCAGTTTAGACCTACACCACAGTCATAGGGAGAAAGGGTTTTAAACCCTATGTTGTAATGTGCTTCTGCTTTGCCTCTTCATTACATCACATGTGTCAGCTCTAGAATTGTTTGCCAGTCCTTGGCTGGCTTAGGAATGTTGCTGATGACTTGAAGGAGATTGGGTGGCTGAGCTGTTCTTACTATCTACCAACTAAATAAACTCCTCTCTTAAGACTACAAGGCCTCTTCTCTTCTTTAAGGAAGAAACCACTTTACAACACCCTAATATTTGTTTATTTTTGCATAACTAAAACATGGTGCACCGTTGATGAATAAATGAGCCATATTGTTGCAAACCGACTCGAAACAAGTTCTTACTTATGTTAAGAAAGATTAATTGACGTTACCAGAAATGAGTTAAACATAAATAAAACAATGTAGAAATGTACAGGAAATGTCTAAATCAAGACCTTCCAATTTTTTGTTTGGTGACCTGGTAATGTAAAATAAAATAATGGTCTACATCAACATCAATGGTGTGGACAATTCCTTAATGTAAATGATACAACGCTTTGGGCAGCGTCTGTTTTGTAAAGCCTGTCTCTTTCACAGAATGAACATTTATCCCCGCCAGTATGATTCTTTCAAGAGTCAAGGCAAAAGCACTATTTAACCTGAAGTTTATATTTTCATGCTGTGATCACAGGAGTATTCTTTACCTCATACAGATCCTTTTTATGTGGAATTATCCAAGAGTTTGGGTCTGAACCACATTGTGAAGACGAGAGAGCACATCTCATGTTTGCTACTATTCAGTGCCAATATAACCAAATGGGACTAGTTTGTTTTCCTGAGGATCAAGGAAAAAGTAATGGGTATCATTACAGCCCCGTGTTGAAGTGGCAGACATGGGATAAGGGCTGCTATATTAAGGTAGTCTTAAAGACCCCTAGGTTCAATATCTTACAGTGAGACTCTCAAATATTTTAAATGGTGAGATGTGTATACAAGAGGAAAGGAAGAAATACAGGTCAGTGCTTATTTGCTAAAGGGAGATATTAAGTCAGGATAGAGGAGTAGGAACAGTAGATTATGTTTTAAGTATTCAAAATAGAGGACGTCCAAAAAAGAGCTTTAAAAGAACAGATGCTGGGGAAGTGCATGCTAATTCAATTACAAAAATAGAGATTCTGTGCCTTGCATACCTTAAGGTGGACAATCAAATGCCACTAAACCGACTATATATAGGGATACAAATGGAACTCAGCCAAGTTAGGGCAGAACACCACATACCCTTGTTTCTTACACAAGAGGAATGCACTGGAAAAATACAAAATAGCCGCTTCGCTGCGGCCGGAATCCCCCCTCTGTGCGGGAGTATTCCACACGGCTGTGGTTCGGACGGCCCCGGCCTTCCTACGCACATGCCCACTGTGACGTCAGACGGCCAGGGGCCGTCCGACGCACAGATGCGGCTAGAGAGAACATCTGAGTCGACAAAAGTGGGAACAGAAAATTGATAACCGCAAGCTGTTCCACTAAACATTAACTTGGTTTTATTTAGGTCTTTAAATATCAAAAGCAGTGAGTATTACAGAAGATTTAAATAAATGGTTTGGACAATATACCGCTTGATCAACCCACGAATGAAGCAAGACTCAAGTGCACGTCTAATTTCCAGAACAATAGATATGCAAAGTGCTGGAGAAAATGTTATCTTGCGGCTAAGCCGAAGACTGTGGAATCAGGAAACATGGGCTCAATTCTAGACTTCCTCAATTGACCACATTCTGTGTTCTTGGCCAAAGCTCTTACCACCCATAAGCAAGAGTGTTTAGAGGTGACTTAATTTGCAATCTCTAACAACAACTTGAAGACGTTGTTGTCAGTGGCTACAGGTTATTTTGGGTCAATTGTCCCCAACAACCATCCTTCATTTGAAGTGTGTGCAAGCCAGCAGGTTTCAAAAGGTTTACCAGTATTTATTTTTGGGGTATATTTGCACAGTCATGTTTACTCAAAATATTTCATACACAAAAAATAGCCACCCCACCTGCAAGCAGCACAATAGCTTTGTGCTAAGTGTTAGAATATATGTCGAATCACCTTTACAATTCTGAAGACAGCCACATGTGCTACCCCAGTAACTTGAACAGACATAGTCAAACATCTGCTTCAAATCCATCTTCAAAGATCAATTGGTTTCAGATGTTCAGTCCTACCTAAGCAATGTGTAATGGGACAACCAATGAATGTAGTGTAGAGAGAATGTTGATAAGAACATGATCGAGAACAAGCTACTTATCTAACACTTTTTTCTAACATATTGCTTTCTGAAGAATGAAAACGATCACCTAAAAACTCATGGTCCGTGTTGGGTGATGCTGCTTCACTGGGATGCATCATGCTTTCTGTTTATGAAGAATCCAAAAGATTGTTAGGGGCATATGGGAAGAAAGAGAATGTCAACAGCAAGGTTGTCAGCATGCACATGGTAAAATGATGGTAAAACAATTTTTGTATTCCTATGCTATAATGACACGCACAACTATGATTCATAAATACTTTTCAGAGAGTGAACAGAGATGTGACGTTCAAGTTGAACAAAAAAAGCAGACCAAGCTGAGGAGGGTATACACTATCGCATAACGACCTCATTCCGCTGGTGCCCATTCAGTCAATTTGCACCTGCTACTCCAATAAATTATATTTAAACATGACCTTTTTTTTGCCTTGGTTCTGACCTGGAGTTTGGCTGTCTGTGTCTGTAAGGCAGTGTTGTGCTCTTGTAAGGAGGTGACCTGTTTGTGCAGATTCAAGATCTGACTGTTGAGCGAGGTATTCTGGCATTCCAAATTCTTCAACTGCTCCTTGAACATCTGTTTCTCAGCCTGAAGAGTAGCATTCTTTAAGAAAACATAAAAGAAATGTAAATGGACTGAAATACCTCTATTTTATATCCCCTTTAATCTTCATTCCTTCTTAGTTTCTCTAGCTGTATGTAATTAGACCTTCAATAATCAAGTGTGTCCTGCTCCTTTAAATCATCTCTCCTATGACTGCATGAAGTTTCGTGCCGTATGAATCAGGGAGAAAGAACTATGAGGGTTCCCTTCTTGCTTTCTCTGTGCACACTTTACTGTTTCTAGTGCAACATTTGCATCCACAAAAGAGCTTCTGAGAGGCCATTACATGATGTTAGCTAACTGATGCGTCTGTGGACACAGGAGATAGACTGATGAGTAATTATGAATAGATTACAAATACAATGACTAGAGAAATGAGGCAGGCTGTGATTAAGACATGAGAGCAGAGCTTTGAAGTGTCCTTTTTCCATTATTGCAGAATAAAGGCAGTGTAGTAACAGTGCTATTTTTTTTTACAAGTGACAGTTTAAGTGTAATTCACATGATAGTCTAAAAGTGTGACTGAGTAGTACTTGTGAAATTATTTTTGCTTTATATATATATTTAGTTGTATTGTTGTATGCAATTATCAGGGAATGCTAGGTAGTGAAAAGATTTTCTATTGCTCTTTTCCCACTCTATTCTGTTGCTTTTGTTTGCAATCTCCCCTACTTTCTACAATGATGTGGCCTGTCACTTATATAACCTACACAACACACCTGAATAAATCGTGTAAAACCAAGTTGACTGTACTTAAGTCAGATTACACTTGCAGTCACATACAGGTTACAGCAAAGTTGGCTACATCCATTTATAAGAAAAACCGACTGGGCAATAGCCTTGCTCCTAACTTCAGGGCACATGGAGACACTGTATGCTCCTATTGAAATGTGCTACTCTGAAAGGGAAAATCGCTGCAAAACCTCGTTTTGGTTTGAATACTATAATGTGTTTGTACAATTCAAATGAGCGGTTTTAAACAGTCTGCACTTGTCACTGTTTTTCTAGCTGTAATACACTATTGCATCTGTGGACAAATAGCCATGCTGTGGCTTTGTGTGTATAAGAGGTTAAAACCATTAGCTGCATTTGGAAAAAAGATAGCCTACACTTTTCAGATTAATGTCTGTTGCACTCAGTAAAAATTAAGCAGGCATCTGTTTGTGCTGAAAGTGCATGATCATTGCACAAGAGGTGTTGGAAAACTCATTTTGGCCACTAATTCATGTCTCTGAAACCTCTAAACCAATTATAACAATAATCGGTATTTTGAATAGACTGGCACAGAGCGAGGAGTATAACTGATTCATGTGTGTTACATTCTGGCAAAGGCATAAAAAAGTTAATGGGACATGAAAGACATTTCTACAATTAAACATGAGCTACAGTACGTATTTACGCAACTGGAGTAGACATACCCGTGCCTAAATAATATCCTCAATTATCATTACCACGATAACCCTGCAGTGATGCATTTAGCAAATACTTCTTGGTATTAAGGCAAATTAGCATTGTCCTAATACCCCAGCATTAACACCATTTTATAGAAATCAACTAACAAGCTACAGTAAAGTTCCCTTACAGTTTACTACAAAGGGCCACGCTGAAAATTATGGCTTAAAATATTATTCTATGGCCTGACACTCGCACTGGGCACAACTGGGGGCAAGATCCATAATTCACAGAAGGCGGCTCTTGAAAACAGTGGTTCTATGCTCAAGTGTGACCAGTGAGAATGAAAAATATATCCCATGCCTTGCTGTCTGGTATAATCTATACAATTATGCACATGATAAGAAATACATAAACACACACACAGTTTTGACACTGTAAACTTACATTTCTTTCCAGGTCTATGGCCCTGTCTTTCACCTTCAGTAGATCCAAGGATGCTTCCCTATGCTCAGTCTCCAGTTTCTCTTGGTTTTGTCGGTTACACTGAAGTTTCTCCGTAGGATGTTTGAATGAGTTCTGTACATAATTCTCATCCTCTTGGTTGCAGTTTTTTGTTTTTGCTCTAAACTCCTTTTTAACCTGAAAGGAGAAGCATTAGTCAAACTATACTTCACCTGACAAATTGATACCTTTCTAGCATACATTAGGATTATTTTCCCTTAAAGCCACCATTCATCGATCCTATTGCTTCCGCTTTGCTCTGCTCTATACATGTCTGAAGGGTCTACTATCTCACCAATGTAACAGCAATAAGCTATCACCACCATAATCGCCTGCGTCCCATCCTCTCTGTAAACCCTCCTATATTCTGGTCAAATACTAGAAGTGTCGGAATTACTACAGCTCAGTTTATGCCCCTATGTTACCTTTAGGGGCTTAAACTGTGTATCAAGGTCTACACATACAATATTCCTTTCCACAATACTCAGACATAATCCCCAAGGCAAAATTTCACTCAAAAGACTACACAACTACGATTTTCTACTGGAGAAACCACGCACTTACTTCAAAGCAGGAACTGGGTACAAGTATGTCTAATATGTATTATAAAACGGTAATTTGGGTGTAATACTAAAGGAAGATGGCCACCAAAGTGGACTACTACTTGCTAAGATTAAAGTTAAATAGGTACAGAAAATAACAGCAACAGATAAAAAAGGTGGTGTGTAGCACTTCACCGATCACCACCTAAGTGATTTCAACAAATAACGAAAGAACCAACAATGAAGACAGAAACGGTGAGAAAAATGAAGGAGTCAGCAGAGGCAGTCCATCAATCAGCACCTCTACTTTTAAATAAGCAAAGACTGTCCCCAGTGAGTACTGCTTTAGGTCAAAAAAGTGAATGAGCAGAAAGTGGCGCAGCACTTAATGATTTTTGTTGGTAGTTAGGACCTCAAGTCAACTTATCTCTAATCAGAGCAGCAAATGCAGGCTTTCCAAAGTAACACCATTGTGGGTTCTTTTCATGAACAAACTCAGCTTGCAGATTTTCAATTAAGCAGTGCGTAAACTGTAAGAGAAAATTAAGTGCAAAAACCTAACAATTTTCTAAGGAGCTCATGGCTTGCATTGCTGAATGCTGGGGTTGCCAAATACCAAAGCTACCCAGTTTTCACTGAACCTCAAGCTTTTTTCCAGTTCGCTACACTTCCCTTGTCTCTATTTTTGTAGCTTCTGCCTCCCTTCTCCCTTATTTGGACTTTTTTTCCTCTTACACCAGGTCAAAATCTCATGAAGAAAATGAAGTGGTGTTAACAGAAATGAGTGTTGCTCCCACTACCGGTAACCACCGGCACACATGAATCCCTGCACTTAACCCAATCACCTGCAAATCACATGCAAATGAAGGCACAGCTCCAATATCATTTTACCATATTTAGCTCATTCTGTAGCTGCTGGTTCAGATTATGAGATTCTTGTACTTGAGCCTCTAGTGCAGTGATCTTTTCTTCTTTAATTGTTAGTGTTGTTTTGAAGGTTGATTCAAATTTGCTCTCCAGAATTTTGAACTTCCTGAAAAACAATGACACGTTTTAATATTGTATTGTTTATTCTCAAAAACACCTGCAATGACGTTGCCCATCAGTAACTCCTTTGTATACTGCAATTAATTTTAAAGTACGGCATCATAAGTACTTTTGCTTTTGAGCTGCTTTACAATGGCAAAGAACGCAGGCAAGTCCAGCTAACCCACCTAAATCACACTTGTGGTAGATAAACACTAAGACGGAGATGAGAAGAGAAGAGAATGAGAAGGGCAGAACAAATTAATCAATAGCAGAAGTACAGGAAACCCCAAATGATACAACAGTATCTTGATGGAAGTAACAGTATGCAACTTCTTCATAAACAGTTAAGTCACCAGCCCAAACCTCATAAGTACTCCAGTCTTCTGCACCAGATGCATAGCTGATGCATAAAGCTAATGCTCGGCCACAGCAAAGATTGCCTGATAGGGATCTAACCCTGTTCCAGGCCTGCAAAACTTTCTTGCAGCACTAGCCTATTGAGAAATCCTGCTGTCTTGAAGACTTAGTATAATCTGGGTCATGATCTTGTAGCGTCCTTTACTCACTTTTCAGCATTGCTGTTCTCATCTTGAAGCATCAGCTCTTTATTCAGCCCAATCTTCTCCAGCTCCTGACTCAGTTTGTCAAGTTCGCTGGCCTGCTGCTGGCTCTTCAGCTTCTCCAAGACTAGGTCCTGCAAGAACAAAACATTACTGATCATGTCAAATTCAGTTACAACCAACAAACAGACCCTCCTCCCAAATTCTACATGTAGTTAATCTGACCAATGTAGTGGCTAGAATAATGACAAGAATTATGCTAGACAGCACTATGGAATCCTTCACACCTACACAGCTCTCTTTCTTGTACCACTCATACTGAAGTCAACTCAAGAGGAGAGTTCTCTTTTCCAGGTCAGACCAAATAAATGATCACTGGGTTCGGGTACCTACCATGTGCAGTCTCCGCTTCCCTCTTTTCCTGCTACAAATGAAGCGTAACACATTGAATATAACATTTGTGCATTGACCACCACACGTTTTACATCTGCCCAAGTAGTTTTCATCCTTCTCATTTCTCTGGGGTTTTGATGAGAAGGAGGTGAAGGGGGTGGATTTCAGTTGTGCAATCCTGATTCAGGGGGAGCCTTATGTTGGCGCTCGAACTAGGATTCCCAGAATAAAGTTTGCAGTCTTGTTGTGGTCTGATCAAGATACTAGGAGAAAATTCTGTTTGCAGTGTGTGCTAACCATATCAACAAAACAGAATGAGCTACGCCATGACCTACAACAGAATCCTACAGAAACCCTGCATTTGCCAAAGCATTTTAAAACTACACAAGCAGAAAGCACTTACTTAAAAACTGAATAACATCATTGGTTGTTTCAATGCTCAATTTACAATTTACACAGTTATCATGAATGAGGTCTTGGCCTTGAGTGAGCCCCGAAATAACAACCAACAAAAAGCTTATTTTCCAGTTTGTCCATTAAAAACTATATGGACAGGTCACTTTTATAAAGCACTAGAAACATGCTCTTTCGTGCTTTAGGGAGCTGAATGTAACAGGGAGCCTAGAAGTGGGTAACTTGCAGCTGCATGAGACCTAGGTTTTCAAAGCAGATACAATAAAGTGATTACTATTAAACAAGAACTCTGGGCAAAAAACCTTAATGGCTTTAACCAACATACCATAACACTAAATTATACCTGGGAGTCAAAAAAAGTGTGGTAAGTCATTCAACATGGATCACAAAACCAATATCATGCAGATAACACCAGTGAGAACACACCATGCACGCTAGTTTATGCTGGCCAAGTCAAGGCTCAAGATCATATGGAGAAAATTATTCCCATCAGAAGCCACACTGTACCGCCCTCTTTCTCATCAATTGGGATCTCCTTACCCAGGAGACAAAACGGCCGGTCTGATGTTACCGTGACCGATAGATGTGACAAGTGGGTAGTATGTGTTGTTTCAAAATTAAAGTGGCTACTGAAAAAAAGCAGTGTATTGTGATAAGAGTGAAATGGTGAGGGGTTTTACTAAAATTAGGTGAATCGGGTAGAAAAACAAATTTTATTAGTATCTCCCAATCCCTAAGGTTAAAAAGCAAGTGCAAGTGCGGGTTTGAAATAATAACCGTACTTGATGGTGGTCAACATGTTTCTGCATCAAGAGAAAAAAGTTTCAAATGCATTCTTCAGGACCTTAATGTGTTAAAACTACTGCTTTATGTGAATAGTAATAAAATGATATCACCTAAGAATTCCAGGTTGTGTGTTCAACCATATACTGTTACCGCATCATACCAAACGGTATTGGATCCAAACAGAAAGACAAACAAACAAGAGGAAGAAAAAGAACATGAATGTATCATATTCACGTGGTCTTTGTCAATTAAAACCACAGTGCGATGGTCCCGCATTCACACATACCAGAAAGTAAATTCCAATATAGACACTCACCCATACGTGGTGGTTGAGAAGCTTCACCCCACCTGGCTGCGGCTCAGGTATAAGGAGCACCGCTCTAAAAAAATGAGTCGTTTTAAAAAAGAGTTTAAATGGAGGGAAGAAACAAATATGGCTCAATTACTCCATCGAGTGATATGTGGATTGCTTATAAGTAACCCTGCTTATACCGATCCCCAACAATCGGATGTCTGACTACTTAACTCAGTTTGAAGCTCAATGTGAATTGTATCACAAACGTCCAGTAGTGTAGAGAACAATCCACTGGACACATACACAAGCACATGGAGCCGAGCTCATGGAGCCGAGCTCGGTAAAATGCTCAATTCGGAGTTTAAAGATGTCTATGAGAGAATACCTGCGCTGCCTGTCTGATGCGTTCGTATTGGCGAGATTCGTCAGACGATACGCGCGCTAGCGTATTTCAGGCACGCGAAGGTCATGTAATCAGCTCACCTGACCGTCGGTGTCTCCTCTGACAGTCTTCCGAACTGTCTGGGGGGGCACCGGTTGTTGCAATGGAGAGATGTTTATGCGTTCGCTCCCAGTCGAAGGAGTCACGTGATCAGATGCGGTCACGTGACTCGGGGAGCGCTGGGAAATGTAGTCTGAGAGTCGATGTTTTTTTGAAAACAATATTTTGGAAGCGTGGCATTACGCTAGTTAATATGTGTTCGTTTATAAAACGCTGTGAATGTATTACAAGGAAACACAATATTATCCAAAAGGAAGTGGAATAGACTTACTGTATGTTGGTAGCACTCGTTGGTTGGAGTGCGTTTTAGATTGTTCTAAGCCTTAAAAATAGGTTATATATTTGGTGTTTTAGTGTATGCCTTGACCAAGCTTCGGGAGTGTTATACTGAGATAGACCAAATCTAAGGCTGTGAATACTGAACAGTTTGTGATGGTAGTCTAGAGGGACATCCAGGGTATCGGCTCATTGAGTCCCTCTTTATCACTGTTTAATCTGTAAACCCATTTCTGTTCAATTTTGAACAGAAAACGGCTGATGTCAGTACAGAATTCGGGAATTTGTGGTTGTTCAAGGACTGTCCAGCAAAATTCGTCAGGGCCATGTCCTTTCTCCAAAAAGTGTGCAGTTAGGCGGGTCGCCTGTTTCCGACATCGTACTGTGCTCTTGTGTTCTTGTATTCGTGTCCTTATTTTTCTTGTTGTCATGCCAACGTATCGGAGTTGGCACGGGCATGTTATCAGATAAATAAGTTTACTGCTGTTGCAGTTGGTAAACCTAGTTTGTGTCCACGGTCTGTTTGTCCCTATGTCAATGCTGGTGGATTTGCAAGTCTGGGGACATACAGTGCACGCCCCGCAGGGATGGTGGCCTACGACAGGTGGCAGATCCCACAATGTGCCCACTTGTCTTGATTCTTTGTTCCGTGGTCGTGTGTGGACTAACTGGTCCTTGAGATTTTGTCCTCTTTTAAAGGCAAAGATTGGTAAGGGGATATCATCACCCCCAGATTTTAAAATCGACCAGTGTTTTTTTATAATCTTTTGCACTTGGTTTGATCTGCTGTTGAATGTATTCACAAAAGCGATATGGTTGGTATTTTCCTTGGGAGGATGTATCTCAAGTAGAGACTCCCAAGGAAAATACCAACCGTATCGCTTTTGTGAATACATTCAACAGCAGATTAAACCAAGTGCAAAAGATTATAAAAAAACACTGGTCGATTTTAAAATCTGGGGGTGATGATATCCCCTTACCAATCTTTGCCTTTAAAAGAGGACAAAATCTCAAGGACCAGTTAGTCCACACACGTCCACGGAACAAAGAATCAAGACAAATGGGCACATTGTGGGATCTGTCACCTGTCGTAGGCCACCATCCCTGCGGGCGTGCACTGTATGTCCCCAGACTTGCAAATCCACCAGCATTGACATAGGGACAAACAGACCGTGGACACAAACTAGGTTTACCAACTGCAACAGCAGTAACCTTATTTATCTGATAACATGCCCGTGCCAACTCCGATACGTTGGCATGACAACAAGAAAAATAAGGACACGAATACAAGAACACAAGAGCACAGTACGATGTCGGAAACAGGCGACCCGCCTAACTGCACACTTTTTGGAGAAAGGACATGGCCCTGACGAATTTTGCTGGACAGTCCTTGAACAACCACAAATTCCCGAATTCTGTACTGACATCAGCCGTTTTCTGTTCAAAATTGAACAGAAATGGGTTTACAGATTAAACAGTGATAAAGAGGGACTCAATGAGCCGATACCCTGGATGTCCCTCTAGACTACCATCACAAACTGTTCAGTATTCACAGCCTTAGATTTGGTCTATCTCAGTATAACACTCCCGAAGCTTGGTCAAGGCATACACTAAAACACCAAATAAATAACCTATTTTTAAGGCTTAGAACAATCTAAAACGCACTCCAACCAACGAGTGCTACCAACATACAGTAAGAGTCTATTCCACTTCCTTTTGGATAATATTGTGTTTCCTTGTAATACATTCACAGCGTTTTATAAACGAACACATATTAACTAGCGTAATGCCACGCTTCCAAAATATTGTTTTAAAAAAAACATCAACTCTCAGACTACATTTCCCAGCGCTCCCCGAGTCACGTGACCGCATCTGATCACGTCACTCCTTCGACTGGGAGCGAACGCATAAACATCTCTCCATTGCAACAACCGGTGCCCCCCCAGACAGTTCGGAAGACTGTCAGGAGACACCGACGGTCAGGTGAGCTGATTACATGACCTTCGCATGCCTGAAATACGCTAGCGCGCGTATCGTCTGACGAATCTCGCCAATACGAACGCATCAGACAGGCAGCGCAGGTATTCTCTCATAGACACCTTTAAACTCCGAATTGAGCATTTTACCGAGCTCGGCTCCATGAGCTCGGCTCCATGTGCTTGTGTACGTGTCCAGTGGATTGTTCTCTACACTACTGGACGTTTGTGATACAATTCACATTGAGCTTCAAACTGAGTTAAGTAGTCAGACATCCGATTGTTGGGGATCGGTATAAGCAGGGTTACTTATAAGCAATCCACATATCACTCGATGGAGTAATTGAGCCATATTTGTTTCTTCCCTCCAATTAAACTCTTTTTTAAAACGACTCATTTTTAGAGCGGTGCTCCTTATACCTGAGCCGCAGCCAGGTGGGGTGAAGCTTCTCAACCACCACGTATGGGTGAGTGTCTATATTGGAATTTACTTTCTGGTATGTGTGAATGCGGGACCATCGCACTGTGGTTTTAATTGACAAAAACCACGTGAATATGATACATTCATGTTCTTTTTCTTCCTCTTGTTTGTTTGTCTTTCTGTTTGGATCCAATACCGTTTGGTATGATGCGGTAACAGTATATGGTTGAACACACAACCTGGAATTCTCAGGTGATATCATTTTATTACTATTCACATAAAGCAGTAGTTTTAACACATTAAGGTCCTGAAGAATGCATTTGAAACTTTTTTCTCTTGATGCAGAAACATGTTGACCACCATCAAGTACGGTTATTATTTCAAACCCGCACTTGCACTTGCTTTTTAACCTTAGGGATTGGGAGATACTAATAAAATTTGTTTTTCTACCCGATTCACCTAATTTTAGTAAAACCCCTCACCATTTCACTCTGAACACAATACACTGCTTTTTTTCAGTAGCCACTTTAATTTTGAAACAACACATACTACCCACTTGTCACATCTATCGGTCACGGTAACATCAGACCGGCCGTTTTGTCTCCTGGGTAAGGAGATCCCAAATGATGAGAAAGAGGGCGGTACAGTGTGGCTTCTGATGGGAATAATTTTCTCCATATGCTCTTGAGCCTTGACTTGGCCAGCATGGTGTGTTCTCACTGGTGTTATCTGCATGATATTGGTTTTGTGATCCATGTTGAATGACTTACCACACTTTTTTTGACTCCCAGGTATAATTTAGTGTTATGATATTGTGTTTGGGGCGTGTACCTGGTCGGTCGTTAAATCTGCCCTTAGACCCTCCTCTCATTGTTTATTGTGTATATTTAACCAACATACTTCAATAGGGAAGCATAAACGTGTGAGTATACACACATTTTAATTCATAAAAATTCATCACTTTCTCTCTGCTTGACGTTCATTCTAAATGTAACTTTTATTATGGTTTGTATTTTCCACTTGTTACCTCTCCATTCTCCAGGCAGCCGCTGCCCTCCACCTCCCGACTTGACTAAGTGAGAGGCTACAAGTTTTTATTAAATGCAGGCAGACGCCGCTACATGAACAAGGCCGGTCGCTTCAGGCCTAGACAACTAATACATGTACTTTGCACAATGTCTCTAATGATGTGCTTCCCCTGAGTCGAACTGGTTTACAATCCCACTCAAAAGAGATTACCCACCAATGTAGGTAAAAACAGCAAAGCAAAACTGTGTCTAAAGTCTGTACTGGAGTATAATGTATAGTATATTATTTGTAAATATAAAAAACTGCAGGTACTCACTATTTAGAGTACCAGTTTGCTACTGAGAAGTGCTAGTACTCTCCTATTAAATACATTTGTGCAGGTGCTCTCTCTTTCAAATGAAAGAAGTGCAGGTACTCAGTACCGGACAGTACCTGCCCAATTAAAACACTGATAACGTAATAAAACAAGCAGTCATGAAGAATACATAAACACATTTTTTAAATACCCACACCATAACACTATTCAAAAACCGCGCCTTCTCCTTGCACACCCAGCTATCAAGCACATCCCAAATCATTTTAGAGCCAAAAATCTCTACCAGCTGTTTTGAAGTCCAAACTTAGTTTCATGGCTCACTTACAATATTAGAAAACAATTCTTGCCACTCCCCAAGCACTTTTCTATGCCCTTGTAATACCTATATTTATACTACTACCATCACATGGCCATATAGGACACTGGTTTCATAGGCAGCGTAAGACATTGGGGTCTTATCTTCCCATCATGGGGATGAAGCTAGCAGTCAAAAAGCTTAGAAGCAGATTTCCCTCTGCAAAAACAAACAAACCTTGCTATTTGCAATTCAAAAACCAAAGCCACTCTAGCATATCATCGATCCACCTCCCCATATTAGTGGCATTCTCTACCAGGAAATATACTGTGCACTTGCCGAATTTAGTTAACCTATGAAACCATAATCTCTCATTCATTACATGGGACTCTACTCGAGACCTAACAATTTGGATGCGAACAAAACTTTACTTTAGACTACAACACTTCCACTATCCGGTTTCCATAAAAAGCCCAAGCTAAGAGACTGAGGTTTACTACTAGTTGTATGTCTATCATTCATGAACTAGTGCTCAATGAAACCACTCATTGGTAAAAACTCCATAACAAAAACAACAGTAAAAATCCTATACCATGATCATCAATAAAGTACAAAACAATGGAAAAGCAATACAGCAATGGCAACATATTCCATATATGAACTTGTTGTGCATTAAATATTACTTGAAGCCCCTTACGAACAGTGCATTACAATGGACAAGTGGGACAGTGAAATTAAGAGAGGGACAAATCCTCTTTTCTTACCTCACGCAACGTAGCTAGTGTTCTTTTATCAATTGTAACTTGCTTTATCAGGTCTTTGTTGTCCTTTTCAAGTTCCTTCATCTTACTGGACGACTCTCTGAACCTAGTAATCTCTTTCTCTAGTGTTCGGTTTTCTTTCTCTAAAGCAGCGATTTTCACTGTGTTATCGTCCATAATAGCATCCTTCAGTTCCACCTGCTGCCAAAGTCTCTTCGTTTCCTTATCCAGCATTTTTTTATCTTTCTCCAACTGGGATACATCATGTTCGAGTTCCTTGTTGTCCTTCTCCAGTTGCTCCATTCTTTTTCTAGAGATCTTTAGCTCTTCAAGGTTCCTCTGCAGTTCATGGTTCTCTTTTTCTGTTTCCTGCAGATCTAGCTCAAGCTGCTGTATCTTCTTGCTGCTGTTTTCCAGGATCTGCTGAAGTCTCTGATTCTCTGCATTTAAACCCTGGTAGCTCAACTCAAGACGCTCTGACTTCTTTCCCAACGCCTTCAACACATCCATGTTCCTTAACAATTCCTCCTTCTCTTTTTCCAGCTTGCTATTCTCCGACTCAATATGAGCCATCTTTGCACTAGTGAACCTCATGGTCTCCACAAGTCTCCGGAGCTCAAGGTTCTCTTCATCCAACTGCTTATTGTCATTTTCTAACACTTCCAACTTGATAGAAACATTCTGCAAGGTGTCTAGGGACTTCCTAAGCTTTCTATTCTCCACATCCAGGTTTCCGATCTCTTGTTCAAGAATCTCAACCCTCTCAGTCACAATCTTCATGGAGGCAATCGTTTTGTTGAGTTTATCATTCTGCCTTTCCAGCCGATGTAACTCTTTCTCCATCTCTGTCACTCTCTCTACTTTCTCATTTACCCGCTCAAAGTCCTTCTGCAACTGCTTCTTCTCATATTCAAGCTTATTCAGCTTACTGCTGGTCTCCGTGACGGTTTCATGAAGTAGCTTGTTCTCCTCTTCAATGTCCTTCACTCGGGCTTCGGTGCCCACCTGGGCTCTCTCCCGCAGAGAAACAATTGCTTGGTTGAGGTGGGTGGTCTCTTGTTTGAGCTCGGTTATCTATCATAAATTGACAAAATCAAAAGAAGGTAATGACAAATTTGACATGTATATTTCATGCACATTTGTAATCTTCATTACATAAAAAATATTGCAGTAAACTGCATAAACTGTGAGCATCAGATCCAACTGCTGAAGACAATAATTAGATGTAGACTTTCTATGAACACCAGTATTACCGCCATTCTATTGCTTTAGTTCAACATATGAGTTTTATTCGCTTAAACACCTTCAACCTGAATAAAGATACATAGTGCTGGCATGAAATGTAGTTGTAATAATTGAAATAAGACCAAGCTCAAAAGATTCAACATTTTTTAAGTAAGCAAATATGTAAAATAAAGACTACACTATTTAAAATAAAAAGAGCGGACTAGAATTGCTCACTGTACCAGTACATCTGACAGATGCCCACAGGTGGCATGGTGTGGGTAAATTATGCTTAACATTTTGCATTATAGGGTCACCCAACTAACTGAAACCACACCAAGATCAGTAAACAAAATCCATTTTCTAACACCTTCTACCTAAATAATTCATACATATTGTGTTGTAGAATTTACATAGCGCTTTATAAGGCCAATGAGGCTGTGAAGCACTCAGGATGACACTGGGATTTTGTATGCCTTTTCAACCTGCATAACTGATAGTTGTGGGTTTCAGCTTAACTTATGTGGAAGGAGGCATTTAGCATTGTAGGTGAGCATTGGAGAACTAGTCGAATCATGTTGCACTGAATTGGTAGCTGGGCATAAGCATGGTGTGTTGCAGAAATGTTTAACAACAGATGCTGTTGTTTATCTCCATGCTTGCTGATGAGTGGGGTCTCAGACACCCCACCCGTATAAAAATCCTAATCGACCCACCATCACAAATACACAAATTGCCTTTAAAAATTTGCACACAAGTAACCAACTAATATTAGACCGTCTACCTGCTTAAAACTGCATCACAGTAGCAGTTAATCCTTCTGCAGTAGCAGAAAGATGAGCCAAAGTTGTCTTATCAGGTAAAGCAGAAAAATATGAAAATGGAAAAACACAGAGAAACAAATACATTTTTAAAAGTCTAAAGATACACTAGCGTGAAAGATGAAATATATTTTTTTTAAACTGAAATAAACATAATTGCCCTGTCCTAAACTGTACTTCCAGTGGGCAGTGTTCATCTCTGAATGTTCCTGTGGCTTTTTTGTTGAACCAGGGCTGTTTTATACATATATACGGAGTGCAGACCTGGTAATTGCACCCTGTTACAGATAATGTAGTGCTCTGGGGCAGCCGCAGACCTGCAGGAGCAGTGTATTAGTGAAAGGTGGACGTTTGGTTGAAGCAGCCAATTTGTTTTTCACAGTGCAGACAGCAACTAGCCTGCTTTTGAATGGGGCACAGAGATCCCCCTGCAAATAGGTGCACTGAATAACCACATACACTCGGAGGAGAATCTCTAGCGCGTCCATGGGCTCCATTTTGAGGAGGGCAGGCCCATTAAATGTGCGCCACCCTTTTGTGGTGCACAATCAGTGCACCTCCTGACGGCTTCTTTGCTTCTGTGTCCACATTACGGTGCAGGGTAAAGTGTTGCCCTCATTTTCAAGGGTCCACGCTCTCAGGTAAATGAGGGAACACCCCCTTAGGATCAAACTGGTGCGAATGTAGCACTAGCTTGCTGCTAGTGGATGCAAAAGGGTCTGCAGCCCATTTTGTGATTCCAAAGTGCAGCGAAAGTGCAGAATGTGGGCACACGGCTCCAAGATACCCTCACGGGTGACTGCGCGCATAACAAATACACATAACAGAAGATACGCGCAGGGAGGACTATCAAGAATCTGCCCTGCACTATCTTGGTGAAGCCTTAGTGGTTGACCAAGGAAAGTCTCTAAAATTGGGTCCTACAAATTATCCAAACTCACCCTCCGACACTGAAACCTTTAACGGAGACAGGGGCTGGAATGCCTGCTCGTAAGGACCCTAGACAAAGCCCCGCCTTGAAAAAAAATGAGGATGAACAGGTTTATATGGACACCATTTCAAAATGCAAGCATCTCCCACCAGAGCACGATAAAACCTACCCATGGTCAAGGGAAAGGGTACAATGCTTTAAAAATCAACACGACAATAGGTTCAGCTATAAATTTAACAAGCATGGACTCCCAATAAACAGATTACTGCTGTAAAAGACCAAGCACCTGTCTGTCCTTGTCGGCTTTGACCCTGTCCAGGACTCCTTTCAGCTGTTCCTTTTCTTTCAGAAGCTCCTCGCTCAGACTCTCCAGGTCTTGGCTGCTCTGCTTCTCTTTTTCAATCTGCGAGTGCAAGGTTTCAATCTGCAGAGGACAAAAAAACAAAAACTGCATGTTCAGCATCCGCCCATGGCTCCACAGAACCTGAAGGTCCCACAAGCACAGATGTAGACTGGCCTAGCGTGAAATTGGGGTGTTTTCTGAAAAGACTGTAAATCTGGGACTCCAATAGATGGCTGCTTCTAGCCCAGGCCAACTAATATTTCAAAAGCCAATTTTCACATGCTAATTATTTCTTTTTCAGATAAATTTCAATGATCTTTTCAAAGGTTTAAGTATTGGGTTTTTGAAAAGTTAGAAGTACATTTTGTTTTGAATTAAAAGAACTAGTCATTTTATGCGAAAACCACAATTTCAAGGTACCCATTATATTCATTTAAAGTATCATTTTGTTACTGATGCCCAGTAGAATAACAATGCCCAGATAATAGGAAAGTGGCTGAGCCTTTTAGGGGTAAAAATTCAGTTACTATTAGTTGCAGCCTAGGGTTGGTATAAATAGGTATAGGACATTACATTTGTCTAGCAGTGAAAAGTGATGCTATGAGGCAAGAGAAATTTGGAGGCTATAAGTCATTGACAGAGGATTCATATATTTCCATAGGATCAATATTAAGACAGGAAAGGCATTTTCCAGATGAATCTATTTATTACCGTGGCTATTTAATGAGATTTCGGTTTTTACAAAAGCACCAGAAAAGAGGCAGACAGGGATAATTTCATGAAGCAGTGCTTGTTTCTTAACCCAAAGGGGGGCGGCGCGGTGCCACCATGCTTGTGACGGAACAACTCCGTCACAAGCCACGGTGGCGCTGTGCTTGTGACGGAATGGTTCCATCATGGCCCCGCCCGATCAATAGAGCGCGCCGCGCAGGCGCGGCGGCCGGGCCGTAACGGAACCCTTCCGTCACCAGCACAGCTCCACCGTGGCTCGTGACGGAATGGTTCCGTCACGAGCGTGCAAGGGGTTAAAGAGCCTGAACACTTATCAACACAGTTCAATCAACTTAAAATCCAAACCAGAAGACACTTGATAAGTCATCGGACAGATGAATATGTTTACATCCAGTCCACTCCAAGAATAGGTGTTTTCATAGAGTGATTTAATTTTTCACTTCTTTGATCCAACAATACATTTAAAATTTCACAGATCCAGCCCATAATGCTCTTTGATGCTCAAAACATTGAGTGAAAATGACAATTTGTCAGCAGAGAAGATATTAAAAAGGGTTTCTGAAAATTAAAACAACTGACTCATATATGTGAGTTAAACGATGCATACCATATAAATGGACTTACACTAAGGTCATATCCCCGAATACAATGCGCTAACACGAACACTCATTATTAGTGACCCAGTAATTAAGCTAGATTTTCCTGACCGCCAGAGTTACCAAGAACGGCGATACTCATAACTCCATGGGTGGGAAAAATACGGTCCCTTACAAATTGGGTCCTGAGGGTTCACTAAGAAATATGGAATTACCGGGGAATTCATAATTCCAGATACAATTCCCCAAGGTAATTCCTCATTTTGGGCCAATGTTCATCCAGAGATTTCGGCTGCTGTTCGCAACTGAATTCTCTGGTTGAAAGTTAAGAGATCTAGGGTGTTTCTGGAGATCTCATTGGCAACTAAATTGATTCAGCTTCTTTGGCAGCACATTGATTTCTGTGATCCTTTTCATAGTGGATGTATTTTTTTTCCCACAAAGTACCATTATATTACTGATGCTTAAGATTTGTATATGGCGTGCACCTCAATTCACGTGTACTGTTTTGTCACTCACTTGCTGAGATCACAGACACACTTTGGGTGAATGAATCGCTATTGATGAGGTATTCAGACACAAATGGAGGTGCAGGAACAAGGAGGACTGGAGTGGGTATGGGAGCAAACGTATGAGAGCATGCAATTTGGAACTTGGGGGCTAGGGAGGAACAGGAACACGGAAGGCACTAATGGGTCAGGGAGCAAACGAATGAGAGTGAGAGCGCAATGTGGAACTGGGTACATGGGAGAACACACAAGTGAAAAAGCAATACATGGGGATAAGCACACATGGGTGAGGAGAAGCACTCAGCAAGGGTAAAAGTAACCCAAGTGCTGCGGATGGGTAAAGAGAACATGAGGGAAACTGCTGGAACTGGAAAACACATGCACGCTAGTTGAGTGGTTAAATAAAAAGAAACAAGTAGTGCCTGAAAAGGGAGCAGTGAAAGTACACATGTAATGCGTCCATGCTCTAGGGGAGGGACAAACACGAGATCTGGAAGGAAAGCCCACACGTCCTAACGCATGAGAAGTAAGCAAATGAAAGTGATAAAGTCAACCAATAGTAAGTAATGGAAGGCCTCTAAACCCACTGTAAGCTAACAAAATGTCTCACAAGCGACAGCACATGCGCCGTGTCTTAGGTGAGACCTATAATAATAATAATAATAAAATAATTTACAAAAATAAAAAACCTCTGCTCAACAAACACATTAACAGGACTCCTCTCAGCACTCAATGTGACAAAGTAGGTTCTACGGGTGCCTACTGTTCCTGACTAGGAGGAAGTAGGGAGCTCAGAGGCAGGAAAGGGGTGGAAAACACACGCCCTTAGATCCACAAGTTACTGAAAGTATTTTTAAGACTTCTTACTACAAAAGACCACAATGTCTAATTTATCAAACAACTGCAAACAACACAATCTAGAGGATTTTATTTTAAAGCTTTGCATTAGGGCAGATGACGTCCACATCCTAAATGCAGGCATGCTGGGGTGTACAAATCTTAGGGCACAGATAAAAATGCACACAGGGGTGTTTCAATTTTCCGTGTGACCTTCCGAACGCACGGTATACATAATTTGCAATTGTGACTTACCCAAAATGATGGGGCACCTCTACAGAATAAGGTCAGGGGGGCCTCAGTCTCCCATATCTCAAAGATATTCATAGACCGTGGGCTGAATGGGGGCCTTTGAAGGGGGGGGGGGCTCCTCCCATGCACCACAGGGGATATAGGGGCCCGAGAAAGGCACATGATTTGCACTACAAAGAACACACAGATGGATGTCATAATTGAACATGACAGGTTACACTTGAAACGTGAGGCGTAATGCGTGCCTCAGTATTTGGAGTAATACCGATGATCTGCATCTACGGATGGAGCATGGAGATTCGGGGCTCGACCAGGGATGTTTTCTTTGGCAGGTGATATCCATGTGCAAAATCATGCTTTTAAGATGAGCCCGTGAGTTTAACGTGCTGCTGACATCTGTGATCTCCAAGTCACAAGTTTGAATTCCTGCAAGGCCAACTCGGCTTTCCTTCCTTCCGAGGTCGGTACATGGAGTACCATGAACTGCAGAATAGTAAGTACTACTTCTTATTTATAGCACTCACAGACATCAGAAACGGCACAAGTGCATTTATGATAAATCGGTGGGTACAGACATGCTTCACTAGGAAGCGTTTTTCTTGCTAGTATTGATTACAGACTGCTTAAACTATTGCTTTTTTTTTTTACTACTTGGCAACAATTCAGGTGGTTTCTTTGCCTTTTTTTGGACACCTAAAAGCAGTATACAGCAACCCCTGCAGAGTCGGCTAGAAATTGAGACAGCTGCCTCTGGTTCGGGGGGCAGTCCAGTGTGACAGCTGTCTGTGCATGTATGGAAGTCCAATGAGACAGCTGGCTGCGGTGTTCAGGCTCGGTAAATATGGCAGCTGCTGGCAGTGTGGCAACAGTCCACAATCTGAAAATGCAAGATTAGGGAGTGCCGCAGTACATGAATCGGCATTTAATTGGGTTCCGACACTATTTGAACGGGAGCGTGGGGAAGAGACAAAATAACTAAATACATTCTAATCTATTAGACTGATGTAATAAAGAAAAAGTTTCTTTTAACGGTATGCTTTGAAGTGTGATATTTTACAATCTGCATGTTTTCACAGTTTATAAAAGTTCCCTCTTGCTTCCAGCAGGTACTTCAGTGCTTAATTTCTCAAACCTAAACAGAAAATGGAAGTGACTCTCGCTTATAACTGAAAACGCCTGTCTAGGGTGACATGATTTGACACTCAATGACTCATTATACACGCACTGTGCATTACCAATCCTTGCACTCAGGAATCTGTTCATCCACCCTCTGACTTATTCTTCCACTCACCCATTCAAAAAAAACAAAGACTCAACAAATTAAATTATTAAAAATAGAAAAAAGAAAAAATGCAGCCACTTATGTGCATGTGCATGTGCTCGCAATAAAAAAATAATACACAAATTAAATATAGCAAATTTTCAGAACTCTTGGAATGTTTAAAAAATGATACACTATGCACAACACCATTCCAAGATCGTTGCCCATTAACTATCACCCTGTCACTGTTATGTACTAGACCAAGATAGCCTACATTTTTCTTCTAAACATGGCAGCTATCTTGAAAGCATAACAAAATGATACTTTAAACATAATGCCATAATTGGATACCACACCTGAGCACTGTATGTGCCGGATGCGGTACACTGCATATGAAATACGTGGCAAGCAAGCAGCATGATAGCCACGTTGGGGGAGCTGATAGGAGCTTTATATAAATTCAATAAAGAGAAGGAAAGAAACAAAACAGGGGACCTATTAAAATGGAAAATGAAAGGACTAGCCCAACAGCTCTGGCACTGAAGCACATGCACATTTGAAAAAGCTGGGGTGACCAGAGCAGTGTCAGCGCACACATTGTCCCAATTCAGTCCTTATTCATAAAAGTCACTTTCTGTTAGTTCATTACAGGGTGCTCAGCAAGGAGGAAGAGCAGCCACACCCATGTTCTCCAAGGTCGGGATGTACGCTAAAACATATAGTTGTTGCAAGCACACGAAATGAGACTCAAAACTTTCTTCTTAGTCAATCACAAGCAGGTCTTCTGTATTCCAGAGTTCACAAAATTATTATGTTCTAGCTAAAGTGTGTTTCATCAAACAGGTGGAATCTTGTAACTTCATGAGGGCTAGCAGAGATTTCTACAAGAACGACTAATTTATTTGTTATGAAATTAGCCTATAGGGAAAATATTAATATCACAATAGTAAAATGATGTACTTTAGTTTGTGGACCACTAGTTTTGGAGACTTGAGAGACTATACAATACTATACAATATTCCTGTGCTGTGGTGTTCGGAATATAATTAGTTAATAGTTTACGCTAACGTATGGATAAAATTGCACACTTGTCCGAATCTCTTCGAGCCCTGAATAAGTCATAAGGTTATGCCAGTTTGTGAAACATGTTGGCTAAAACAATATAAGTTTGAGGACACAAAAATAAAAATTCTAGGCTGATGTGCACATGGGATCAGTCTAAATGCCATTACTCCAGGGTAATGGAGCAATGGACTGAACCACTGGCACGTGTAAATGTTGTCCTGGGAGGAAGCAGCTGGTGAAGGACCAAGAAACAGACAAAAGGACGAAGAGGGCTGACTCAAAGCCTTTCTCTGTATGTGTATACGTTTTTTCATTATTATTATTTTTTACAAGAGTCTGGCAGACAGCTAAGGTCACCAGACAGCATCTAAAAAGTAATAACCACACAGCTAAACACTACAAAAAAATGCAAATATGAAAACAAATGTGTTCATCATGATAACGGAGTCAGCACTACTGCCTTTGTCGTAAACTTTCATAGTATACAGATCCGACCTTGGCATCTACCATACCTTTTCCCAATGGTCCAATCAGGCCTACAGCCTTTATCATTAACCCATCATCATACCACCTTAGGCTTAATGTACTGAGCATAAGCCAGGCAGCCTCCTATGGGGGCCTAACTAGAATTGTCAGAGTATAACCAACACAAAAACTGTTGCCAATTTACTGTAATCCATGCGATCCTGTGAAAGAATAATTCCTGTCTACAGACTTTAACAGTATAAGAACTGTTCATCCTTAAAGGACCAGTCGCTTTAATATATGCTTTTGCTTTTCACAATAAAATCAATCTAGCCTCTTGCATGGCTTAATTTCTCGTGTCGTGGTTCAGTGGCCAGCACACAAGGGCCTTAGTTTGTGATGAGAACTATCAGGCAATGGTGCATTATGAGAAAACCTAGGCAAGGGCTCATCAGTAAAACATCTAGGAAGAGGTTCATGATGAAAACACGGGGACAAGGGTTCCAAGGAAGAACAGTTGGACAAGAGTTCATGATGAGAACATCTATTCAACAGTTCACGACAAGAACATTTAAACAAGGGCTCATGAGAAAAATATTTAGGAAAAGATTCATAAGCAGAGCACCTAGACAAGACTTTATGAAGAAAACACCTGTACAGGGAAACATGATGAAAACACCTAGATGGGTTCATGATGAGAAAGGTAGACACGCGTTTATCCTCAATATACTTAGACAGATTCAGGATAGGCACACCCAGACAAGAAGTATCATCATGCAGAACAGGGGAGAGGAGAGGGGGGGGGCAAAACAAACACAAGATTGTCTGCAAGGAAAGATTAGTTGAAAACAAAATAGAACAGAGACTACTTTACCCAAGAAACTAAGAAAATCGAGAAGGTCAGCTGAGAGGACCCATACTGCACCAACACACACACTGGAAAAAAATCACTAGCCTACATCGTTCATCACCAGCAGTGTGTGGACTGGAATGGAACATTACCGGGTACACACCTTGTCGCAGAGTTGCTGATTCTCCTTCTCTAGTTCCGTCAGCTTCAGCTGGCCTTCCTCCATGGTCAGCGAGGTGTCCCGAAGCTCCTGGATGGTGTGCTGCAGGCTCTGGTTGTCCTTCTCCAGCTTCAGGAT
This sequence comes from Lissotriton vulgaris, assembly GCF_964263255.1. Classification (NCBI taxonomy): domain Eukaryota; kingdom Metazoa; phylum Chordata; class Amphibia; order Caudata; family Salamandridae; genus Lissotriton; species Lissotriton vulgaris. The sequence continues at coordinate 331,155,320 of NC_141697.1, read as the reverse complement.
GCGACTGGATGCAGACTCGTTCAGCTCAAACACAAAGGACTTCCTTACTGCAGAGATAACAACAACACTTGAACAAAAACGCCCCACAAACTGCATTCACCAATTGACCAGTTTTACTAGCCGAGCTCTGGACTAACAGACAACAAACATTGTCACTCAACACAGGCTCTGCCCCTTTGCAGAATGCTACCCACCCACTGTAATAAACCACTCACTTCAAAAGACATGGATTCCTTGGGTAGAACATCCTTGCATTTTAAATGAAGGGTTATGTCTATGGATTAGGTACGGAAGACCTTCCAAACAGGCAGTGAATCTCTTTAAACTCATAACAATTACAGAGCTTAAGCAGAAAACTGAGATATTATCCTTTTGTAAGCAGACGACAATTTCAATAGCAATAATACCACTCCTCTAGCACCATAGCCACATGACATGGGCATTAATGCACCGGATTAATGTAGTGTAATGTGGATTTGTGGAGCACTGCTTGTCACCCGTGAGGCTATCCAGGCAGTTAGCAGGTGAGAGTAGGTACGTGGGGAGGCTGGGCCAGAGTACAGGCAGTCTTGAGGGTCCCGCAAGAAGACTAATCGAAAATCCAGGTCTTCAGCTTCTTAAGGATGTGGCTCTGATGTGTTGGGGAAAGGACATTCTAGGATTTGGTGACTTGGTAGGAGAATAATAGGCCTCCTGTTCTGCTTCTGTGGATGCTGGGTGTGTGTGTGAGAATGAGAGGGATGCTGAGTGAAGTTGTCTTGTGGCTGGTGAAGTGAAGCCGTTGATTGAGATATGCGGGTCCTGTGCTGTGTAGTGACTTGTATGCGTGTTACTAATATTACCAAAATCAGTAACAACATTAAACTCTGAAATAAAAATGTTTGTATTGGATTTGAGTCCGTGACCACCTGCTTTTATACACTATCCTTCCAAACCACTTGTAGTGTTCATGTGGCAGACCGTATTAAAATATTAAGAATACACGCCACAACCGCTTGAATGTATGCTACCCTCGGTTTTCCGTACTGTTTAACTTTTACTCTCACCAGCCTCACAAACTGTTTTAAAAGCTATGCTCTGCAGAGATATTACCTGCTTCCTACCTATTTATTTCTGTGCCATTTACTTCAAATGCAGTCAATTGGTAGATGAAGAACTAGATCTTCATCAAAGCAGTTGTTCTCCCTTCTAAACAATCCACTACTACACCCAAGACCCCAAATACTACTGATACAAGACCTTTCTGCCACCAGTTTCAATTCACCAAGAATGTCATTAGCCTTTCTAATGGGTTAATGCTCCTAGATCCACAGACATCTTTCCAATCACAACAAATTCATCACAACACTTTGCAGCCACAGATACGCTCCCAACGCTCGGACATGACTTTCCTGCCCCATACAGCAATACATACTAATCCTTTGCAAGAAAGCACCCCTACTAACATGGTTAAATGTGTTGAAAATGCTTCTCTGCAACCAGTTGTAAGGAGACGTGTAGCTGCCCTCATAGACATTTGCATCATTTAATCATCTGGACCTTAATACATCCAATAAACAACCCTTTTAACACCTTAAAATCTTCATGTATCTTGAAGAATGTCCAACTCCCTTAACCACCCCATGACGATCAAAGGGTCTTATATACACAGAACCCAAGTATTTTCCTACTTAGACTATGGGTCATTAAGAAATATGTTGATCCACCCACCCCAATTGACTCCTCAAATTCTCTTCCCAAATTCATATCTCAACCCATCTTTCTACCACGATGGACCAATGGGACAAAACTCTCCAGCCAACATTTTACTACATCTCTTTAACCCTGTGAGAAACTCCATCCACGCAACTGCTGTATTTCATGGGTCTAGACGCAGAGCTTGTGAAACTGACCAGAATTATCTCACTGGGAACCTGAAACCTTTTGCTACAACTGAACAAAGACTTGGAATAATGGCAGAAATTGGAGATCAAAGATATGAAGTCTTCTTCAAATGAACTTAAAAACAACTTTCTTTTCAACCGAAATGTATTTAAAATACATCACTGTGAAGGCAAACTACACCCAATTCCAAGTAGAAGTCCTGTATGCTCAAGCACCTGAACTACCCTTGCTGATCCCACACAAGGATCCATATCTACACAACTATCAGCAGCAGGGTCTGCTACTTGCTGCAACCTGAAGGCAATCGATATATGCATCTGTGAAGAGAGTGAAACTCTAGTTGAAACAACCTGCTTTGAAAGGCAGGAGAAAGTTAGATTTTTTTCTCCATTTTTCCAAAATGAAAATGTTTTCAACTGTTAGAATTTACGATGCTTGTCTGCAGATCATAGGAAGCAAAAACTGTACTTCACTCAAAATCTTTAGCTCTTCACAGAATAAATACACCTTATTTTAAAATAAAAAAGTCAATTGTGACCGAAGCAGAAATGCAAGTGTTTGAAGGACAAGTCAGAACTGACTTTGAAATGTAGGCAAAATTACAGAACAGATTCTTTGTATGAAACACAAAGAACTCCAGCATATTGGTGACACGGGTCCCAAAGTTAAGATAAACAGGCGCACTCACATGTGATGTATTGTGAGGGTGTGGACTGATGTGACATGCTTCTGCTTTCCAATACCCTCTTGGGTCAGTCACTCACTTGAAATGTGGTGTTGGGGGCTTTCTGATAGAGTTGGTATGGCTGCACTGCCTGGAAGTGTCTGCCCCCTGTAAGAAACTGTGCAAGCGGGTTGATTTATTTGGGGTTATTGGTAGACAGATGCACCTTGCATAAAATCCTGCGAAGTGAAATTGGCCCCAACTGCCTACTGGAAGCTTGTATGTTCTAATAAAAAGTATATCTCTTCTGTGGCTTGTGATAAACTTTTTTTATTACTAAAGACATTCAGAATAAAGAAAAAAGAATACAAATGTAATACTTATATAGCACTTGCTGCCAGGTGAGTAGCAAATAACCAGACTTATTAACACAATCACTGTTCAACTAACTCAATCAATCTTTTAAGCATGAAAGTTAGTGCTAGACTTTAGACCTACTAAAAGCAAGGTGCACTCAGACTTTAGAAGCAGTCACTTTGCTATTTCTTGTTCCCTTTAAAATGAATTGATGCTTGAGCAGAAGAAACCAGAATCAGGACCATACTCCAAATGAGCCCTCCTCATAGTGAAGCAACAGCGTTGATTACTTTTTAACTATTTATATATCACGGCCACTAAAGCATGATCCTTCTTTCAAAATCACAAGTGAACTTGCTTGTCACTGGACACGGTGGAAAACATTTTGCAACTAAGGCCCCTTCAAATAAACAAACTGCCAAGGCAGCTGAAAAGATAGAGTTTATTATGACATAATACATCTCCATTGCACAAAAGCATAAATATGGAAACCTCCTCTATAAGAGCAATGACAGCCTTCGGCATTATGACAATGATGAAAAATAGCAGGAACAACAAGCGTCCCAAATCCGCCATCATGGCAGGTGCGTTATTTATACTTTAATAATGCATTACCAGGAACAACACACGTCTCTCGCCGAGGGAAGATGGATTAACCACTAACTTCCCGGGCCTTTAATATTTTACAAGAGAAATGCCTCCTGCGTTCCGGAAGTGCAAGAATGAGTGGGGGACTTCAAAGGTGGATTTTTCAGCGTGGGTGTGTCCAGGAGATTCGCAGGATATGGCGAACCCATGTATGTTACCTGGAGGGTTTCCTAACATCTTTTGCAAAAATACTTTGCATCCATTTGACATCTTAAAAGGAGGCTGAGGTGTTTTTTTTATGTTGAGGCAATGATAGAAGGAGGTTTTCTATACATCTTCTCTCCCTCCCCCCTCCCCCTTTGAAGAAGCTGATGCATGGTACCAAAACCGGGAACTTGGGTAGGTTGCTCATGCATCTACACCGCGGTAAACTACTACACCAGGTCTGAAAGGACATCTCCATCAGTAGAATCTCCCTAATCGCTGCAATCTATTCAGTTACAATCATTGAGGATTGTTGGGTGGATTACCATGTTGCTGCCTTCCAAACAATCTTTTATATGAATATTAAGCAACAGCGCTATAGTAGCAACCTGCTGGGATGCCGTCCAGTGAATGGCTGTAAACAGCTATGCGGTCTTGTGCTTATGTGTTTCTGATTAGCCCTGAACTTTCCTCTTCTGAACTTGACAATCATGTGTATTTAACCGACATGCTCCATCTTTTCACTTGACTTTTCATTAGAGTTGTGCTCAGATCACTGGAGGACGAGAGGACGTGTAAGTGTGCGCCTGTTCTGAGTAAAGGTGGCTGCTGGCCACAATTCCAAGATTCTGATGTCACTACCAGGGGTGGCAAAGATTTACATTCTCCTGGCACCAGTCCTTTCATCTACAACCTAGTATGGAGGCTGCTCGCTGACCCACCCAACATTAAATATCTATAACTTGGATTTCTTTCCTCCGTCACTTGTGGAACACGTGGGGCTATTGTCCAGGGCTGCTGGATGTAAGCAGTTGGAGGTGCCGTGCAGCAGAAAACCTTCAAGTCCAGATAATGTGTATTTGTAAAGCGCACTTTCGTCCAAGGGCATCTTGGGGCTGAAGAACAAATGTTTATTGTTACCGAACTCAATGGTAATCATTTTATCGACCTCAGAAGGATGAAAGGCTGAGTGGACCTGCTGGGATTTGAAACTGTGACCATGAGGTCGAACACAAGCCACTACAGCGGATTTGTTAGTCCCCTAAGCCACCAGAACCAACCTGGATAGAAAAAGTGTGTTCCTTCCAGCAGCTTCAGCAGTGGTTTCAAAGACTGTCAAAGACTAGGCTTCTGATAAACTGCTGAAAACTATTTTAATACAAAGGTTTACAGATTTTTCCGGTTTGTGAATTGTACAGTTTGAGCCTAGCAACACTTTGCTTGTGGTACACTGGTGTGTTGAAAAAAGCAAGAATACTTAGAAACTTCCAAACAACCATGTAAAAATAAAACCTTTTTTTGATTTACAGTGTTTCCAAATAGTCCAGAAGGATGCAAAGTGGACGAGGCACATTCACTCTTAATTCCGAAGTTTAATAAGGACAAAGTGAACACACATTAGGTCTGCCGGAGAAGGAGAGAGAGAGAAGGAGAGAGAGAGAAAGGAGAGAAGAGAGAGAGTTTGTCATGCAGTGTGAGAACCCTGGTGTCTATATGAGCTTTGTATGTAGCTTTCCTTAGTGAAGCCTATTTTGGTCCATGTCGTGTATGAGGCCTATCTGTAGCCCTTCCCTTCCCTGAACCTGCTGTAACTGGTTAGTGAGTGGGAGGCCAACAATCTCCCTTGTATAAACCAGATTTTGCGCTGCAGTAGTGAAACGCACCACCCACTCTTCCTATGCAGTTGCTGGCATCCCGGCCAAAATAGATGCAAACTTTTGTCTGTTCTGGACTCAAACTAATTAGACCAGTCAATATTGGTCGGTATCCCTCTAGACCGAGGCAGCAAAAATACTACAGTAAAAGACAAGTGTAGATTTTTGAAACATCCCATCCCACGTCGCCAAAACATATGTGGATTTATTTTTTAAGACCTTTACTTATTTTGTCAATTAAAAAAAAACATGAATTGCAATCATTCAACTAAGCTTAGACTTTGCACCATATAACAGTCAGTACACATCGATCAACCACTGTGTTTAACGTTACATCTTTTTCAATAGGAAGTAAAGACATCGGTATATATAAGTACATTGTTCCCACTCCAATCCAATCAATAGGTCAAAACCATAAACATTCTTCATCCTAACTCTCACTCAAAAATTAGGTTTGAGGGCATTTCTTGGGGGGGACGCAAGGCCTGGGCACCCAAGTGAGGTACTGTTTTATCGGGAGAAAAATTGGAACACTATATGGTACGAATTTTGCGGAAGCCTACAGATTCTGGGAATATGAGAAAAATGTATGACCTTAGTCAAAGTTTGACATAGTGGGATCCGCGCAAGTCACACCACTATTCAATTACACAGGTGTCTAGTTTTCAGAAATGTCTGGGTTTAGTAGGTTTCTCTGAGTGGTGTGCTAGCCCAGGCCCAAATACCACTGCTACCCACATCGCCAAAATAAGTCAATTTTAATGATAAAAATGTGATGTCTCAATGTTGCTTTTGGTTCATTTCCTGTCGCAAGGTCTTGCCACACATGTGGGGGACCATTTCTATCAGGGGAAGTGTGGGAACACAGATTAGTAGAACATTTATTATCACTTACATTTCTCTCTATTTTATGCTTTCGAATATAAGCCAGTGCGCAAGAAAGAACATGTTTTGCAAAATGCTCTCTGAATCACATGAAAGTGTAGGTAACCCCAAATTCAGAGTTGTACAAATTACCACTATTCCTAAACTCAGTATCCTGTGCACATTTAGAGAAAGAGATTTCCTTTATACCCATTTCAATCAATAAGATTTTTCCTTCTGAATAGAAGAATAGTCGGTGCACAATGAAAAATCATTACAAGCTGCCACTCAGTTGCTGGCTACGGGTAATGTGTATTTTTTGACAACGATAAAAAAAAACATATACTTCTGCTACCAGTAGCGTATGATAGGAATGGCATACTACGTTTGTAAATCAGCCAGTGGGTCAAAAAATTACAGATGAAAACATACCCTGTTATTTCTACTTTTTCCTATTTTCTTAACATTATTTTTGATTTCAATGATTAGTTTCTTTGGGTACATCGTAAGCAATGTACACAAATGACCCCTTGCTGAATTCAGAATTATGTCTAGTATTCAGAAATGTACAGCTTTGTGGGTTCTCCCATCCGTTTCCATTACAAGCAGTAAGTAGATTGAAACATCCAAAAATATGAAAAAGCATTGGCAAAACCAATAGGTCTCGCCTTAATGAACTATTGGTTTTCCAATGCCTTCCGGCTATGCTAATAGACTGATTAGACAGCATCTAATGAACATAGGGTAAAGGGATAACTGACTGAACTAATGAAAGCACCCATGGTCCTCAACATGAATTCTTACCATCCGAGATGTCTGCACTTCTGGAAAGCTGCTCCAGCTCCCAGCCCAGGTGCACCGACTCATTCATGCTCTGCTTCTGAGCAATCTCCAGCATCATGTTCTCTTCCAAGAGCTCATCAATGCGCTTTTTGTCTGTGTCCCGGTCCTGTGGAATGGAGCATGGAAACAGAAAAGCTCATCAAGGCAGGGATCACCTTTTACTTGCAGAAGTGCCAAAAACGGTAGTAACCGGTGAGGTCAAGCATGGGACATCATATGGAGAGGGACCTGGCTTCCATTAAATCATCCAATTAAAATAAAAACATTGATATTTAGAAAGTTACTAACCCTTTGCCTGCCAGCCCTAGAGAGTCTCAGAGCAATTATACACACCAAATTCTAACATTAGGTTGACACTGTGTGCAAACTATCGGTTAAGGGTTCCTTTGAAGCATACCGACATACATTAAAAAGTCCTTCCACCCACAGAGTTTTTCAATGCCCGACACAACCGGGGGTGCAAGGCAATTGGATCAATGGAATCGGGAAGGAATACGTTTTGGCAAACGGATGTTCAGGCAGGGCCAGTAAAGAGCAATGACCTCGAAACTCTCATTAATACAGCCAGTGATGGGAATATAGCTTTTTTCATAACAATTTTTATATTGATTTTTAGAAAAGTTTGCCCTAAACCATAAAAGCAGACAGCCATGCACATCGTAAATAGCTGTAGTCATTATACATATGCCTGATCAGCAGGAATTCATATAATTGATGCATGTTCTCTCTAAATTAAATAGGTGAACAGTCACATTATAGTTGATTGAAAAGTATCCTGCCAGTATTCAGTATTCTTCTTGGGGCATCCTCTAGCCAATAAGACTTCCTATTCTAAGTGTGAGCAACAGTCCATAAATCGTGTCCATTCTGTTTTCAGGGGGTGCGTATCATAGTGGCACCAGCTTGCAGGAGGATCATCCTGATCAGTTTTCTGGAACTTAATCAACCTCCCATACACTCAATCATTTCCAAGAGCCCGAATCTGGGGCAAAAGTCTACTGGCCTTTGTACAACTGCGGACACTGCTCACTGAAAGTTCAACCAGTAATCCTGAATCAATGGACAGTTCCAGACCGTGTCAAAAAAATTCTTGGTCTCACAAATGTATTGTACGCACTGCAGGGCTTAACTTGTACTCATCTTTCACAGTCTATCTGGGGTAAAGTAAACCAAATGCAATCATGTAGCCAATTCTTGATGAAACATTTTTTCTCTGAATATATCTAATATATCTAATTATCTAATATTAAACTGGATTGTTTCTCCCTAACTTCAGAAACAGCAAGGCAGCTGCATACAGTTTTTTTTATAAGCAAATTTGTATTGATTTTAAAACACATAAAACAATTCAGCCAGTACACGGAAATCACAGTTTTGAGTCCATTCGCAAAAGCAACATAACTCCCAGTCACAAACCCCCTAAAAATTACAAAGACAGGAATTGGAACCGGGTTAGTCAGGACCCACCACATTCCACAACCACTTCCCCAGCACTCTGTGGTATTTCTTAGGGCACCCCTTGGCTTTGTAAAGGGCTTTCTCTTAGGTCACACACCAGTCCACCCCTCTACGCCACCTCTCCAGGGCCGGTGGGTCAGGGCTTTTCCAGGGCGCCGCTATGTCCCGCTTTGCCACCATCATAGCTACGTTAAAAAAGAACTTGTCGCTCCTGGACCCGCCCAGCTCATCAGTGATCCCCAGCAAAGAGTGACGTGGATCAAAAGGAACCTCCCAGCCCAGTACCTCCGTTAGCTCCGCTTCAATAGATCCCCAGAACTGTCCCAAACGGGGGCACAACCAAACCATATGGGGGAAGTCTGCCAGGGAATGGTTACATATTGCGCAAGATGTGTCCGGGCGCAAACCTGCTTGATACAGGCGCAGTGGAGTGAGGTATGCAGCATGTAAGTAGTAGAGCTGAATCAGCTTGGGTTTGGCAGAGACGGTGACTGTTCTGGGGGACATAAGAAACATCGCACCAGTCCACCTCATCAAGGGGGCCCACCCACTCAACCCATTGATCCCTCAACCTATCTAGAGATGTGGGGGTGTTGTTAACTAGGGTGCGATAAATGCAGCAGACCCCACCCCTTACCCAAATCTCCCAGCATCGTCTGAGCCTCAGTGGGGCTATATTCGGGGAGTCTCACATCGTCTGTAATGTTCTTACGGGGGGCGTGTCTCAACTGCACATATTTATAGAACTGGGACGAGTGTAGGAAGTAGCGAGTTTGGAGCTCCTGGAAGGACAGCATGTGGCCCCTGACCCATACATCCCCTAGCTGGAAAATACCAATAAGGTCCCAGGTTTTAAACCCCTGTAATCTACCAACCTCCCGGAGCCAAGCCCCATGCCAGAGGGGGGTGCATTGGGTCAACTTCCCCGTCCATCCAGTGTGACGGAGCGAGGCCCGCCATTCCAACAGCACAGAGCGCCTCACCTCAGGCAGACGGGCAGGAACGGGGCCCCCATACATCATAGCTTGAATGTCCGCGAGCCCCAGTTCGCTCAGTTCAAGCCTGTAAGCTGGGTCCGACCAGCCTCCATTGAACCAATCATGAACTACCAGGAGGCGTACCGCCAAGAAATACAGATACAAGTGCGTCATCCCCATACCGCCATCGTAGGAGGGAATCTGGCAAACAAAGTCACACGTGCCCCTCCCCCGCTCCAGCGAAACTTGGTGATTAGACTGTCCAGTTCCCGGAACCAAGTCCTGGGAAAACAGAAGGGGGTGTTCTTTAGGACATAAAGGAATCTGGGGAGGATCATCGTTTTTAACAAGGCCACCCTCCCTAGGGGATTCAGAGGCAGCGTTCTCCATTTAAGGAGGTCATCCTTGGTCTTCTTAACCAACAGGACCACATTGAGGGACCAGCCCAGCGCAGGAAGAAGGGTAATCCAGATCCCCAGATATTTAAAGGACTGCCTCCGGAGTAGTATGGTAGACTGCCAATCAAAAAGGCAGCTGCATACCGTTAACGTTGACATCAATCAACACAGCTGTGACTAATTTGAAATCCAAAACTTAAAGAACAATTTAAGGCATTTCCTCAAACATATTTACAAAATAATACGATGGTCTGTAATATCTACAACAATGTCTCTTCATGTCTCAGTACCTGAAAAGGATGTTGCAAACTTGTCTTCTGCATTTCAGCAAAAAGGATCCCCCTTAATGTGAGGTGGCGACACCATGGCATTTATTTGCCTTTCCTCTTTTTTTTTTATAACACTGACTAATCCCCTCCCCCCCCCCTCCGCATGTTTGGATCTCCCCCTGTGTTGGAAAGTATCCACAATTACGGGCTGTTAATTTTTAGAGAGGGGACTGATGCAGAAAACAGGTCAGTCAAAAACCGGATTAATGTACCATTTTCCTCCTTTTAACTTTGTCAATCTTTTGCTTACAGGAGTTCTTACGAGCAAAGCCAAATCTTTGTCTCCACATATCCCCCAACTTGAATTGAAAACAATTACAACGGGATTGAATGTATGCTCACCAGTTCCAGATCATGAAGCTTAGACTTAATCTGCAAGTTCTCTTTCTCCAGCTCATGCACCTTGTCAGTGCGGGCCCGGGACGTGCTCAGCTGCTCCTCCAGCATGGCCTTCGTCTCGATCAGGATCAGGTTATCTTCCCTCAGCTCCTACGGTGGGGCAAATAAGTGATTTCGATAAGAGCAACATCACAGAAGACATGCAGCAACCAATTTATATGCACCAGCATTTTTTACCATTTACTTATTTCTAACAGCTTTAACAACTGCAGAATGGTGAGTCCCAAAGTGGTACTCCACTACCCGAAGGTAGTATCTTCCACAGAGTATTGGGGCTCAGTCCCATCAATGCCCACCACTTACTGCATTCTCTGATTATCTGTTCCGGTAAGACAGCCCTACACATTATGGCGCACGTATTCAAAGTGACTAAGTTCAGGCTCCTTGCTCAACTATGCCTTTATTCATTTGTCATGAACATGTACAAAGCGCAAGGACTTCCATCCCCCAAATTACAGGCAAAGGAGAAGGTGGGGAAGGACATATCCCAGGCTTAATTAAAAGCCTTTCAACACTTGGACACACATCCCCACCAAAGCGTCAGACATTGTGCGTGGGCTCGCTTGTGAAGCTCTGCGCTAGTCCTTCTTTCGGACTCGCTGCTAATGCTGGGGAGGTGTCTGAATATCCATTCTACACTACTGATATTCACAAACCTTCGAGCCTTGCCCTCACAGAAGTGACCGAAAGAGGGGAAGCAGAAGAGTTTCCTTTGCCACTCCCAGACTGTATGGAATATTGTGTGTGAGCTGCTCAGTGGCGTCACTAGGGTTGGTGTCACCCGGTGCGGGTAACTCATGGTGTCACCCCCTCATGACTTACCGCATGGACCTCCTCCGCTCCAAGTCCGCCAGTGGACACAGATGGCAAATAACCGCGGCCGCTGCCAGGAGCCCCTATGCGGGGCTTCAGAAAGTCGTTGCAGCGAGCTGGCCCTTTCCTCTGATGGCGCTGCCTTCTACAGAGTACAAGTAAGTGTCTGTGTCACAAGGTAATCTCCAATTCTTCTCCAATTATTTTAAACATGTCTGATACTGAGCAAACTAAAGTTGAAGCAGCTAAACCTGAGGCCTCAAAGCCTGTAGCTCCACTATAACAGTGACCATAATGAGCTGAGTATACTCACTCAAGCTGTGTGGCTGGTGCCTCACCGGCTGTGGGGCCGGAGCAGCAGCACAACACTGCACCTGCTCGACAATCGTGACAAGTCACTTCTCAGTTGTAAGACGCATTAGATGCCCTCAAATATCCCCATTTACATGGGGGGGGTCCTCATCATCAGGCAGAACTGTGATCCTAGATAACATTGGGACATGTTCTGCTGTGTGCTGGCTTGCCTGTCAATTCCACACCCAGAGAAGGTGACACAGAGCGATCCTATTCTTTGTGGTCTTTGGGACCTGTAATTGGTCATGTGTCTGAACACCGTCCGTCCAAGTCAAAGAGCAGACCTTCCTCAGTCTGCACCCATGTGATCCCGCAGTATGGCCCCAGTTTGAAAATGATTACAGCTATCACCTGGGTCAACCCATTCTGGCTGTCATGTCTGGTCAGCAGCGGTGTTCGCAGTGCTCAAGTGCAAAGTATAGGCACAGTTCACTTTAAACTGTATATAAAATCATAGCTCATTCACTTTAAAATGACAAGTAAAACTTAAATAATCAGTAGGATTATTTTTTTACATTACGAACTTCTGACCTTTTCCATTACGATATGTTTTCATCACATCTATCATACTACATAGAAGAGTTAAAAGAAAATGTGCATTATCGTTTGTTACCTATTTTGTTTTACATCTGCAATATTATGTAATTCCGAATGTTGTGTAGTGTTGTGTTACAGGCGCTACAGTCAAGTGCTGGCTGGCTGCAGAGTGCCCTGTTCCAATTGGCGTTTCTCTGTACTTTAAGTAAACATTTTTAATAACACTAATGTGCACTCTGGTATTGTTGTGAGCATGGAAGCTGAGACTTCCTAGCAGAAACAAGTGGCCTGTTTGGGGCACGGTCTCTCTGTGTCATATTAGTTAGTGTCCTTCCATTTCTGGTATAGCAGCAGTTTTACGATTTTTTTTAGAGTTTCTTATTCCTCACATGGGTTTGACTTCTAACATTTATATGTTTCAATCGTCTTCATTGCTTGACTTTGTTCGTGAGAAAGTGTCACTCATAGTCGTAGTCATTGAAATGTCATTCATAATAACACTGTAATTACGAAAATGTCACACATAGCAATCTGAAACCTTGGCAGCTAGGTACCGAAGCAGACAGGCCCTGACCGCCGGCCAGCTCCTCACACGGCATCGTGCTGCTGCTATTTCAACGGGGTTTTGAGTTTGGTGGCACACATTTAGTGCCTGGACATGGTGGACATGGTGGTGCCGCCTGCTTATATTTAGGGATATCATATGCAGTGACTTTCAGTACCAACCCCGACCCCCAAAGAGTGGACTGCAACGCCACGCGCACATAAATAATTAAGCGTCTTTTTTATAGCACCCACTGTGACTGTCTTGGGCCGACCTTGGTGACTGGGAGTCGAATGCGATTGCGAATGCGATCTGATTGTTGTGTGCCACATTTCCCTTTCTAAAGTAAACTTCATCATAAAATAAATAATATTTCTTCTCACCTCGGCCTCCAGACCCATTACCAGATGAAGGGGAGACGACGGCGCGCGATATCAAACACCGAGAGAGCAAGGCCTTAACCAGATTGGTGTCACCCCTTTGTTGGGGTGACACCCGGTGCGGTCCGCACCCCCCGCACCCTCCTAGTGACGCCGCTGGAGCTGCTGGCAAGCACCACATTCTTACAGAAATTATGTTTTATGGAAGATTTAGTCCATCCAGGTCAGCAACCGAAACAGGTAAAGCATGAGAACAGTAATGAACTATGTGGCCTACAACTGTACCAGTTTCATTTGTGTTTAAATTGCCCATGCTCTTTTATTAGTACTTAGCTGTTGGGACACAGACACTGGTATTGGTCGTTTTGTTAGACTTGCCTTCGGTAGTAGTGAGTTGGGATGCCTGAGTTGTAAAGATAGTTTATGCAATGTTTTAGGCAGTCAAGATTCCCAGTAGGGGGGCTACTTTTAATATGCTGTATGAAATACAAACCTTTGTGCCTAGTGTGACACACCTGATCATGTGCACCATTATGGAGGTGAGCGAAAAAGAAAGTATGTTAAGAGAAAAGTGAATGAGTAAGAGCCAAAGAGCGAGAGAAGCAATGTGAGGAAAAGGTTCAGAGAAAGGAAGACTGCCATGAGTTAGAGATCAGAATGAAGACAGAGAAAGCTTTAAAGAAAGAGAAAGAAAGATAAAGTGAATGAGGTCAAAAGGAAAAACATGAAAAGCTAAGGACCAAGAGTGGTTTGAAGTTTGATTAAATTAGCACAGTTAATTAAAACCATTGCTATAGAGTGTCATCATAGCCCAGTTACCACGTTAAAAGCAAAAACAAAAAAAAAAATCAAGGTTTAAGTTCATATACATATAACTAAACAGACAATCTTGTAGTTACCATTATAATCACATAACAGGATTCCAAAGCTAAGAATAAAATCGATTTGTACAGGAATACTAGGACAGGGGACGAAAAAAGCCTGGGATGAGTTTTTTGGGGGGAGGAACTGGAAGAGCAGGGGCTAAGAGGATAAAAAGAGATGTCCAGGAGTCTCACATATTTTCCCGTCCTTACAAGCACGTGAGTGTCTAAGGAAGTAAAGCAAAGGGCTGATGCCTCCCAACATGTTCTGATGCCCCATTTTAAATATAAGTGTTTTAAAAGAAGTCTTCTGCAAGCGTCAAGGGCGGGACAACAGCACAGAAGATGCCACCATGATTCGGACCTGTAGTTGCACAGTCTGCAGGCCCCCTCCTCACTTCTTGGAGCCCATCGGTTGAAGGCAGTGGAGCGCAGACCTAAGAGACGCATGAACATTATGTTCTTCTGGGCCACTGCATTCAGATTTTCCAGGAGGTAAGATTGAGATACCCCAGGGAGGTATGAGATGCTCATAGGAAGCAGGATAGTTGATGTTTTTAGAAACTGGGTGTCCATCCGGTGGGAAATTTGTCTGACCTGCTTATTGATAACCTTTTTCCAGACTGTGTATGGAATGGCATCTGTGGTTAGTAATGAGTTATCAATGTCCAGTGTCCTTATGGCTTTTATGATTTGACGATTCCACGGATTTCCGGGGCTGGCAAGAGTTTCTTTTAACTGGGCTTTTAGGGTGTTGTCTGCAGCTTTTTGTGTCCTTATAAAGTATTTCAGGGTATCAGCCTCACAGAAAATAGATTGTCTTTGAAGGCCCAGCCCCAGTCGTAGTCTTGCCCTGTGGATAAAATTCGGAAGATGGAAGACTTTTTTATAAATGAAAACGTGGGCGTGGTCGAGAGTGGCCGAGCATGCGCCGGGGAAGGCCTGATGCCCATAGTTTAAGGCGGGGAGAAGAGTGGCTTTAATCACCTTCCGAATGGGTTCTGCAGAAGGACTACTCGGGGACTGGTTAAGTCGGATCAAAGAGTATGTTATTGCTCCAGCTCTCTTTTTCAAGGCGGCTAGGTGAGCTGATGGTCTAGAGCAGTGTTTCCCAAACTGTGGTCCGCGGACCCCCAGGGGCCCGTGACACATCCCAGGGGGTCCGTAGGCAACAGTTTTAAAAGCACAGAAACTTCCATGTATAATTAGCAGCTTTCCAGCAACAATAAAAGTGTCAAGAGAATGCCAGTGATTAATGTACCTGCTGGAGAATGAGGAGAGTTTTGTTCAGTGGCAGCTTTGATTTAACTAATGTAGCACAGAGGGTTAATGTGCCTACTGCAAAGAACGTGTAAAATGCATCTTAAAAAGCAGTATTTTATGTGCCTAGATTACTGCTTTTGTCACAGAGATTATTTTGCTACTGTGCACTTCATAAGTGACAATCGTAATCCTGCAGAGGGACCTGTAAACTGTCATCAAAGAGCTGCTTGCAAACTGCATGGTACCAGTTAGTAACTTATATTTTGTCCTAGTTATTAATTATCCTGATGCTGCTAAAAAGATATATTTGGGTTGGAAATACATTTTTAATGTTAAAGTCAATGCTAGCCACTGTGTTATGTTCTGAATCCTGAGTTTGTGCTTTTTCAGACCAAGCACTCTTTAAACATTTTATATGCACACTGATTTACATGTATGATTCAATGTCTCTATATGTGTGTGATGTAAAGTGCTCTGACATCCTACAATAGTATGAGAGATGCTATAAAACAAATGAAATACATGTGACAGAGGGGCTATTACTTCAATATAAAATACTAAGGGTCAGATGTACGATCTGTTTTTATATGCGCGAACAGGTTCGCGAACCCGTTTGCACATGCAAAAACCTATTGGGCCATGTACATAGCCTATTTCGCGAGTCGCAATTTGTTTGCGACTCTCTAAATAGGTCTTGCAACTTTCTATTTGGAAGGGGCATTCCCTTCCAAATAGCGAGTCTCAAAACCATGTACAAATGTTTGCGGTCGCAAAACAGTCACAATTACCACCTACTTCAAGTAGATGGTAATGCATTCGCAAATGGGAAGGGGTCCCCAGGGGACCCCTTCCCCTTTGCAAATGCATGCAAAATTATTTTTAAGGGCAGGCAGTGGTCCCAAGGACCTCTGCCTGCCCTTAGAAAATGAAAAGAAAACGTTTCATTTTCTTTTTTTTAAATGCATGGTAAACATGCTGCATTTTATTTTTAAAACTGCTTTATTTAAAAGCAGTCCGAGAGATGGTGGCCTGCAGAGCCCAGCAGGCCACCATCACTGGGAGGGCTGGCATTCCCAATGGGCTTGCAAATTGCGAGAGGCTCAATAATATTAATGAACCTCGCAATTTGCGACCCCATTGGGAATCCCAAACAGTGTTAAACACACTGTTGTACATTTCATTTAGCGACTCGCAGTTTGCCACTCGCAAAGTGTCGCCAATTGCGAGGCGCTAAATGAAATGGTCGTACATCTGGCCCTAAAATCCTTAGTACTTTGAGTATTTGTTTTGTGCACACGTGTGTATTTTTTTCGAATTACTGTTTTCATGTTTGAAATTTAACTCATACAAATTGCTTGGGGGTCCCCGGCTTCCAGTGGTAACTCAATGGGGGTCCTCAGGAGTCAAAAGTTTGGGAACCACTGGTCTAGAGAACTCGCTAAACCAGACCCCCAGATAATTGTATTTTGATGTTGTTTTGATCTTTGCGGGCCCAATGTTCCACCTTAAACTTTTCTTGTTCCTACAACAGCCGAATATCAAGCTTTGTCTTTTCCGGATTGATTTTTAAGAGCGTTAGCAGTATTATATTTGTGGCGCGTGCTTAAAGCTCGTTAAAGGCCAGATTTTGCCTGGTCCAATATAACAATATCGTCGGCATATTGCAAAATCTGCAGGTTCGTTTTTGCGAGGCCCAGTTTTGGCAGAAGGAGATTGCTTTTCTCCAGGAATCTTCTCAGGTCAGTGGTGTAAATGTTGAACAAGAGGGGGGCAAGAACGCAACCTTGCTTTAGGCCATCTGAAGTTGGAATTTTTGCAGAGACTGTCGTTGGGCCAGTTCTAACTCGTACCCCTATGTTCTTATGCAAGGAGATAAGGGCTCCTAGCACATACTGAGGGATCCCCCACTTGTCTAATTTCCTCCATAAGGTGTTGCGAGACACTTTATCAAAGGCAGCGCTGTAGTCTATAAAGCAGCAATAAAGAGGGAGATGATTTTTTTGAGCTGCCTGCTGACCAAGAGTGAAAACATTTGCAATATAAACACTAGTGACGAAACAGTAATAGAAAAATACAGATATGTAGAGCAAAAGAAGTAAACCAATTGAGGAGGAAGAAGTTACATCTGCTTCTCAAAACAGGGCCCCTTTGAGTAGGTCAGAGGTGCTAAGCTCAATTGGTGGAAATTCAACATGTTTCTATGCGCCATCTCTGAAAGTTCACCAGTCGCCACTGACACCACCCAAAGTTACCAACTCCTCACAAATGAGTGGAGCTCAGTAAACAATTTTTCGAACAGTTAGATAACATTAATTTTTCCAGGTGTTTGTTCTATAACAGTTTTTTTAAACTATTTTAAAAATTCCTTTATTGAAATTTTGGTCAGGATACATACCGTGGTATAGCTCAGCGAAGCAGTGATACATATAAAATCAACATAGGAAGTACATCAATTGCTTGAGAGGATTCCGAACTTCCATAACCCAAGGAATCCGACGCACTCTTCTGTAATTCATACGTCTGTTTCCAAATTTTCATCCAAATTAAGTGAAATAATTAGATAGGACAAGAATTTGGGGGACTGCTGCTTAAAGGAGGTTTTAAAATTAGTTACTAGTGCATATTTGTTCTTGTTCATAGATTGGAGCTGGCATTTTTCTTTAGGTAAGCTTTGAAAAAGACCTATTATCTCCAATATACATAGAGCGGTCTTATGCTCTGCCCATTTTCAACCATTAGCTTTCACCGGACCAGCCTCTTTAATCCTTTGGCTTGAGACTGTGTTATGGTCAGCTTGACTAAATGTACTAGTCCGTTCATGACCACATAGTAGAATGTAGAAGTTCTCTGCATCACTGATATGGAACCAGGGATTCCAGGGGATCAGTGGGACTTGGAGTCTCTTCTGATGGTTGGGTGGCCCTCTTGTTCCATACCAGTTGAAAAAAAAGTTGCTGCAAAGGCTTCTGGAGTTCTTCAATCTGTTTCAGCTGCACAACTGAACACTTTGTCAATCACGTCTTGGCTCAATCCAGTAGAGCATTCACTTCTCACCTAATATTACTAGTTCTTTTTCAGTAGCCTGCCACTTGAACTCAAGTTCTTGCATTAAACTGCATGAAAGACAACAGATATAGCCCTCTATCACCACTCCTGCTGGCTACCTTTATTGTGTCTCGTCCTAATGTGCTAAAGCTGTATGCTTTAGTACATTAGTGCCCTTTGCCAATGCTTTTTAGATAAAGGTGAAACAATTATTCAGACTGCCAGGCCTCCAATTACTTTTGCCCAGTAAAATAGGCTTGCAAAAGGGACTAGTGAGAAGCTGGTACAGCCTACCTCTATTCCCGCCATGTGTGAGGATATACAAGCAATCACACATAACCATTAGACATCAGGGCAAAAATACAATCAAAGTGAACAAAGAAAGATTGGTCTGATGGGGCAAGCCCTAGCTTCATCTATTCCAACATTGGTAATTACATGACTCAACTTTAGCGATGATCTAAACAGTCTAGAATTCAAATCCATAGAGGAGGTGTACATACTCCACCATTTCATGGAGTTCGTATCCTAACATTTCATTGGATGAGGCACACTATGCCTTCATCAATAGTTTCGAAGAGCAGGAAAATATCCACTGTGATGGGGAGACAATGGAATAATAGGATGAATACCAAGCATCTACAGTGCATGCATGCATGAGAAACATGCATGCATGAGAATATCTGAAAGAGCTAATAGCTTTACAAATCAAATTAAAATGCTTGGCATACAGAAGGTTCCTAAATAAACTTTATTTGCATTTGTACAGGACTAAACCCTAGTGGTATCCAAGCAATTGGTCATAAAGCTAAAATGAAGAAATTTTCAAGATTGTTCTACCATGTAAATGTAGAGTTTATGACTTTTCAAAACATTTTAAAAGTGTAAAATGAATCAGGTTACAAAATGTGTGTATACCACGTTCGCCAATTACTTGACCTGTTAGTGTGGAATGGTACACAAGCAAATGTCAACAAATGCACAATTGTTATGGATCCTATTTTTTCGAAAGAGTATGTTTGCAAAATTATTTCTGAGTTTTTGAAATGGAGAAAAAAGGCTGTCTTGCATTATCTACTGCACGCTACAACTCTTGTTCCTAATTGTTTTATCCTTTCATGGGAGCTATTTTTGCAGTTTTAAATTTACTGGGTGACTGTAGGTAAACTTTGTTTTCCTTCTGGTAGATTCAGTGGCCATATCCTGATCAGGGAGAATGCTCGTAATTCAGAAAGACAGTAGATATAGATGAGGAAGAATAGTCTATGCGAACGGTGGTGTGGAAATCCGACATTGCTCGGTACTGGATGCAGTCTAGCATGGGTTATCTACACATCTTCTAATTTGGCATCTGTGTGTAATATCACGACTGATATCACACCACCTATTACTTTTTGCAGTCAACCAAAATAGAACTAATTACTTAAAAGCAAAAAGCCTAGTTTATTTATATGTATATATGGAAATGAATGTTCGCACATCGAGACTTCAGCTAGGGGCAACCAAGAACTGTACAAGGCTAGCAGCCCATATTACAATCCATACCGTTTACAGAGTGGCAGCGAGGAGGCTTCTGAAGTCAGTAAGTTAAACTGTCTTCCAAAGGTGTTGTGATTTAATATTCTTTGAAAAGGGGCTATGTTGGTATCAGAAGTTTTGAGCTCCTGAACAGACTGGCCATTTTGCTATTTCCCCGGTAGGCTTCAGGCTAGGGGTTGCTTTCAGAGTGGGAAGGACTACCATGGAAAACCATTCCATTGTGGTCCCATTTCACTCACCAACTCAAACAGTGTGGGTCTGGTCTGAACATTTTTGCCAGGGTTGGCTTTAGTTTCCATTCCGGAGCTGTAGGCACCTTTCAGCCAACACCAAATTGTTATTAACTTCAGTTTTATGGAAAAAGGAAAGAGGAAAGAGGAAAGAAAAGCAACGCAACGCATCATGGAAAACTGTAAGGGTGTGAACCAATTTGCACAGCTCCTGGTTCACTTACATTATGTACTTATACAAGACAACCACGTTTAGCCTCGATCGTGTCAGGTCATTGATTTGTTTGTAAAGTTAGAACATTATTTATTTTTTTATTTATAAATTTTTATATAGCGCAAACTAGATCCCATAGGATATCAGAGCGCTTTACATTAGGAAGGAAAGGACGGACAATAAAGCAAGTCTAAAAGGTGGTTCGTTTCGTTTCAATATTCTTTATTCGGCTAAGATGTTGACTATAAAAGCACAATGTAAAAATACATTAAGTGCATAAAAATAAATAAATATAAGCCTTGAACATTACCAAGAAATCCATAGTGTCTGTCCTGTACGGATTGAGAAAAGTGCAAATAGGGATGCTATATAATTGTTCCGTTATTCAGGATAAGTCTATAAATGAAGATTGGGCATGCAAATAAACATTCAACAGGACTTTTAATGTGTCACAAAACGATACTTATGAAATAATATGCTTTTTCTTCAATTCCTGTTATTAATAGGTTTACATTGCAATAATGCCTTATTGCACTTGTCCTTTCCTTTGTGTTTGCTCTCACACTACACGGTGCCCAAAATAATAGCCTTGTCAAACATTTAAGTTCATTTGCGAAGATATTTTATGTTAATATATGGAAGATGGGTTCATTGATCTCTGTACTCTTCCATTTCATATATAAATATCAAAGCCAAAAACGTCTTTAGTTTGCTTCCAGATTTTATCTAGGCAATTAAGTTGCTGAAGGATTTATTTCTTTACTAGCTAGATCGCTTAAAATCACTTGTATTTCATGCAAATCGTAATGGGTCTGTATGTTTTGCATGTTAACTATTCAAGGAGGAGGTGCCTGTTAGTGTGTGAGATCATGGCCATTGACAAAGGCATGAGCATTTCTTTTGTTGCACCCCAACTGCACATTGTGTGTGAGCCTAGCATGGCTCTGAGGTCACTCGGAGTCATATTGTACACTGAAACTGAACAATTTGCAAGAATTAATTTGTCTATGTCATGATGCAAGCCTTTGCGAACATTAGTTTCGGAATACCAGGAACACCCATAGCCACAAGCCGTCTTGACCCCACACGGATTTAACATTCAAGTACAAAATGCTGTTGGCCATGAATGTCTATGCCATCATCAGTTATTGTCATGTATGATCTTGTGACTATCACTTTATTTTTTTTTAATATCTTTATTGCGGTTTTTGCGGTCCACTGCATAGGATAAGACAGTAGTATTTTACAGATAGCTTCTGAGCAGTAGGTCTCTCAACCCCTATACAGCAACTGGTAGTCTAAGTTGAGTTGCAGTGGAAGCTTATATTAAACCAGCAAGTAATGCAAACATTGGCTGTATCAACCACACAAACAGTTTAAACTAAAACCCCCCCATCCCCCAGTACCCTCCCCCCCAACCGGGGCCCATCCATTCAAAGGATCCACTAACACTGTTTCAAACAGGGGTGACCTTCTGTTCCTCCTCACGCCTGGGGGGTCCGGGCCTCTCATGGCTAACTGTGGATGACACTGTCTGCGTAGAATCGGGGGAGCTAGTCCGAATCTCCTGGATCTTTACCCCCCATGCCTGTCATACCTCCGGGAGTTTGGCATCCCTCCTTGTGCTGTGTATGTGTCCCTCCTCTGCCAATGCCCACTCCCTCAGATCAGCTTTCCAGTTCTCTACCAGTGGCCCAGCCTTTGTCAGCCAGTGAATCGCTATCAGTCTTCTAGCTATAACCAGTCCCAATACCAGGAATTGTCGGCTAATTTTGAGTTTCAGGCACCCGGGGAATCAATCCCAGGAGACCCATACGCAGCTCCAGGGCCACCCTCCATCCCGTTATTCTATTCAGGTCCACTATGATAGTTGTCCAGTATGTCTGTAGGATGGGGCATGCCCATACCATATGTGGGAAATCAGCCTGGTCGTACTGGCATCTGGGGCACAGTGGATTTCTCGTGTTATCTATAACATGGAGGCGCTTGGGTGAGAGGTAGGTCACATGGACCATATTATATTGTATCAATTTGAATCTATTGGAAACCGCTACCTTACGGACCCCTTCATGGATCTTCTCCCAGTCCCATGGCGGGATCTCCTGGGGGCTCACCTCCTGCCACCTATGTTCTAATGTGAGTGATGTACATTGTCTGTCCTCCCTAAGGTGAGTGACCAATTTCCACCCCCCCCCCCCCGCCATTGCTATCAGTGCGACTAAGGTGCACAAGTGAACAGGGGCCTTGTGACTATCAGTTACAGTCTCCCTTATTTATCATACTGGCTCATCTAAACAGCATATACATTTTAATTTGCAAGTACATATTGCCAAACACCACCACAGCCCATTAGGCACACCTGATGAGACCAATTACACACCACAGCAACAAAGACATAAAACTGGCTAAGCATTGCCATCTCAACAGTAAATCCATATTCTCTCACAAACTTATATTTCAAACATCAAAGGAAAACTGTAATATATCACTTACACACATGCACGCAATGTATCAAAGCAATATAATCAGATGTGATGCTACCAAACCTAACAGGTACCTTAAGCCAAGCAATGAACAACTGTATAACCCAGTAGAATAAACAAAGGCAAAATCTTTCACCCCCACACAGATGTACATCCACATATATAATATACTAGACTGGCCCACTACTGATTGAACTGGCCTCGAACCAACATGAATCATTACAAAACACCAAATTAGTTCTAGCTGACCACTAAGCGACACAACACAATCCATTACTAAACAATGCCAATGAAAAGCAAATAATACCCAGAGACCCCTTTGATTCCAGTCAACGAGGATTCCAGAATTGTAACGAGTGACAAAACCTTACTTGAGGTAGCTGTACAAGATTAAGTAACATAAGTAAAGCTCCCAGTTTTCCGTTTTTACATATTTGTACAGAAATAGACAGAAAATAATCTACATTACGGTCTGTATTTAATTTTAAATGTGGATAAATATGTAAAAAGGTTTATTTTGTGCATTTCTCACTACTGTCAATCATGAGTGCTAGGCCAACAATAGCTGTGCAGATTGACAGGCAGGGAAGTTGAAAAAATAAAAAAGATTTCTTAATGAAGCTTAAATAACTGCAGCAGTGCAGTGGTTTAAGGTGTTGTACAATGCAAATGGTTTCAACTGCCTGTATTATACTGTAACTGGCTTAACCGCATCGCTGCAGCGGTTATTTTCGCGCTACGCTGCTTTTTTCTAAAAGCCGCGTTAGATGACGAGCTGAGCTCGTCATCCGCACACGCCGCCCGTGGCTGATGACGAGCTGAGCTCATCATCAGCATCGAAGGTGTTAAACCCATTGGACGTTCAAACAAGAATAAACATTTGTTGGTTAAATAAACATGAAAATATACCCTATGCGGCGTAATTTTTTACACTACATGCAAAACAAATATGGATAAATGCAGATAAAATCAGCAAAAAAATGTATATGGATAAATACAGACGGAAATGTAAAAATATAAAACAGCCGGAAGCCCTAAACCTAAGATAACATGCAAACATCTTTGACTAGTGCAGGGATTTCTGAGGTCTATGCCTGAACGCTAGCTCATTGGGCATTGACCATCAGATTTATTTAGATGCAACAAGGGTGTGAAATCAGGATGTGAGGCCTTAGGGGATGTGGAGTGTTAGACCCCAAGGTCAGAGAGACTGACAAAGGAGGATTTTGCATATAGGTAAATATCAGACACCTGAGGCAGGACAGTGGGCACAAACAGAAAGACTACACCTCGCTTGACAGAGTAGAAATAGGCAGATCTTGGCAGCCTCCTTGACGGAGATAGGCCTAGGTCAACATATGTTAATAAACAATTTATTCAGGTGGGACTGGTCCGTTCAGATCTCAGACCTGGCAGTAATCAAAAACGGATATTATGATTTTCTGTATTTTTCTTTCGCGCAGAAAATTATCCTTGAATAGAGCGATAGAGTTGTATTGAGAGCGGAGTTGCCTCTAAGCATCTCCGTGAGTTGAGGTTGTGGGTTGGTGTTTATTAAGGTCCAAGCTTGAGAGCTCTGGGATTGAGGCAGAAGCAGTGCGTGTCCTAAGGTGGCTGTCAGCAGGCCATAATGGTGCTCAGAGTATATGCTCATCCAACCCTTGGCCCCTCTGCAGAGCGCGCAGAGCAATGGTGAAAGGTGCCAATTGTAATTGTATGTTAAAGTGTGTGTAGAAAACGGGAGAAAAAGACCAGAAAAAGCATTGCTTAGAGATGAGTGGGTGTGTTGTGTGTGTATAGGTGGATGGTGAAGGGAATGAGATGCAATTTAGTACATGAAGGAGAGAGTGAAAAGAGGGTGATGAAGACTATGAGGATGAGGTCTGAGATATGCAGATGGAGGATTTCAGAAAGATGCATTATTTCAAAAAGATGTGGAAGAAAAAGTGTAAGAGTGCCTAAAGAAAGACTACAGGTTAAAGAGATGTGATGGAAAGAATGGGAATGATTGAGACACTCCGAAGACTACTACTACCACGGACATTGTTAATGTTTCATTCACAGTGTCATCTTTTCAAACATTTTCAATTCTAATTACTCACAACTAAATAATTATTTGACTAACTTGCTTGGTACTGATAACAAGCATTGGCAAAGCAAAAAGGCTTGACATTTTCAGGTGCATGTATGTTACTGTGTGATACGGCTGTGTGCAACAGCATAAAGCTCACAGAGGGGCGCCAAAATACAAGCTGGGCGGCATGCTATGGGAAGCAAATGCTTTTACTTTAGATGTTTAAACCATGCTCTTATATATATATAGCCCAAGTCTCTTGGAAAGGATTCCAAGATATGCTTCTTAGGCCCTTTTAATGACCTCCCACCTTTTGATTCCTCTAAATGCTCCGGAAGGAGGGATTTCAGTTGTTTCCAAAACAATGCACTAGCGAGTGGCAAAGTAAGAGTAACTTCCAGTCACACAACCATGCATCAAGCAACCATAAACTAATTTGTGAATCATCAGCAGTAAGTCATATGTTAAAAGAGGCATACACAGCTCTCTGGCCTCAGAGTTTTGTGAAAGCATATAGATGACCCATTTCAACAATATGCGGTGCAAGCTTCCCTTTAGTTAGAAATATGATAGGTGGCAAAAGTATAATGTACATACTCTGAACTAGAATTGGGTCCAAAAAATAAATTGATATTCCATAGTAACTTTTATCTAAGTTGTTCATAGCAAAATTATAACTTTTGAATGAATGAAGACTAGGAAAGGGAAATGCCTCTTTCGTGTATTGGGGCATCAAAAAACAAAGTGCTGGATGGTATGCTTGAATTATCCTCAGCCGCTGGGGATCACTCGGGCCGCATCCCAGTCCATCGTTTTTCACCCACCAAGCCACCTCAGTTTGAACCCAGCAATGTGCAGCCTTGACCCTGGCTCTTCATAGGGAACGGTCCAGCCCGAATTGCCAGGCCACTTTGTTTTCTGATGCCTTAAGTGTGATGGGTATGCCCAGATGTAGGTCCCATGCTCACTGTCTCTCTGGAATCAAGCTATACCTGGCTGATGAGCCAATAAGAAGGACGAAACCAATCCCGGGTTGCTTTTCTTCCGGAGGACCTGGCCTGGCAGATTGGAATGGGCTCTTCCCTTTGGAGCCGGGCAAAGGCAGATTCCCATACTACTTGGTCCAAACTGAGGTGGCATGGAGGGCAAAAAATGATGGATTGGGATGCGGCCCGAGCGATTGCCAGTGGCTGAGATTGTTGTTATGTTATATGAATTTGTAACGGGTGCGGCTACTCGTGAGTGTCCCGGCGCGAAGCCTAGCGGGGTATGAGCAGAAGCTTCATGGAAACAGATGTGTTTTCAACTTCCTCTTGAACACGACTGGGTACTGGATGGTACGCAGGGTCAGAGGAAGAGCATTCCAAGCAACTGCCGCTTTCACTGCAAATAAGCTGCCCCCTATCCTCTGAAGCTTGAAACGGGGGACCTGAGCAAAGCATAAGGACGAGGATCACAGGGAGCGCGCTGGAACATAAAAGGAGAGACGCCTCTGCAAGTAGAGATGACCACAACCATGGAGAGCGCTGTGGGCTAAGGCTAGAAGTTTAAATTTGACTATCTGCCTGGGGGAGCCAGTGGAGAGAGCGCAACTGTTGACGAACAATGCTCCTAGCCGACATGCCCAATATGAGTCTGGCTGCCGTATTTTGAACCACCTGTAAATTTTTCAATAGGTAGCCCGGGATACCGGCATAAAGGGCATTGGCATAGTTAAGCCGTGACAAAATCAGCACACAGGTGACCGTTTTCCTTGCCGTCTGAGGTAAGAGGGAGTAAAATTCTTCTGAGGGCTATAAGAAGGCCGAAACAGCAGCCAGCCAGCTTCTTGATGTGTGTCGAGAAGGAGAGACATTCATCAAAGCAAACCCCCAGATTTTTGGCCGGCTTCCCTGACGAAGAGGGTATAGAAGACTCATGAGGCCAGAGCTGCTCTCTGGAGTTAAGGGGGAAATTTACCAAATAGCAGAATCTCTGACTTTTCTTCATTGAACTTAATTCAAACATTCTATCCATCACTTTGTTTTTTCATTTGTGTATCTATGCATCACAAAATTAAACCAACTGCCTAATTTCTTTCATACGAAGCAGCACCATTTATCAAAAATCTAAATCTTGTCCAGATACCAATTCATGAAAACATGCATCTGATTGCGAACTCTCACTCATATTTCAAGAATCGGGCATGGAGATGAATGCCCCTTCCGCTCCTTGCCTTTACCTAAATAAAAGCAATATGAATAGATAAGTATATGAGAAATTGATGATGGATCATGATTGATTCAGAAGTCTTTCTGCAACACTCGTAGCAATAGAGGGCCATGTAATCTATGACAACAGTGGGGAGGAGGGGTGATGGGCACTATTAAGCACACATGACAATTTGGATGGCCGTCTTAGGCCGGCGAAAACCTCATGCGAACTTAGCATTTCACCACCTGGCTGTGTTGTACAGCCGGGTGGAAAAAAGCTACAGGCTCCCAGGGACTGTCTGAGTGGGAAACCAGGCTGCTCAGACCAATCCCAGTGCTTCTCTCATACTGGGAATTGTATTCCCAGCATGAGAGCAGCGTCAGGATTGGCATCTGGAAGCCTGCGCAGTGTGCGGCAACTGCAGGTAAATTATATCATTTTTTTTTCTTTGTGCCTGTGATTATTTTTTATACTCTGTGTCTATGATGCAGCATTACTTTCTTTAATCAAGGGACTTAGTTAAAGTGCTGGCTCTGATGCCGAGACTCCGACAAGACATTAATTGTCTGAAACTGCTTGCCTTGCTCAACAATATAAAAAACAAAACAAAACAAACTAGGCGTTTCTTAGTTAAAATGCACATATTCTACACTTCTGCTTTTAATTTATTTATGGGATTAAATTTCCTAACTGTGTGGGGTGCAGCTGATAATACTGAATTTTTTTTCATTCGTAGTGTGCTTTTTGTGCACACAAGTAACAATAGTACTCTGAAATCTCCATTTATTTATCCAGAGTAAATTTAGCCGAGGCTCTAGCCAGTGAACTGTATGTAGATTGCAAGTAGTTGTAGGCAGTGGGTGCTTTAAATATGGGCTCAATTTAATAAAACCTCCTCACTGCCTGTTGATTTCACATACTGTGCTGCTGACTGTTCATTCAATAGTAAAATCGGTGGAGAAGGGGTGAAAGAGTTTGGTGAGAGAAAATCACAAACAAAGCTGTACACACATTAAAATGGGCCCAGTGGGTACCACACCGCCATGATCAGGAGCAGTGCCGCGAGTTTAATAAGAATAAAAGCTATTTGGAGTCTAATACACAATCTAAGATATGGGAGGCCTTCCAGAATTGGGATGGAGACATAAGTGTATAACCCCATCTGTCCAATGAATACACCTACCTGCATGGTCTGTGCAGCTAGGACACTGGAAGGGCACGAGCGCAGGAGCTACTGAAATATCGCAAAAGCCTGTGGAGGAATAGATCGGCTGACAGGCTACTATTTGCATATAATGGTGGTATGAGGACATAACAACAAAAAAAAAACTTAAAAGCTGATTGGCTGCATCAATCACATGCTGTACGCAGTACACCATTTATTTAATGTGTGCGAAGTGTTGCACTGCACTATATGCACATAATACAACTTGTGCTCCAAACAAAAAAAGTGTTGTCAAGACAAAGCTAGATCTACTGCCTTCCTCACTCTTTGGTGATCTTATCCTGGTTTCTTTTCCACTTAGGACAATATTTTCTCGCTTAAGTAGATTTTTTTCTAAAACTAAAAAGGTGCTCATTGTTTTCTTTGTAGAAGGCCAGTATGCACAACGCTCCAAAAAGATCAGTCATTTGGGTAATTTTGTTATACTATGTTAGATTATGAGTATTTGTTATGTATGTGTAGGATTCTTGTAGCATTTTCAGAATCTGGGTTTCTTGTCTGGTTGGCTTTGGGATTTCTTCCTGACCAGCAGGGGTGGACTGGGCCTTAAAGCACTGTGGAGAATATTTGCATCAGCTTCATAGTTTAGTGAGTGAGCCTGACCATCTCCGTGAGGATTTGGAACAGCAACTTTTAAGAGTGTCTACCAGAAAATTGCGTGTGTGCCCTTGGGGCTTTTTGTGAGGCTGACTACTTGATGATCATCCAGCCCAGAGAGCAATGCTCAATGTACCAGAGGTTCTCCCACCGTCTAATATGCTCAGTCCAATTCTACTGATCAGTCTCATGGTAATCTGCTGTCATTGTGTTTTGCCAGTGAAGTGTACATAGGAATATTCAATGTATAGCTTAGCTATGCTGTACTATCTGCAATAAAACGCATAACACAGGACTCTGCTGAATGAGTCAAACAACATGGTGGCAAGACAGTACGTTAACCTCTGGGACCTACTCGACTCCAACACCCTGGACGTCGCCTTCCAGACGGAGACCTGGCTGAACCCCTCCTCAGCACCCGACATCGCTATAGCCATCCCGGAAGGCTATAAAATTACCAACAAGGACCGAACCAACGAAGTAGGAGAAGGAATCGCCATCATCCACAGGAACACTCTCAAAGTCTCGACTTACACCGACGACACCCTCATAACCGCCGAACACCTGCACTTCCAGATCCACACCGACCCGACACCACACTCAGAGGAACCCTCGTCTACAGACCCCCCGGACTCCGACCACAGTTCAGCGACTCCATCGCCGACTTCGTTAGCACACACGCCCTCGCCTCCACGGACTACATCCTCCTCGAGGACCTGAACTTCCACCTTGAAAACAACAACGACTCCAACTCCTCCACCCTGATCGCCAACCTCGCCAACCTCGTACTCAGACAACTCGTCACAACACCCACCCACTCCGCCGGCCACACGCTTGACCCCATCTTCTCCGCAAGCTCCCACGTCTCCTTCAACCACACCACCGAGCTCCACTGGACCGACCACCGGTGCATCCACTTCACCTTCCGGAAACCCACCACGCACCACCGCACCCAACAAAGGCCACGCCGCTGCTGGAGCAAAGTCACCGAAGACCCTTGCCCAGAGCCCACCGACAGACCCGACCGACCCAGACGCCGCGTCCCGCAACCTCAGACAGTGGATCAATGACTGCGCCGACACCCTTGCCCCGCTCAAGATGCCCCTAAACAGCCACACCAGAAAGCAAGCCAGCTGGTTCTCCGACGACCTCCAGGCAAACCTGCCAAAAGCTGGAGAAGAAATGGATCTGTGAACGAACACCAGAAAGCTACGCAGCCCACAAGAACGCCACCAGTAGACACCAGCACCTCATCAAATCCGCCAAAAGGGCCTCATTCAAAGACCGCCTAGACAACAACGCACACAACAGCAAAGAGCTCTTTAACATCGTGAAGGAACTCCCTAACCCCATCTCCAACACCAACGACATCCCACCGTCACAAGACCTGTGCGACTCGCTGGCCACCTTCTTCCACCGCAAGATCACAGACATCCACGACAGCTTCAACGGCGTGACCACCCCAGCCATCACTGAGACACCGGCCCCCACGACCACCATCCGCACCAACCGCCTGCTCTCCTGGACCAACATCAATGACGACAACACCATCAAGATCATGAACACCATCCACTCCGGATCCCCGTCAGACCCCTGACCACATCACATCTTCAACAAAGCCAGCACCACCATCGCACCCTACCTCCGGAAAGCCATCAACGTCTCCTTTGAGACTGTGACCATCCCGGAGAGCTGGAAACACGCTGAGATCAACGCCTTCCTCAAGAAGCCCAAGGCGGACCCCAAGGACCTCAAGAACTTCTGACCCATCTCCCTGCTCCCATTCCCGGCGAAGGTCATCGAGAAGACCGTCAACAAACAACTGACCAGCTTCCTCGAAGAGAACAGCATCTTAGACCCGTCCCAGTCCGGACTTCGCAGCAACCACAGCACCGATTCCGCCCTCATTGCTGCCACTGATGACATCAGGACCCTGCTAGACAACGGAGAAACCGTGGCCCTCATCCTCCTGGACCGGTCAGCCGCCTTCGACACGGTCTGCCACCGCACCCTTTGCACACACCTTCACGACACCGGGATCCAAGACAAAGCACTGGACTGGACCACACCTTCCTCTCCGGCAGAACACCGAGCGTCCGCCTCCCCCCTTCCGCTCCGAAGCCACAGAGATCATCTGCGGCATACCCCAGGGCTCATCCCTCAGCACAACGCTGTTCAACATCTACATGGCACCGCTCGCCCACATAGCCCAACTGCACGACCTAAACATCATCTCCTACGCCGACAGCACCCAGCTGATCCTCTCCCTCACCAAAGATCCCCACACCGCCAAAACCAACCTCCACGAAGGAATGAAGGCCATCGCAGAATGGATGAGGAACAGCCGACTGAAGCTGAACTCGGACAAGACGGAGGTCCTCATCCTCGGATCTACCCCTCGGACTACTCCTGGTGGCCGACTGCACTAGGAACAGCTCCAACACCCACAGACCACGCAAGCAACCTAGAGGTCATCTACGACTCATCCCTCTACATGACGAAGCAGGTCAATGCCGTCTCCTCCTCCAGCTTCAACACCCTCTGCATGCTCTGCAGGATCTACAAGTGGATCCCCACCGAAACTAGGAGGACGGTTACCCAGGCCCTGGTCAGCAGCAGACTGGACTACGGAAACACCCTCTACGCAGGAGCCTCGGCCAAACTCCTGAAACGGCTCCAACGCATCCAGACCGCCTCCGCGCACCTGATCCTTGACATCCCTCGCCGCAGCCACATCACACCACACCTGAGAGACCTGCACTGGCTCCCTGTCAACAAGAGGATAACCTTCAAACTCCTCACCCACGCACACAAGGCGCACCACAACACCGGACCAGGGTATCTCAACAGCCGACTCAGCTCCTACACCCCCACCGCCCGCATCGCAGACTGCGCCCTCGCCACTGTCCCCCGTATCCGAAGAGTGACCGCCGGCAGCAGATCATTCTCCCACCTCACCACCAAGACATGGAACACCCTCCCCATCCTCCTATGGCAGACCCAAGACCTACTGACCTTCAGAAGACTCCTCAAGACCTGGCTCTTCGAACAGTAGCAGCATCCCCTCCCCTAGTGCCTGGAGACCCTCACGTGTATGTAGTGCGCTTTATAAATGCTATGATTGATTGATTGATTTCATAGTCAATAGGGATATGAATTCCCAGTTTATGGTTGAGATCTGTAATCACAAAAACCACAGAATTCATTTAGCTTTCAGATATCTAAAATGTCTGTTTTCCCAAACTCCTCAAATTTTTCTAGAAAAAAATAGTCTTATCAATTGCTGAGTTGAGCGGTAACTCACTGGCCAATTAATACCTCTTGAAGGAAGATTTCTCACTGGACGTTGCTTATGTAATGTGTTCTTTCTACATTCTCCCACTCCAAAAATGTTGCTGACCTCGTGAAAGCCAATAGTAAAATAGGAATCCCCGAGCGTCTCGTCTTACGCTTTATCATTCAATTTCCACATTTTGGGCATTGGCTTCTTGGCTTTTGCCAAAGCACAAGCCTCAACAGTGTTGAGCTGGTGGAACTTTAAGTAACTATAAGGTTAATTCAATATGGCCAAGACTGCTCCAAAAGTATGTTGGAACACTGAGAATTATCTCAATCTGTTTTTGAAAAGCTACAAGCTTGTACTGTTATTTCAAAATCTATGAGGAATTGTTTAGGTTGATGGTCATCTTGTATGCACAACCCTACCACTTACTGAGACTACATCAAACATAGGAAAATACTACCCAGAAAAAGGGAGTCGAAAACTCACAAAGCCCTGCCAGGAAACAGTGATCTGCAGCAGACAGCAAATTAGAACTCAAACTCGCAGTAAGCAACTACTGCAAGAGCACTCTAGGAAACTGGACACACATGAACAGAATAATCTGAACCTCTGGTTAGACCATTCTTCTGCTAAGCAAAATTCAAGTAATCACAAATGTGGTGGTGCACAGAGTGTTTCCTTTTAGAATACAGACTGTAGTTCTGCATCATCCTCTCCAGGCTTTCACTGATGTTTATTTCTTCTGTATTGATCCGCATCACTTGTTTGTGCCCTTCAGTGGCGTGTATGAAGATTGTAGTGCCCAACCTATCAGCAATTAGTAAAATCAATAAATAAACCATGGTCACAATGAAATATGCCAGCTGTGGGCCAAGTAAGGAAGACAAAGCTGGGTTCCGCTAATGTTACACATACTAATAAAATATTTACTCGTCCTGTCGACTGGTGATGGAAGAACTGAAGATGCCTGACCCCGATGGATACCCGACTCTTCGCATGGCAACAGCCCAGGTATTGAAAGCCTCCATGTCATATCAAGGAAATGTCAGGGTCTTATTCTGTGCAGTTGATGGTGGAATGAATAGATAGTTGTTTCCCCTTCTTCTTTACCTCATCTGTGCAGTAGTATAATGGAAGGGGTGCTCGTAAGGCCTGTGGGTTCTGTCAGTCATGCCACTGCTGTAATATCTCAATGGTTCAGGAGCTACATGTTGTCAACAGTCATCACAAGGTCTGCATCAAAAGAGATGCAAAAATCCAAAGGAGAGTAAAAATATCATGGCAGTCTTAAGAATTTCGGAGTATGAACAGAGTTCAACTGGTGTGTCTCTGAAATAAGGGGTTGCAAGATAAGACGGGTCAGTCAGTGGAGAAAGTCTCATAAATAACATAAGTCTGAATAGTACATAGGGACTTGCTTGACTTTAAGGCCCTCCGAGCAAATGCATACTCAAAAAACAAGTAATCTCAATTCAAACATGGAACTGTGTTGAAATCAGCCTGGAACACGTCATCTTTCGATGTGACAGGAACAAACTGGAACAACTTAGGTGGCTTTCTACAGGATTAACTTCTTTTTATTCAACCACCCTCTGTTTAAAGGTGTTCATATCTATCTAAATCGTTATATTTGTTTTTTGTCACCTGGCATTGGGAGCTCCCCATGTTTGTACAAATGGCTAAAGATGTATTAACGAACTGTATTTGCATGTTTATGTTTCCTTGACAAATAATTCGTAGCTTATTTGAAGATGTTGCAATCCAACATGTACTGCATTTCATATTGGGATACGAGACCTTGAAAACAAGTTCCCTTGAGGACAAGGAAACCTACATGGTCAAATGTATTTTGTCTGATTATCAGAGCAAGTCAAGTCAAGTCAAGTCAAGTAAAACTTTATTCGGATACAATTTTGTGTCCATAAAAGTATACAGATGATTAAAAACATTGTTTAAAATCGTTAAAATATTCGGTACAAAATATAACACATGCATAATACATTAGTAATATAAAGAACCATAACCAATCAATCATTAGCCGCAAGAGTTCATTTTAAGAATAAAAACACAAAAACAGAGACAGCAGCACACTTATAACACCATTGGGTTCTGTTACGACCCCAGAACACAGTCTGTCATTTTACATTTTACACAGGGTCATAGTTTGCGCGGTATCTGACACACACTTTTAAAAAACGGGCTATTGGGACTATGTTATGCTCAATGTCCAAGCATTGTAGGGCAAGAAGGGCCGGACGGCAATGTCGTAAGCCCATGAATTTCACCAAAGGGGTAATCCACCTCTTACGTGGAAATTCATAGTAGCTACAGAAAAAAAGTATGTGCAGTAACGATTGGACTAATTACCCATCACATGGGCAACAGGACAAGGTACTAGACCAGTCTTTTATCTTTGGAAAAGTTAACAGCCAGTGGAAGGTATTAAACCGGAATCGCGTCAAAAGATATTTGTCATAAGCATTGACGCTGGTTAATAGATAAGGCTGAATCCCATGTGAGACTTGCACCAAGACTAGATGGAGATTTGTAGGTTTTAAGATCTCAGTTGCAGAACGAAGCTCACGAAGATGAAATAAACACACATTTTTCAGTTTTTTACGTGAAACTTCAGTTATGGTCTCGGGGTTTAGAAAGGCTGTTTCCATGTTTATATCTCTGAGAAAATTATAAACATATAATAACCATGGGATATTTCTCCACCTTTCCAGTGTGAGGCAGTCAGAGATAAGTAAGCGTGTCAATTTGCATTCTAAAGTTTCCCAAAGACGGTGCCATAAAAGAATTGGTTCGACAGCAATAAGATCGATAATATAATCCTGACCCAACTCCATATAACAACCGAAAGTTGGGGAGCTTTTTGGGGCTGCCAGGAGATACCGCAGGAAACCATTTTCTACTTTTTGGATACAATCCGAGTTTACATGCCCCCATACCCCTGCCCCGTACATTGCCAATGGGCAGCACTTAGCCCTGTAAATCTGGATAAGTTCCCGCGAGGAGCGCTGACCCAGTTTTTGGGCAAATGTGACCAAGGCTGTTGTAGCTCTAAGGAACCCCATCTTTCTGGCCAAAAGTGCTGGGCGCCAGGTAGAGGTGTTATCTATCTGGATACCTAAGTAGGGGTATGAGGTAACGCTTTCCAGAATGGTATTATTGATCTGAGCACCACCAGGATGTTTAATACGTTTCCTCAAATGCATGACAAATGTTTTCTTAGTGTTTACATTTAAATCTAAACTTGCCATGAAAATGCTGTATCTGTCAAGAAGGAGTTGGAGTTGGCGAGGGGTCCTGGCCATGATGACCGCGTCATCCGCATAGAGCAAGGCGGGTATTGGACGGCGGCCTATCATGGGAAGGTCCTTGCTACCTTCAAACATCGCAACCTCCAATCCATTTGTGTAAAGATTAAAAAGGAAGGGTGCCAGAACGCACCCTTGTCTGACACCCTTAGCTACTGGGAAGGAAGTTGTAAGTTCTCCTCCCGTACCGTACTTTGACTGTGGCCCCCCGTATAAAGCTCTTGAATAAAGTATACCAGGGGAGGGTCTACTCCCATAGACAAGAGGAGTCTCCAGAGTTTGCTGTGGGAGACGCAATCAAAAGCCGCCGAGAGATCGACGTAAGCTAGATGCAGCCTCCCCTTTTTTGCCCCAACATATTTACCTATCAACAGAGATAGGTTTAGAGCCTGCTCCACTGTCCCCAGGCCCTCTCGGAAGCCGAATTGCAGGTCAGAGATCACTTGATTACATTCGGCCCAGTCTTGGAGTCTTTTAAGAAGAAGCCGACCCATAATCTTACATGTAGAGTCCAGGAGGGAAATAGGGCGATAACAGGCAGGGTTATCGCGGTCGCCTTTCTTAAAAATTGGAAGCAGAATGGATTTTGTCCAAGACTCGGGGGGGGGGGCGATTTTAGTGGCTGCTTTGAAGACCTTAGTAAGGATGGGGGACCATAATTCTAGATTGTTTTTAAATATGTCGACGGGAACACCGTCGGGACCTGGAGCTTTGCCACACTTGGAGGCTTGTAATGCGTTAAGTACCTCTTCAAGATCAAAATTAAGCTTAAAAGAAGTAGTTCTGCTTTGATAATTTTGTGGAACCAGTAGCTCCTGAGTAGCAGTGGAGAACTGTGTTGGGGGATCCTCCGGGGTGCCAAAGATCTTTGAGAAATAGGCAACCCAAGCAGCTTCACCTACTGCTACCTCTATCCGGGGGATTGTTTGTTGATCAGTTAAAAAAGGTGTTCTTACTATTTGCCAAAAGGTGGCTGAATCCTTAAGGGAACAACTACGGTGGAGTTTGCCCCATAGATCTTTCTTAATGTCCACTTTACAGGATTTAAGTTCTTGCTTATATAGCTTTCTTAACCTAGCAACTTCCCGCTTATCCCTATCGGTGCTTGTCAGGGCTTTCTTTAATAGAAGGTAAGCTTTCCTTGTAGCGGGGTTGAACCATCCCTTTTTTAATTTGTTGGGGCTCTTAATTTTGCGAAACAATTCTTTTTTAATTTCGGTGGTGATGGCAAAAAAACCTGTCAATACCTGGGCAGGGTCCGACTGTGGATTTAGGCACATTTCAACAGATGGAAGAGCACGTTTCAGTACTGCAGAAGTGACCTTTTCGGGATCCACTTTATCCCATTTTATTGCGTACCCATTCAGTTTGTTTACTCTTAGTGACTCCTGGGGTAAGAGTTTTAGCTTGCTACATAATACAGGGTTATTTGGAATAGTGATAATAAGAGTATTGGGGAAATGATCACTACTAGCGTTGGTACCTGTTCGAAAGCTACATAATTGCTCATTGATGGCTTGGGACACCAAGATGTAGTCAATCAAAGTACATAGACCCCTGCCATTAAAAGTCGGGATAAAGGACACAGGTGGGGATACTAGCTCATTTGCAAAACCCATGTCTAAATTAAACATTGTTTCAGTAAGGAAGTTCCCTAATTTCGTGTGAGGGAAATGTGTTAAACTAAGGCCCGACTCATCAACAATACCACAATTGGTTGCCACCCCATCGTTACAAAGATTTATGTTAAAGTCCCCTCCCCAGACAATGCCTATACTAGAGGTAGGATTTTTCAGCCGCTCCTCCATTAAAAGCAGGGAAATATTTTCCAATACTGGTAGTACATCCTTTGGAGCAAGATTGTTATAAAAATTCACTATGTAAAACACATGTGTTTTATTCGGAGTTATTTTAAGGATCTGAAAGTGGGGATTGCTGTTTATTAGTTTAATATTGGTGAGTTGCAGATTATTTGAAACTTAGATCACCAAACCACCTTTCGCTCTACCATGTTGGGAAGGTTGGGCAGGGGAATTATAGGTTTTATAGCCTTGCAGGTGAATGTGAAGAGTTAGCCACGTTTCTTGCAGGCATAAGATATTATAAGCCTTAATACTAGGGAGCCAAGATGGCAGGTCTACCTTAGTACGCAAACCGTTTGTGTTCCAGAATATCAAGTTGAGGGATAGGTCAGGTCTGGCCGAGCCCCCCTCAGTTACAGAGTCTACAGCTGGAGGTTTAGTCAGGGTCCTATGTGAACCCTTGCCTGAGGTTGCTACAGTGGGAAGAGAGTTGGAAGTCTCCTGCACACTCAGGTGGATCAGCTCCACAGCCCTGGTAGGGGAAAGGGATAAGGGTTCTTGAATTGCTACATAACTGCATTTCGGGGGCGTGGGGGACAGGAGAACTGGTAGCTTTGATGAGTGAGCCAGTCAGTCGTTTGCGTCCAGGCCTGATAGAAGGTTAAATCTGTTAAACGTTTGAAAGGGTTCAGACCAGTGGAATGGATTATAGTCATTTTAGCCATTTCTGCTAAAAACGCAGCGATTCTGGGTAGGCCTAGGACGATTATTAGAGTAGTTGGTTTGTAGTCCCCGGTTTGGGATGAATTCTACTGCTGATCTTGGGTAGAAGAAAGTCAATTCACGTGTTGTGATGCCCCCTAGTCCTCTGTCCTGAAAATCAGTTAAAATATAGTTCGCGGCTCTACTATCTGAAAAATTAACAATGATAATATCACCGGTAGATCTTTTCTACGACAGCCCAGCCAGGGGAGGAGTCTAACATGGATGATTTCACCATTCTGGTGCGGAGGGAGTGGACGGTTCTGACGGAGCCAATACAGGACTTTGTTTTTCAATTGGAAAAACGTTTCCGTCTTGCCTTCCTCTAGAGGTGGGACGCCTGTTAAGACGACCACATAGGGAACCGCTTCCGGAGGGAGAACTACAGGCCAAATCCTAGGCTTGCTTGATTCGGCCTGACTTGGTCGTGCACCTTGAGCAGGCATGGATTGAAGCTTTAAAGCATTCCTGCCCCTCTGTAGGTTATTAGCTCTAAGGGCGGATGTTGCCTGTAATACTTGTGGCGCTCTTGTTTGTGCAGAGTTTGAATTGGAAGGATTAGTGGTCTTTGCCCCAGTCTTTGTAGGGGGGTGGGTGAGATTATTATTTTTGGCACCCATTTTTACCACAGTTGCAGGTTTTAAAGGAGCAGATGACAAAGATGGGGGTGCCCTGTTTTTACTAATAACAGTTGTTGCTGAAGTTGGAACTATCGTTACCGAAGGTAATATTGGTAGAGCGAGGACTGTTTGGACCTTATTTGCTATTCTGTTCTCCCTGACCACTTGTTCTAAGGAATCTAGCTGGGCAGTCATGTGTTTCAGTCTCTCTATTACTGGGAGGATGAGAGATCTTACTATGTGCTCAATGGATCCCACAATGTCAGAATTAGGGGTAGGCTTAGAGGGAAAAAGTTCTGGAACATGCGGGGCCGGTGTCTTGTGGTTCTGTAAGGGTGGTAAGGCAGGGCTATTTTTGGGGTCGTGGTTAGGAGTTTGTATATTCCTATTCCTGCTCACTTTACCCCGAATAGTACTACCACACTTTCTCCTTTTTGATGGGGGGGCCTTTACGAGGGGCGGAGTTGATCTTAATAGGGTTGGCTTCTGCATGAAAAATCTCCGCCACAGAAGTTGATGAGGTCGGCTGAGACTGAGAGAGAGGGGACACGTTACATTGTGATGTAGCAATAATTACACTTAGTTGACTGATTGTATCATTAATAGAGTCACTAATAGAGTCAAGTGGGATAGGTCTATCTTGAAGAAGCAGTGGAATGCTGTCATCTCTAGAAGAATCGCAGGCTACAGGAGATGTGGTGATCCCATCCTGGGCCGGCGTATCGAGAAGAGTAGATGGCAAAGGTGTACGCATGTTCTTTATATGCTCAATGGAGCGGCGTCTGTTGGCCCTTCGCTCGGCAAGAGAGTCATCCCTATCAGCATCTGGAAGCACCCTAAAAAAGTAATCCAGTGCTCCTTTCGTTTTCGCTATCGGGGATGATCCCATATTGGTCATGGTTCACTGGTTTTTGGAAAAGGAATAACTGGCAGACTGGAGAATCAATTTTGGCTATAACCCCCTGTGGGTTGTTATATTGTTCAGATAGTCAATAACAAGTACGACACAGAAGCAATGGGACAGGCGGTAGTTGTAACAAGATGTCTTACTTGAAACAGGCGCTGCATGGATGACTGAGGGGGGGGGGTCCCAACCCAACCTCTTCCGGCCTCTGACGGCCGTGGATGGCCCGCCCTTTGCCCGGGCTTTGCCCGGCGTCCCGCTCGCGTCCCGCATTGCGGGGAACGCCCACCTTTATCGCGCCTCCAGGCGCCGAAGGTGACGACCAAGGCAAGCGCCGCCGCAGGGTATCCTGGGAAGCCGAGTCCTCCACTCGGCGGCCGCCTATGATGTAGAGCGCAGCAGCGGGAGGACTCAGGCAGTGCAGGGAGAGTGGTTCCAACGAAGTTTTGCCCAGGAGAAGGTCCGTGAGGAAGGTGATCCCAGAGGTCAGTGGTCACAAAAGATTACAGAGCAAGTCAAAGGTGCATATTTTAATCTTAAAAAACGAAATTTATATTTACAAGAAAAATAAGGTTATTTAAAAACTTGTAAAGCCCCACATTTTTAGGAGGCTCTCTCACTTTTACCGCACTAAAGAGTATATGGAAAAGTCCAACATGGTAACAGCTTAAATATGCATGTGCCAGAAGGCACAGTTTGTGCAAACACTCAAATTAAAACCAACAATATATACATAAGTATATACATAAGTATCGAAGGCAACAAGTACAAATGAAATGTTCCTTTAAAATGGACATGTAGTGTGTTTTTGGTACCTGCAGAAACAGGTCATCAGTATATGAGCACATTAAATGCCTAGAACAAACACAGTGGTAGGCTAAATCGCTCTAGAAGCCCAAAACAGTGAAGGTAATCCAATAAAACTGTATGTATACATTAGGTTGTCAGGCGGTTACATTGTCATTAAAACACAAATACTGCCAAATTTGGTTCTCAGGTTGACATGAGGTGGCTGCTGCCATGCTGAACATTCAACAACATACAACATAGCTGCATTGACGTCAATTCACAAAGAAATCCTGATGATCATTCAGTACAATAAATCAAGAGAGTCTTGATGTTAATGTTAATGGTCTCCGCACCAAACCTCAAGCAAATAAGATTCTTCAGTATTAGCGGGATGTTGATGCGGGTATCATTATATTGCAGGAGACACACTTAATTGAGAGTGAAATGCTTGAGCTAATTAAGAAGAATAGGTGGTTGGACACTTCAGTCTCTACCTCACAATCGCTGAATATAAGGGGTGTGTCTATCTTGTTCAAAAAACCTATGAACATGAAAATTATTCA
The DNA here is from genome assembly GCF_964263255.1 of Lissotriton vulgaris. Classification (NCBI taxonomy): domain Eukaryota; kingdom Metazoa; phylum Chordata; class Amphibia; order Caudata; family Salamandridae; genus Lissotriton; species Lissotriton vulgaris. Next base: position 331,114,300 of record NC_141697.1, on the reverse strand, counting down.
GCAAAAGGCAGACACTGGAGGGAGATGGGCTATTGTAGCTGTCGAGATAGGCGGCGCAGTTTTAACATTAGTTGGCTATTATGGGCCGAATCGAGATGACCCTACGGCACTAGAATCTTTATTTTTACATCTTTTACAATTCCCAGAGCCAGTTATAATTACTGGCGACTTTAACATTGTGTTGAATGCTATACTGGACAAGTCCCCAACAAGCAGACAGCAGCCTCTTTCAAAATCCAGAAACTGTTTACTTGGGTGCATGAATCAATATGGCTACGTTGATATTTGGAGGGTAAGAGCAGGGCAGAGGAAGGGATTTTCATTCAGGAATCTTAAATATCGACATCGGTCGAGAATAGATTTTATCTTAGTTAGTCGTGACCTGGTTAACTCCGTTAAGAACGTAGGCTATGCTCCTTCGCATCTCTCCGATCATTCTGCTATGAGCTGGAACTTGAGTGGGGGGATAAGCTTCCCACTAGGACATGGTCTTTCGATAGATCTCTTCTTACTTCATCGGAGGGTATAGAGTTTATACAATCAGAAGCACGGGCATTCTTTATAACTAATATTGGTTCAGCATCACTTGGTGTTGTTTGGGATGCCTTCAAGTGTACATTGAGAGGAATGATAAAGAATAGGACTATATACAGAAGAAGGCAGTACATGGAAGAGGTGTCTTCTATCGAAGAGAATATGACAGCAGCCGGGATGGATATTGAAAATTGTAGGGCTGACAACAACCTTGATTTTTCCCTCAAATATGCAAAATTTGCAGAATTAGAAAACAAAATGACATCTGTTTTAGACAAACGCATTTTGCAGAGATGGGAGGCGAGCAAACTTTCTCATTTTCAATATGGGGAGGGGGCCGGCAGGTCGCTGGCATGGAAAGTAAAATCTGATCGGGTGCGAAATCATATTGACTCGGTCACAACAGACAAAGGCACCTTTACAAAAGATGTTGACATTAGGGAAACTTTTAAGGATTTCTTCCAGGCTATATACCAGGAAGACCTTGAAGCAGCGGTCTTCAATCTGTGGGGCGCGACCCCCAGGGGGGTCGTGGAGTCCTGGGAAGGGGGTCGCAGATTCTGCAGAGTGCAGTTCCTGGCATTGGGCTGAGGGGCTCACGGCAGGCCTAATTCACACTGAGGTGTGAAAAACATCAACGCCTCATTGACAAGTAAAAGGTCTTTTAAAGACCTGTCAAGTACTTGGGTGTGACTGTGTGTGTGTGTCCCTGAAGCTGGGCTCACATACACGAGCTGGGGGGGAACTGGGGGGTGGGGGGGCTGGGGGAGTAGCTGTAGTTTAGCCCTTTGAGTTCAATGGATGTTGCGCACCTGGAGCTGTGGGTCCCATGACACGTCCCCCGCCCTCAGCAGGGAGGCACAGAGATGCCCTCCCATGAGCGGGAAAGAAGAAGGACGACGACGCAGAGAGATACTGATCCCCCCCCCCCCCCATGAGAGAGGCCCAGAAAAGGTGGGTGGATGAATGATGGATGTATGAATGATGGGTGGATGGATGGATGAAAGGCCGAAGGATGGATGGATGGATGTGTGAAAAGGTGGGTGGATGAATGGTGAGTGGATGGATGAATGAAAGGGTGGATGGATGAATGATGGATGTATGGATGGGAGGATGAAAGGGTGGATGGATGTATGGATGGATAAAAGGTTGCATGGATGAATGATGCATGGATGGATGTGTGAAAAGGTGGGGGGATGAATGATGGGTGGGGGGGTGAATGATGGGTGGATGGATGAAAGGATGGGTGGATGGATGTATGGATGAAAGGGTGGATGGATGAAGTATGGATGTATGGATGGGAGGATGAAAGGGTGGATGGATGAAGGATTGATGTATGGATGGGAGGATGAAAGGGTGGATGGATGACGGATGGATGTATGGATCAGAGGATGGAAGGGTGGATGGATGTATGAATGGATAAAAGGTTGCATGGATGAATGATGGATGGATGTGTGAAAAGGTGGGTGGATGAATGATGGGTGGGTGGATGGATGGAAGGAAGGGTGGATGGGTGATGGGTGGATGGATGGAAGGATGAAAGGGTGGATGGAAGAAGGATGGATGTATGGATGGAAGGATGAAAGGGTAGATGGATGGATGTGTGAAAGTGTGGGTGGATGAATGACGGAGGGATGTGATGAGGTCTAATAGGCGCATTTATGGTTGTCAAAAGTTGATGAAGAGGAGTACCAGTTTCTAGAAACTTTTGTCGGAAGGGGGTCCTTACGCCTAAAAAGGTTTTACAAGGGGGTCTCGGCATCAAAAAGTTTGAAGACCTCTGCCTTAGAGCTACTTCTGAAAATATTGCGAGCTGGTTAGAAGAAATCTCTCTACCATCTTTGACGGCCGAGCAGAGTTCACTTTTAGACAAAGAAATAACCAAGACTGAGGTAGAGCAGGCCATACAGGGAGCTAAGGGAGGCAAAGCTGCAGGAACTGACGGCTTACCATCCGAAATCTACAAAAATTTGCAATTAGAGGTGTCTCCCGTTCTGGTAGCACTGTTTAATAAGATATTGATGGAAGGAGAGGCCCCCCCAGCGTCCTGGGACAACGCTTCTATAACACTCATCCTGAAGCCAGGAAAGCCCTCATCCGACTGTGGCTCGTATCGGCCTATATCAATTTTAAACGCCGACTACAAGATTTTTGCAACAATATTTGCCAAAAGGCTAGGTCAGGTAGCCCCGGAAATACTGCATCCCAATCAAAAAGGCTTTGTAAAGGGGAGGCAGCTATATGAGCTCACGTATGATCTTATATGCGCTATAGATGTGGCGACGAAGGAAGCATTGCCTCTATCGGTTCTCGCGTTGGACGCCACCAAGGCCTTCGACAGGGTAAATTGGCTATACCTGTCGGAGGCCTTGTTGAAGTTCAATGTGGGGGACAAGTTCAGCAGAGCAATAAAACTGCTCTACAGAAGCCCTTCGGCCTCAATTTTGATCAATGGGGGCTTATCCGAGCCATTTAGGGTTATGAGGGGTACGAGACAGGGTTGTCCCCTGTCTCCCCTGTTATTCGATCTATATATAGAGCCATTCGCGCAGAAATTGAGAGAAAACACACTAATTAAACCTTTTGTTTTCTGCGACTGGGTCAAAAAAGTGGCCCTTTACGCAGACGATATTATGATCTTTACACCAGACATTAACACTGCGTTTCCAGCTGTTATAGATTTAGCCCTGGAATTTGGAAAGGTTTCAGGATATGAGGTGAATGCCTCCAAAACTGAGTCAATGTCATGGAATGTCAACTTAAATACCCACAGTGAAACATCAAAAGTTAACTTGCGGTATCTGGGGATTAATATAGACAAAAATATAAACTTGATAGCCTCTTTAATTTTACAAAAGTTGCTGCGCAGTGTAGAAAACTGTTGAGAGCTTGGGCACACCTACCTCTTACTATTTTGGGGAAGGTAAATCTAGTAAAAATGTCTATACTGCCAAAGGTTTCTTTTTTATTTAAATCAATTCCGTTGTTTTTTTACCCTAAATTAATTTCAAAGCTGCAGTGCGAGATTTCTTCTTTCATTTGAAATAACAAGAATCGCTTGGAAAAAGATAAGGCGTGGAAGGGAGAAGGGCGGGTTGGCGGGCCCAGACCTACAGGCTTACGCATGGGCATTTCAGCTATCGCATGCACGTATGCTTTTGAAAACACCAACTGAGACAGGCGTGGGCCTTATGTATTCCACCTTGCTGAGATGTGAGGGAGTTGAGCAGGGCAGTTTTTTGTTCAAATTCGGAGACCCTAAATTCTTCAAAAAAAATAAAGCTGAAGGTACTACAGGGGTTCACCAATACGTGGTACAGAGTGAGGCACTTGATCAAAATAGGATATCACTCAAGTAGAGCGCCAATATGGGATCTACTGGCACCCCCAGCCTGGGCTGAAGACGCATTAGCCTTGCCACTTAAAGAGGCTGGAATTGTATCCTGGGGCAACCTGTTTTCTGATGGATTTCAACTTCCTTGGAACTACTTGATCAACAAAGTCGGGCCGAGACTCTCAAGATTTAAATATTTGCAAATCTCAAGTTGGGTCCAGGTATATCGTACACAGGCCTCGCAGAACAGTAGTTTTCCCATAGGGGAGGGAGTGAACTAGAGACATGCCTGGTGGACAAACCCCCTAATAAAGAAGGAGATCTCACTCTGGTATAACATGATTCTAGAGGAAGCAGATGGTAAATTCTGTCTACCAACGCAATTGTGGGCTGAGTCGATGCCAGGAAAAGATGTGGAAGAACTTTGGACAACTTCATGCAGGGTGCTGTGGGATTTGGTTAAGCCTGCTTGGCTCCGAAGGAACCACTTATTTACAATGCACAGGGCTTACTATTCCCCACAGAGGCTGTCAAAATTTTCCCTGACAGGTCCGGTCTCTTACCCAAGATGTGGTCTGGAGGCGGCGTCTGACATCCACATGTTCTTTGAATGTCCGCAAATTACCCCCTTTTGGGATTCCATAAGTAATAAACTGTCCTCGATACTGGACTCTCAGATCTCCATAGATTCGGGCTTAGTCATCTTTGGTTTGAGTGGGAAGTCCCGCAGCGCTGCCTCGAACTTGGTGTTCTATTCCATTTTGGCGGGTCGCAGGGAAATTTGCAGACATTGGAAAGATGCCTTGCCACCCACCTTTTACGAATGGCGTTCTTCAATCCTCCAGATTTCAAAACTCGATCTGGCAAGGGGAGGGAATCGGGGAAAGAGAGCCTTTTGGAAGCAGCTGGAGCGGTCACGTTGAACCTGGGTTTTTTTGTTTTGGTTTTTTTTCCCCAGGTCCAATGATTAATACAGACATGGCTCACCTTCTGGTCCTGCTACAGTAGTAGCGGTGCTTTTGGGGCCCTGGTACCTCGGGCACTATTGTCCAACAAAACAGTCCGTATGTTAGAGTTTCATGGCCTGCCAGCTGTTACTGTTGGGACTTGGTCGCCATCCCTCCTATGTTATCCCTGCCAGCTGACGCTGTGACAGTACAGAGGCACAGCCTGATTTTCTGCTCTGCGGCAGTTTTTGTTTTGATAGATTGGAGCCATGCACGCAAATGAGGATAAGTAAAAATAAATAAATAAATAAATAAATAAATCAAGAGAGTCAAGCCCCCAAAGAGCCAGAAACATAGGTGGACAATTTAGGTTAAAGTTTACATCATCTGGTATACAACTATCTGCAGTGCAGAACATCACCTTAGCCTGACCAGAGTCAGGAATGAGACATTTCAGCCATCAGATGCATGTTAAATCATATCCAACTACAAAAGAACTATTATAAGTATTGCTCCAAGCATTCACGATGCTTACACATGGATTCTTTTAAGTCCTTGGGGGAGGGAGGGGTAATTAAAGGAACAAAAGAGAAATAATGCGTTAAGTCTCAAATCTACTCTGTGCAACATCAGATGAGAAGACAGAAGGCATTCGGGTGAATGTAGATGCCAAGCTGCTCATATTGACTATCTTATTAGCAGTTTCTAGTACAATCTGATCAAAATAGGATGAAAGATAAGGGTGTGGTACATTAGAAAACAGATTAGCTCAGTCCCACTCAGCTACCCATATTCAGCCCTACACAGCGAGATTATAAACTAGTCCAAAATCTTGTCTTACTAAGTGAACTGGCCGCATAAAATGGGATAAAAAGTGTACAGCAGTCAAGTGGATCACAAGTTAAGCAGAGATCCACAATGGTAAGCACACTGACACCACCACCATCATTGGCAGCTACGATGACTCAATATCAACGCTGCCACCTTCAGGTGCTGCATTGACCCAGCTTCCTAATCCCTACATCTGAAACCAATAGCTTGGCATGTTTTGCAGAGAGTTGAAGAGAACTGTATCAGTACTGTTCATGGCAGAGTCCAGTTGGAATCCAGAACACTGCAATGTTTTGCTAATGTATATGGTACTTATCACAAACTTAGCAAAAGACAATGAAGCACTGTGCAGGGTCAACGATGCGATTACAGTAGGATTGAAGAGGTGGTTTGGTTGTAGTCACGGGGTCACTGAGACGTCTATAATATCCCACGCGACTGACTCTAAGTATCCTCTACAGGACTGGTCCGGGCCCTTTAAGGGAAGCCTGGACTTCCCCGGCACAGAACCCACCCCCCTGACATCAGAATTTGTTGGCCTATCATCGCTGGCGTCCACCGAAAAAATGGCAGACACGGAAGACGCGGAGTTGTTGTCGTTCCGAAGCAACATCGAGCTGAGGAGAGGAAGCGGACCGGAGGAGAAAAGGACCGAAGACGCTGAGTGGGAAGAGAGGCCAGGAGAAGCAGGGACAAGGAGAGCAGGAAACTGAACCACCGAACGAGAGGAAATCCTGGAGGAACCACCGAAGGAGAAGCCAGGAGGCCACAGTCCACACGCTTCGCCCAGCCACGCTCTTGGAGACGCGTGGCTTAGCAAGGTACGGGGCTGATTGAGGGATCTCCTACATTTTAAAAGGGGGGGAACCAGGTAACGGAGGGTGAGGGAGGGATCGTCGTTTCGGGGCAACCGTTCACTTTGAGCACTATTCACGACACCCCTCGGGTTAGTGTAATTTGGTTTGTCAGTTAGTGACGGTTTTCTTCTTCCTCACGTACGTTACCCGCACACCCAGCCCCATAACCAGCGTATTATTGTAGCAGTAAGCTAACTTCCACCTTTTCTTTTATTCCACACGGGCGAGACGGTGACGAATGAAGGAGCCAGCCCAGCCTAAAAAGACTCCCGAAGACAAAGCTGGAAGAACACTCCCCGACCAGGACTGAGTTAAAACCCATTTTGTTAACTTCAAATAAACCTTGGTTGTATCACCGTCTACCTATTGGCTCCTTCCCTCCTTGTACTACCATAAGGTTACAGTTGTGAAAGTGGAGGAGTGCTCATGCCAGCAAAAACCTGGACTGGATTAACTGCTTGTGCATTGGCATGTAAAACGCAAGAGTCAACTCGCATCCAAGACGACACACAGTGCTATGATGCTATACCAACAGAACAAAAAGTGACATAAAAAAAACTTAAATGTATAAATTTTGCATATTATTGGGGAGAGGAAGTAGCGTTATGGCTACAGCAGTCGACCGCGAGACTGGGGAACCGGGTTAGAGTCTCAGCAACGACGCTCAACATCCTGTGATTCTGGGCAAATCACTTAATCTACCCATGCCTAACAAAAATGAATGTGTACATCAGTAACAAAACTGGTGCTCATGTAAAGCGCTCTGATATTCGATATCTCGGGTCTAGTTTGCGCTATATAAAACTCTGCCAAAAAATAATAATAATAATAATAATAATAATGCTGTTCCAGGAAGGTGAAAACTATACTGAAAAAATATTGGCAAGCCAGGATGCCTGGTGCTGGCCACTTTCCTTACGGCTTTGTCAATGCTGGTTTTGGTTTTGTAGGAAGCTGGCTCTGTATAGGATAGACTACTAGGTGGTTATACCATGCACACAGTGCAGAGATTCCCCCAGAAGTGTACAGGGCTCAATGCAAACCCAAAGTGCTCTTTTTGTGGTAATGTGGGCGAGCAGCTTTAGGTCTAACCGAGTGTCGTCATCTCTTGTGTACGCAATGACCAATTAATGACACTGATCAAAAAAGGAGTTCCACGCCAATTTTATAAAAATAAGCTTTGCTCAAGTTTTATTTTAGGACCAAGATCTTCCCAAAAAGGTAAGTATGTTTTCAAATAGATATTCTTTTCAGTTTCAAAAGCGGACACAGTGCAATTTTCAGTCTTTGCAATACTAACCTGTGGAGGAAAACAATAATGCGGTTTTCAGGTAAGTAACTAACTTACAAATTCCTTTCCTTTGGTTGCAGGGTCAGCAGAGGGCAAGGCCAGGTAAGCCAAACAAAGTTGAAGATCAGGCCTAATGTTACCCATTGGCGACTGGGGTGTTTGAAGACGCACTGCTTGCATGTTAGTAAATCAGTTGCAGGGGGCAAGCTACAGAGTTTAAAGTAGGCACAGGGGGGCCACAAGGCAGCACCAACACACACACCACCAGCGGCACAGGGGCGGTTGGGTGCAGGGTGAAAACATGCTGTCGGCACCCAATGCAATTCAATTGAAAAACTCGGTTTGGAAAACAGGCTGCAGGCGACGAACTGGAGGATGCACAAAGGAACCCAGCGACAGTAGAGATAAGTTGGGATGCTGTAGGTCGCAGAGACCCAGTCAGTCGAGCTCCCCAAGGCCCAGGGGCTCCGGTGCAGGGGTGTCCTTTGATGTTGGGTTTCTTTTACCAGAGCTGGTCGCGGGAAACCTTCAGACTTCGACTCAGGATCACTGGGGAACCTTTTCTGGATCGATGGGCAACCTGGACACAGGCCAGAGGCGTCGGGTGCAGAGTGGTCAGGGATCGCGGATCTGGAGTGCACCAGAGTCCTTGGTGTTGCTTTCTTGAGAACAGAGCATGTGTCCTCTGGAGTTCTGGTCTTCTTCAAACCCAGATAGTACTCCCAGGGATTATGGAGGTCACCAACTGCAGGACAGGTGTTGTTTCTTTACAGGATCTTCGAGGGCTGCAGACAGGCTGGTAGGGATGGTTCCAAGTCAGTAGGCATCAACAGTCTTCTATGCACAGTGTCTTCTTCGTTCTTCTTCTTAGGTCAGCAGGAGCTAGTTTCAGGGTTTTTGGGAGCCACCTAAACACTAGATTTAGAGCTGTTTTAAGGCAGTGACAGGTAGGGTCAATGGACACCTTACCCGGAGTAACTACACCCTAAATTATGCCACCCTCCTGAGGGAGGGGGCATAGCCCTAGCTCAGATTGTAGGGGTCTCCCATCTTCAAGATGGTGGAGACTGAAAGATGCGCTTCACCTTGCCTCCTTCACCTTAGGGGTGGATTTAAAGAGCTGGGCACACCTCCTATTCTTCCTAGCTTTTCCCACTAGTTTTTCCACCCACAGTGGAGGTGTAAACAGGGGGCTGCCAACTGCTGCTAGCAGCAGAGGCTGGGGGGTCACATTACAAAGGCAGCAGGACTTTGAAGCTTCCCTCTCGAGCACTGTGATGATCCTGGGGGAGGCGGCATGACACCTCTGCAGAGGATGTGCTTAGTTCTGGTCCCAGAGAGTGAGGGCTGTCGACCCAGGGGTCCATAAACAGGTCTGGTAGTAGCAGGCTGCCTCAAGCAAGTCAGAGACCACACCAGGGTTGGTTGGTTGGTTTGCAGGGGACCCTCTGAGGTGCCCTCTGTGTACATGTTTCAATAAATCCCACACTGGCATCAGTGTGGGTTTATTGAGAGGAGTAGTTTGGTACCAAACACTCTTATATTCAGAGAAGACATCCTGGTCCAGGGGAACTCGAGTTGTTGAGTTTCCAGCCCATGGCTTTCGTGGCACTTACAATATCTAAGAATAGACTTAAATATTGTAGGAACATATATGCTCATGCGTATATGCCCACACCTGTGATACAATACACCCTGCCTTAGGGCTGTAAGGCATGCAGAGTGGTGACTTATACCTAGGGCTCCCGGTTTTCCGTTTAAACGGATTTTTACATATAAATACAGACGGAAAACAAGTTTTCCTTTGTCTGTATTTATATATAAAAACGGGAAAATACTAGCTGCCATGCTCCAGCAGAGAGTTGCGTCACCTCGTAGGGATGACGCTCATCAGTTTCAGAGGCGGCAGACTGTCAGGGCAGTGTTTCTGGCCAGTATCATCTTTCCTTTGCTGACACCTCCGAGCCTAATCGCTGCATCTGCATGATTACAGCGATTAGGCCGATGCTTGAACTCTCCTGAGGTGTGAAGTGAGCCCTGGCCCTGCATGAATGAAAAGCAGAGCATCCTGCAGGGCTCACAACAAAAGCAAGCATTTGCATTGAAACAGTTCTTTATTATTTACATTTTTCTTCACATTATTGTGAATATTAACAGTTTGTCGACATTGTCTTTTCATGCATTTTTAAGTACCCCTCAGTATTTGTGTGACTGTCAGTGATCATCAGATTAGCGGGTCCAAGACTTTGCTCCTCTCATTACGAAGAATGTTATCTACAGGCATTGAAAATAAAGTTGTGGCACTTACTTCTGTGCGAAGGAGAGGTGTAAGTTTAAAAGTGCAGTGAGCATGGGGAGAGGCATTCCAAATGTTTGTGAATACAGACTTAGAACTTTGTGGATGTAATGACTACTCCTCTGACATTCCCACAGAAACATTAATTTCCTAACCTCGACCTTGCAGTTAAGATTACAGAAAATCCAGCCATGCAACATATTTAAACATCAAGTTGTGCCATTGCTTGTCTCACATGCAACCTTTTTTTGGCAAGAGAGCTTAGCTTGCGTGTGCAAGGAGTCCTCTGAATCGACTCTAGAACGTCATGAAAATGGCATGCCGTCGATCTTTCTCATACCTGGGTCCCTTTCATTGGAACAGGCTCCTGTTTCATATTCGCGCCTTTTCTGCTTTGGCCTGTCTTTTAACTATATTTCTTCTCTTCTTCTCTCATCTGGGTCTGCACTTTAGCGCCGAGATACCACTGCGGGTGATTCGTTGCACTATATTGTTTTATTTTTTAATTCTCCCTCGTCGGCGTCTGTAAATGTCCCCTGCTCGTTGTCGTCTGTCGCCCGCACCTACCATGATCGTCGTGTTCTTTCACCAGCACTCCCCCTCCCCCTTGCGCTTACCAAATCTGGGCGGCAAACTGAGGGATTTCCCCGGGTGTGAAAAGTCCTAGCTAGCTACGCCACAGCATTTTATAGCCTCTGTTGCATCCTTTGTAAGATGTGGTGTCTCTTACTCCACATACGCCCACGGTGCCAGCATCCACTGCTTGAATTGACGGAGAAATAGCCACAGAGGTGATTGATCTGGTTAAAAAACAGGCCCGATCATGGAATAAAAGGTCACACCTAGGTGACATCTTATACTGTTCAAATATGACTCTTTGCAAAAGCGCTACACGATAAGAGTTTCTAGTGTCCCATTGGCACATTGGCATAGGTCTTTAAGCTCTAAGCTTGTAAGCTGATCGTTGAACAGCATAAGCAGTAAAAAATAGCAGCATTAACTGAGGACTCCATGTCCTCTTCCTCTATGATTTCGGGCTAAAGATTGGTGCGCTCAACAAAAGAAAGACAGACATCTATTTATTTAAAATGAAATATACATCTATTAAAAGTATAAGTGCTTATAAAGATCTTCCCTCACTGCAGCATGTTCGCATGTTCAGAAGTGGTTCTGACCTCTTTAGGGTTGTTTAGATCCATAACTTTTAAGTGTATTTGGGACATTCTGCAAATGGCAAAGTTTTCAGATGAATGTATAGTGTTAACTAATAACCGAGTGAATGTGTGCAATGTCAATTTAAATAAATGTGGAAAAATACATACATGCAGCATCGACTTTTACTCGTGGCAAAAAATAAATATGGATAAATACAGACGAAAATAACAAAAAAATAAATACCATAAAACTGGGAGCCCTACTTATACCTTACCCATTACTAGAATGGGGTAACCCAAAAAGGTTCAGGGACCTGGGTAGATAACGTTATACTGGAAACAGTGGTCCCAACCAAATTTTTTATCAACAGACAAATCTGCACAAAATTAATTAGTTTAGTGAGCTTCCTAAATCAAACGCTCAGTTGAATCAATCATGATTACCACTCAGGTAACCTATACACAACAAAGTTCTTATGAAAATACCTGACACAAACCAAGGGTTTATTTTGAAAAAACGCAGGAGTTTAATAATTTACTCCATTTCGATATGCTGTTTTTATATACATTTATACAGTTATATACAATTTCAAACTAACGGTAAAAAGGGGAGCAAACAGCTTCTAAAGTAGTGCAAGAAAAATGAAAGGAGAGAAAGTGATTGTGGTGAGAAGGGTGTAAGCCTCAGAAAGAATAGTGACAAGTGAAAAAGGGAATTTTTACAGATTCAAAAATGTTCCAGCTGTACTTAGGATTCAGCTGGTATCACAGAAAATGCCACAATTAGTTGCTGTTATATTTCATACATTTATACAGTCAAATAATGACATGTATAATGGTTTTCAAAAGTGGTCCTATCTGTACATAAAAAGAAAGGCGTTGACGTTTCGACCCGTCTTTTGGTACATGGGCAAGTTGGAGCCTCGACCTGCGGGTCTTCCTCAGGACGAAGATTGCACACACGTTTTTTACCATAGACAATTCACAGAATTAGCCTAAAATGAAAGTTATAAAATTGGTGGTCAGGTTATTATGTTATCAGAAGTGGGTAGATGACATTATCCCACGTTCTATGATTCGCTTACCCACTGGTTGTTAATGGGCTGCTTCCGTCCTCCTGTACTGGGATAGACGGGTGGTCTGGTGGACCGAGGTGGGACACCTGTAATTAATAAGGTATCGGAGGTTTTTTACTAAACTTATTCGATTCATTGTTGCTCATACAATTGAGTTCAAAATTTCGAAGAAGTGGGCTTACCATGAACTCGATGGTGCAGCGTCTGTAATAGGTATTCAGGCGTTGAGGTCACAGACACTCAATTGATATATTTGACCGAGGTGAACCACCTGTAATTAATAAGGCAAGTGCATTCTGCTTTACTAAACTTTTGTAGAGAATGGTCCAATATAGCTAATGAAATCGTGTTACAAAAATGGGCTTACCCTGGACTTGGTGGTGTGGCGTCCGTATTGGGTATTCAGGCTTTAGGGTAACAGACACTCGAGCAAACGCGCCCCCAAACACTACATAGGAGACAGCAATTGGAGGGAAACAATGAATCCCAAGGAACCCAAATTGGAGTTACATGTGGACATTAGTGCGCCACACGACGATTTTCATACCTTTTTAAACGTTGTGTATCACGAGTGTCACCCAGGCAGAGCATGCACGTATTCCGGGTCAATTTTCCTCCGCAGTATAGCGATAGTGAATCGCGCTGCAAAGACAGATATATTTATTTATTTATATATAGCGCAAAATCTCTCACACGGATCTAGAGATTTTACTAAATCGATTACGATGCTTTTTAAGTCTATTTTCCTACATTTTTACTTCGCGTCTGCCGCCGTCAAAGACCAAGCTGCCATGTTAGGATCAGGCAAGGACGCGGTAGCGTCAATCACGTGTATTGTAGCCTTCCGGAAGAAAGGGACAAAAGACTGCCTAAAAGGATCGGCGAAAAAAGTTTTTGACAAGCCGGAAGTTTGTATTTTATTACAATGGGGATATTATTAATGGCAAAGACATGCCCTGCCAGGTGTTGATTGGCGAAAATTGTATTATTAGAATTCTACCAAGGCGCAAGTTTTTTACAGGGTTGTCCATAAATTAGACAAGGGCTGCCTAGATGGGTCGGCGAAAAAAGTTCGTGTTTCATTACAGTGGAGATGTTATTAATGGCAAAAACTTGCCCTGCCAGGTGTTGATAGCGAAAAAATTATATTATTATAATTCAACCAGGGCGCAAGTTTTTTAACGGGGGTGTCAATAAATTAGTCACAGACAGCAACCATGAAAGACTAGCCATTATTCAAGATAGACACTTGTCTGTTTATCTCCTCATATTCATTGAGGCCCCGTCTGATTGTGTCAAAAAGATGTATGAAACGACACTCCCGAATACTAAGGGTTTGATTAAAATCTCCCCCTCTTGGATTGGGTGTCACTTTTTCCAGGATACACCATGACAAACTGTCAGGTGTATGGTCAAATCTAGTGAAGTGTTCTACAAGGGGTGCCCCTTGGGTCTTGCATTTAATGCGGCTGATATGTTGTAGTATCCTGCATTTTGCTTTTTGGATAGTTTGCCCAATATATACAAAACCGCATGGGCACGTGATGGCGTAAATGACGCCGGAAGAGTTGCAATTACTATGGTCTCGTATCACATGTGTATGATCATTGTATTTGAACTCCTTGACTTCCTGAGTCAACGGGCATGCCTTGCAATTGCCGCATTTTACATGTCCTTTTACTGGTGGGATCCCCCACAGTACTGTTTGGCTGGGTTGAAGTGTTGTAGGTAACAAGGCCCTGACCACATAGTCCTTTATATTTTTAGCCTTTTTAAAGGCGTGCAGTGGCGGAGGAGCATTCCCTATCTCATCTGAGATCATATGCCAGTGTTGGTTTATTATCTTTTTTATTTTGTTACTCTTTGTGGAGTATGTTGTCACACACACCAATTTTTCATCATTAGCCCTTTTCTTGGTGGTTCCTAGGAGGTGCTCCCTATGATTGTGCCACGCTCGTTTTCGTGCCTGCTTGAGGAGCTTCATGGGATATCCTCTATCGTGAAGTCTTTCTAGGAGGCCTGAAGATTCATTGAAAAAATCTTTCTTGGAACAATTCCTCCGCAACCTCAGAAATTGGCCAAAAGGAAGGTTATCTCTGAGGTTGCGGGGATGGTGACTGGTATAGCGAAGTAGGGTGTTTCGCTCGCTGCTCTTACGATACAGACCAGTGTATAGGATACCTGATTCTACATTGATGGTTATGTCCAAGAAGCTGATTCTCAATTTGTCAAACTCTAGCGTGAATTTGATATCTTCAGAGACTGTATTAAGCCACTGATGGAAAGAAGTTAGTTGATCTGAGTTGCCATTCCAGATAATCATGACGTCGTCTATATATCGACGCCATAACCCTATATTGGTGTAAAAAGGGTTAGTTACATTGAGGATGTGTTTCTGTTCAAAGGCATCCATAAAAATTATAGCTAGATTGGGGGCAAAGCTTGCCCCCATCGCTACTCCTTTCGTCTGGACATAGAATTTGCCCAGGAAAGAGAAATAATTTTTTGTCATAGCCAATGTGAGAAGTTCAATAATGAACTCAGTTGGAACAAAAGTCGGTGCAGGACGTGAATTCAAAGATGCTTCAATTACAGTTAAAGCTGAGTCCTGTGGGATATTAGTATATAATGATTGAATATCCATTGTGGCCGAAAGATTTTTACTGGGATCATGAGTGCGACCATCTAGCAACTGTATCGTCTGCATGGTGTCTTTCAGATATGTGGCAGTGTTCTCTGCAAGTGGTTTTAAAAAGGTGTCAATATATTTACATAATGGCTCTAAAAGAGAGCCACATCCAGAAATTATCGGCCTACCAGGCGGGTTTTCCATTCTTTTGTGAACTTTTGGGAGGGTATAAATAGTGGGCATTCTTGGGTTACGGTTGTTCAGGTAATCAAACTCATGTTTGTTCAGGAAGCCTAACTCCAGCCCTCTTGATGTTATACAGTTAATTTTCTTGGCTAGCTCTTTAGTGGGATCGCTCATAAGTTTCTTATAGTTCCCTTCAACATTCAGTTGAGCCAATATTTCTTTTGTGTAGTCATCATAGTTCTGTACTACAATTGCCCCCCCCTTGTCAGCAGGTTTGATGACAATGTTTGGGTTTTCTTTAAGGGTGTTCAGGGCCTTGCGTTCTGCCTTTGTGATGTTGTACTTCACATATTGTCTCTCTGATAGTGTCTTTTCAATATCTCGTAAAACCACTTGTTCATATGCCAGAATTTTTGAAGGCATTTGATGAGCAGGAGGATTAAATTTTGACGGTGGCCTGAGGCCACTGCCCGTGAAGGTGGGATTATGTGGAACCTTTAGAAAGAAATGTTTTAATCTGATCTTTCTGAAGAACTGATGTAGCTCAACCTTGAGGTCGAAGGAATTTGGCATAGCTGTAGGAACAAAAGAAAGGCCTTTTTCTAGGACACTCTGTTCGTCCGAGTCTAATTGGTAAGTGGAGAGATTGATTATTGGATTTTCAGGTTCATTGCTCACCCAGGGGCGCCCCCTTCCCAGATAGTGATTCAGAACAAGCAGGAACCAGTAGTAACACAACGAACTCTGGTAACAATTTCACAGACCAAAACGATTTTTTAGAACAGGATCAATGGTGGGAACCACGAGGAAGGGGGCGCCCCTGGGGGAGACCCAGGGGGTCACGCCAACAGACCTGGAACAGAGGGAGAGGGAAAGGCAAGCGGCCGACACAATTCCAGCAGACGTCCCATGGAGAAATACAAACCAGGAGACAGCACTACAGGTGGTGAGCAATGAACCTGAAAATCCAATAATCAATCTCTCCACTTACCAATTAGACTCGGACGAACAGAGTGTCCTAGAAAAAGGCCTTTCTTTTGTTCCTACAGCTATGCCAAATTCCTTCAACCTCAAGGTTGAGCTACATCAGTTCTTCAGAAAGATCAGATTAAAACATTTCTTTCTAAAGGTTCCACATAATCCCACCTTCACGGGCAGTGGCCTCAGGCCACCGTCAAAATTTAATCCTCCTGCTCATCAAATGCCTTCAAAAATTCTGGCATATGAACAAGTGGTTTTACGAGATATTGAAAAGACACTATCAGAGAGACAATATGTGAAGTACAAAATCACAAAGGCAGAACGCAAGGCCCTGAACACCCTTAAAGAAAACCCAAACATTGTCATCAAACCTGCTGACAAGGGGGGGGCAATTGTAGTACAGAACTATGATGACTACACAAAAGAAATATTGGCTCAACTGAATGTTGAAGGGAACTATAAGAAACTTATGAGCGATCCCACTAAAGAGCTAGCCAAGAAAATTAACTGTATAACATCAAGAGGGCTGGAGTTAGGCTTCCTGAACAAACATGAGTTTGATTACCTGAACAACCGTAACCCAAGAATGCCCACTATTTATACCCTCCCAAAAGTTCACAAAAGAATGGAAAACCCGCCTGGTAGGCCGATAACTTCTGGATGTGGCTCTCTTTTAGAGCCATTATGTAAATATATTGACACCTTTTTAAAACCACTTGCAGAGAACACTGCCACATATCTGAAAGACACCATGCAGACGATACAGTTGCTAGATGGTCGCACTCATGATCCCAGTAAAAATCTTTCGGCCACAATGGATATTCAATCATTATATACTAATATCCCACAGGACTCAGCTTTAACTGTAATTGAAGCATCTTTGAATTCACGTCCTGCACCGACTTTTGTTCCAACTGAGTTCATTATTGAACTTCTCACATTGGCTATGACAAAAAATTATTTCTCTTTCCTGGGCAAATTCTATGTCCAGACGAAAGGAGTAGCGATGGGGGCAAGCTTTGCCCCCAATCTAGCTGTAATTTTTATGGATGCCTTTGAACAGAAACACATCCTCAATGTAACTAACCCTTTTTACACCAATATAGGGTTATGGCGTCGATATATAGACGACGTCATGATTATCTGGAATGGCAACTCAGATCAACTAACTTCTTTCCATCAGTGGCTTAATACAGTCTCTGAAGATATCAAATTCACGCTAGAGTTTGACAAATTGAGAATCAGCTTCTTGGACATAACCATCAATGTAGAATCAGGTATCCTATACACTGGTCTGTATCGTAAGAGCAGCGAGCGAAACACCCTACTTCGCTATACCAGTCACCATCCCCGCAACCTCAGAGATAACCTTCCTTTTGGCCAATTTCTGAGGTTGCGGAGGAATTGTTCCAAGAAAGAAGATTTTTTCAATGAATCTTCAGGCCTCCTAGAAAGACTTCACGATAGAGGATATCCCATGAGGCTCCTCAAGCAGGCACGAAAACGAGCGTGGCACAATCATAGGGAGCACCTCCTAGGAACCACCAAGAAAAGGGCTAATGATGAAAAATTGGTGTGTGTGACAACATACTCCACAAAGAGTAACAAAATAAAAAAGATAATAAACCAACACTGGCATATGATCTCAGATGAGATAGGGAATGCTCCTCCGCCACTGCACGCCTTTAAAAAGGCTAAAAATATAAAGGACTATGTGGTCAGGGCCTTGTTACCTACAACACTTCAACCCAGCCAAACAGTACTGTGGGGGATCCCACCAGTAAAAGGACATGTAAAATGCGGCAATTGCAAGGCATGCCCGTTGACTCAGGAAGTCAAGGAGTTCAAATACAATGATCATACACATGTGATACGAGACCATAGTAATTGCAACTCTTCCGGCGTCATTTACGCCATCACGTGCCCATGCGGTTTTGTATATATTGGGCAAACTATCCAAAAAGCAAAATGCAGGATACTACAACATATCAGCCGCATTAAATGCAAGACCCAAGGGGCACCCCTTGTAGAACACTTCACTAGATTTGACCATACACCTGACAGTTTGTCATGGTGTATCCTGGAAAAAGTGACACCCAATCCAAGAGGGGGAGATTTTAATCAAACCCTTAGTATTCGGGAGTGTCGTTTCATACATTCTTTTGACACAATCAGACGGGGCCTCAATGAATATGAGGAGATAAACAGACAAGTGTCTATCTTGAATAATGGCTAGTCTTTCATGGTTGCTGTCTGTGACTAATTTATTGACACCCCTGTTAAAAAACTTGCGCCCTGGTTGAATTATAATAATATAATTTTTTCGCTATCAACACCTGGCAGGGCAAGTTTTTGCCATTAATAACATCTCCACTGTAATGAAACACGAACTTTTTTCGCCGACCCATCTAGGCAGCCCTTGTCTAATTTATGGACAACCCTGTAAAAAACTTGTGCCTTGGTAGAATTCTAATAATACAATTTTTCGCCAATCAACACCTGGCAGGGCATGTCTTTGCCATTAATAATATCCCCATTGTAATAAAATACGAACTTCCGGCTTGTCAAAAACTTTTTTCGCCGATCCTTTTAGGCAGTCTTTTGTCCCTTTCTTCCGGAAGGCTACAATACACGTGATTGACGCTACCGCGTCCTTGCCTGATCCTAACATGGCAGCTTGGTCTTTGACGGCGGCAGACGCGAAGTAAAAAGGTAGGAAAATAGACTTAAAAAGCATCGTAATCGATTTAGTAAAATCTCTAGATTCGTGTGAGAGATTTTGCGCTATATATAAATAAATAAATATATCTGTCTTTGCAGCGCGATTCACTATCGCTATACTGCGGAGGAAAATTGACCCGGAATACGTGCATGCTCTGCCTGGGTGACACTCGTGATACACAACGTTTAAAAAGGTATGAAAATCGTCGTGTGGCGCACTAATGTCCACATGTAACTCCAATTTGGGTTCCTTGGGATTCATTGTTTCCCTCCAATTGCTGTCTCCTATGTAGTGTTTGGGGGCGCGTTTGCTCGAGTGTCTGTCACCCTAAAGCCTGAATACCCAATACGGACGCCACACCACCAAGTCCAGGGTAAGCCCATTTTTGTAACACGATTCCATTAGCTATATTGGACCATTCTCTACAAAAGTTTAGTAAAGCAGAATGCACTTGCCTTATTAATTACAGGTGGTTCACCTCGGTCAAATATATCAATTGAGTGTCTGTGACCTCAACGCCTGAATACCTATTACAGACGCTGCACCATCGAGTTCATGGTAAGCCCACTTCTTCGAAATTTTGAACTCAATTGTATGAGCAACAATGAATCGAATAAGTTTAGTAAAAAACCTCCGATACCTTATTAATTACAGGTGTCCCACCTCGGTCCACCAGACCACCCGTCTATCCCAGTACAGGAGGACGGAAGCAGCCCATTAACAACCAGTGGGTAAGCGAATCATAGAATGTGGGATAATGTCATCTACCCACTTCTGATAACATAATAACCTTACCACCAATTTTATAACTTTCATTTTAGGCTAATTCTGTGAATTGTCTACGGTAAAAAACGTGTGTGCAATCTTCGTCCTGAGGAAGACCCGCAGGTCGAGGCTCCAACTTGCCCATGTACCAAAAGACGGGTCGAAACGTCGACGCCTTTCTTTTTATGTACAGATAGGACCACTTTTGAAAACCATTATACATGTCATTATTTGACTGTATAAATGTATGAAATATAACAGCAACTAATTGTGGCATTTTCTGTGATACCAGCTGAATCCTAAGTACAGCTGGAACATTTTTGAATCTGTAAAAATTCCCTTTTTCACTTGTCACTATTCTTTCTGAGGCTTACACCCTTCTCACCACAATCACTTTCTCTCCTTTCATTTTTCTTGCACTACTTTAGAAGCTGTTTGCTCCCCTTTTTACCGTTAGTTTGAAATTGTATATAACTGTATAAATGTATATAAAAACAGCATATCGAAATGGAGTAAATTATTAAACTCCTGCGTTTTTTCAAAATAAACCCTTGGTTTGTGTCAGGTATTTTCATAAGAACTTTGTTGTGTATAGGCTACTTATACCTTAGGCAGTGCTAGTTGCCATGGCACACAGGCAGTGTGCCATGTCGACTGTTGTTGTGTCTGCACCCGGCCATGCATGCTGTAGTGGCAGTCTGCATGGACTAGATTAGGAGTCCCTTGGCGACCCTCTCAGTCACATTGCCCTAGGTACCCAGGTATCATTTACTAGGGACTTAGAGGGCTGAAGGGCCAATTGTGGGACAGTTTTAGGGAAGAAGCACTGGAACAGGGGGCATGGTTGGCAGTGATACTGCGCACTACAATCAAAACCACACAATTGTTCAGGCAAAAAGTGGGTGCTAACCATGTCAAAAGAGGCACTTTCTCATAGTTTTAAGAAAACTTGGTTGGAGAAGCTCACAAGCACTTATCAATTTAGAAAACACTGGCAAAAAACGACAATTGTTTTGGTCTCAAAAAGAATACATTGCCATAGTAGTTCCTGGCACGTGGGAAACAACTTTGAGTGTGGAAGGGAAGAATGCAGTAAGTTCCAGTGAAGAAAGTAAATCATTGAAGTGGGTTGACCCATGCTATATGCTCTAGTGGATGAGAAAAATGTGAAAGACGCAACCACAGACCAATAGATGAAGAAAGCTGGCTGAATGTGCCTACAAGTATATAATATAAAAGGCCTTGGCTAACACCAAACTTAAAAAGTAGAAAATACTATAATGTGCGGTATGGTGCACGAGGAGAAATCTGTACACTTAATGGGAGCTCCACAATCCAACACACAATAGTTCAAAGGCCAGTTAGTATATTTACAGTTCTATATCCCAGGCCCATCAGAAGATATATACATAGGCGGTTAGAGAGGACAGCTCATCTAGCACGTGCTTAGGCCCACCCTTTCACAGTTAATAGTTCCCCTGCAGGTTCTTGCACAGAACATTGTTGAATTATGTTTCTAACTAGCCACACACCACTGCTGCTGGGAGGCAGTCCAATGAATGTACCACCTTCATGATGCTTCCCAGCCCATCTCTGCCAACCCTGGTCTCACAATCCCTTGCTTCAGACATATACACTGGTTGCTGAAACATGCTCAAAGTTGCAATCTTGTAAGCATCCCAAGGGAGTGACATCTCGGTAAGCTATGATGCAAGCCTACCCAGTATGCATTGATACTACGGGGCGGTGACCAGAGCCGGAAGATGGTAGCTCGCAATGAAGTCTGATAGTACCTACCTTTTCATCTGTAACTAAAATAAAGAAGTGATCTTTGTACCATTGGCTGGAGCTCTCTCCGTAACACTCCTGTACTCTGCTGCCCAAGTAAACGGTACTAAAACATCTGTGAATTCTACCCCACGTATATATAATTAATTGCCTGTAATCGATACATTAAATTACCTAATAAAATCATAAATTTGCAAGCTTTTGTAATGTACTATCACTACAGGAATAACTTTATAAAATTGCCATTCACAGGGGAAAAGGCGAATAATCCAGACCTCTTTACAAAAGGGTGTCCATGTGTCAATTAGAGGTGGGCGAGCAACTTAAAGCTCGAACAGAAAGTCTGACTCTGGCTCAGCTCGAGGACCTCTTGGAACCTTTGTCCCAAAACGAACCGAGCTTTAATGTGGCTTCAGCCATCCACCCGCGCTCTCCCTTTATGTGCCAAGAATCAAAACCAAAGCATGAGCCTTTGGCATTAAAAAAGGAGCGAAAGAGGTAGCCATGTAGTGGGTGAGCTGCATAATGTGAGACAAGAATACCTGCGATCAATCCTGGATTCCTACCCTGACCAAATTGTGTGATCCTAAGCGAATATATTATTTTATACAGACTCTTCGTAATCAGATATGACAGCAACTTCCGGATCATGATTTCAGAGTTTGCACTGTACAAAATCTATCTGATGAGGTTAAACGTTTTTGCATGTTAAAAATTAAACTTTTAAAAAATGTAATTAATTTTATAGGAAATTATCATGGTATCTAATGAAGTTTGCCTCATGATTTAGATGCAAACTATTTTCAGGGTTCAGCTCGTGTACAGACTCTTCGAGCCCGCCCAGACCCTTGGCCTGGCTCGCCCACCTCGAGTGTTAAAGTGCGTTCAGCTAAAATATAACATAACAAAACTTCTCAGGACCTGGGGCGAACTTCCTTTTACAATGAATTGGTGAACAATGATGCAAGGTTTCCACACACTCCTAGGTATGTATGTTTGTCCCGGTCCCCCCAGGTCATGATGATCCAAAGACGGGAGCAGCAGCAAACAGCGAGTTGCCATGGACACCTTCGGACGCTCCCAGCCACGCCCAGGGTGGGGTCGGCCAGTGGCAGTCTATCATGGTCTATCTGCATAGTTCACTTTTACGCAGTAGGTGGGCGTGGTCTTACAGAACGAGGCCTACTGTGCGGCCGGAAGGGTCAGCCCTCACTGCCATCATCTTGTTATCATCAAAGCCTTGTGTACGGCATTGAGAAGGCCCTATAATTAGGTAATGATGGCATTAAAAAAGTGAAGACTCATTCAAATTTAACCTCGTCAATTATAGGCTTCAACCAGAGGTCATTAGGGTTAAAGATAACACAGTCGCCTGCCCACTCTCACTCCCAGCACTGTGTTTTGATGAAAGACGCACTCGGCTTGACATCCGGAAATTAAGAGATATATCCACCAATGTACCACAGGATCAGAGCTCTTCCAGGAGACACAGGCCTTTTCAGAACAGCCATTTTGGAGCAGGTCAAGGCAGCACTGCAACTTCCAGGCGCTCCAGATCTATATGAAGGAGGCCAGGTGGCTCAGCGAGTTACCTGCTGATTAATAGGGTAATCATAAGGCCATGAGGGGGTTGTGGAGTTGAGTGACAGTTTCCACAGTTGTTCGTGATCTCCACCCACAGAGCCGTTGTGCATGGTGCAGGGCACCTGAAATGTGTCACAGAAAGTGAACCTTGGAACAACCTATATGAAGGAGGCCGAGTGGCTCAGCGAGTTACCTGCTCCCTGCTGATAAATCGGGTACTCTTAAGGCATTGCGTGGGTTGTGGAGTTGGTTGCCAGTCTCCACAAATATCTGTGATCTCCATTCACACAGCAGTTGTACATGGTGCAGAGCAGAGCACTTTGAAATGTGTCAGAGGAGGTGAACCTTGGAACCTAGAAGTTCATCTCGTTTCACAGGAGCGCGCAGTTGTTTCCCTGCCAGGCCCCTAGCCTAGGAATGAGCTGCTGGGACAACCTTGCTTTGCTGCCACATAGATAACGTTGTTGTCATGTTGTGCACATAAAAGAAAATGGACGTGCTCTCGAATATCTCCTGTTGTTACTCATGGGCCCCTGTGGGTGTGGGGAGTGGATTACCCTGTTTGAGTATTCCTGCCTTTCAACTACATGGTTTTAAAGAGTTTCTTCTTGCTTAAAAAGTGAATACCACCAGGCATTCTCAAATCTGTTAAAAGGTTAATAAATAAAGATTAAAAATGAGGTGCAACCTTTTTCAATGTAGTGCATGTCCTGAGCACCTTTAAATTTTTATTTTTTTTGATTACGTCACAGTTCATCACAAACATATACTGCTTACAAATTATTGAAAAGGGAAAACATGAACAGCCTTCCATGTAGTAGTAGAGCAAGAAAAGGTCAGCAGGCTAGATGGCCCATCCCAGGTCGTCCTTGCACATATTGGCATTAACACTTAGGCCCTCATTACGAGTTGCCTACAAATCCTGCCGATAACTCCTGCACACAATAGTACTGGTAATTCCTCGGGGCGAGAGTTTGAGGTAGTGCAAGTGGGACCATGAAGACGCCTCCCTTAAAAATCAGAAATTACTGGGGGGTTGGTAATTTCAGAGTAGACTCCGGTAATTTATCTTTCCACCCCACTCAGATTTCAAACTACTATTTTTGCTGCTTTTTGCAAAAAGACACCCAAGGGTATTTGTGCGCTTTATAAGTTAATTAAAATAAAAATTGAATACAAAATAACCAAGTAAAATGAAGGAGACCCGCTGAGGTGCTGCAGATTTCATAATTCCGATGGGAACAGTACTTGTTACCGGCACATCAGAATTAAGTGCCACTCGTAACGAGGGCCTTAGAATTCACCAGTGGTCCCGCCAGAATCAATATGTATGCAATATCCGTGATAAAATCTGCAGGCACATGCTACAGCTATAAAGTTTGTATAACTTGCATGTACAACAGCGGACCACACAGTGACACGAAGGATCATTGAACCTCTGGTTCCCCCAAGCCAAGGCCTACCTCCATCCGCGCCTTGTAGAAATCAACATCGTGCAGCTTCTCCTTGCAGCGGGCGAGCTCGGTTTCCAGCCGGTCCACTCGGTTTGCCTTCTCTCTCAGGGAGTCCAGCTCATCTCTGTAAGTGCGGGCGGAGCGAGCATCTACAGCCAGCTGGATGTTCTGAGTAAAGCATGAAACAACATTGTGTAAGGTTAGCCGGTGAATGTGGACACCATGAGGAAAGCTGGGACTAGGACTACAATCGGTCTCACTGGCTTTTACACTCATTCTCATTATGTCGCAAAAAATATGCAGACTGCTGAAAGCAAAGTATATAACTCATGGTTGGCAGCATATATTCGAGCTGGCTGCCTGGTAATTTTGAAAGTATGAGGCAGGGGGCTGAGGGGGGCTGTTGCATGCACACACTTTGGGGTTTTACAGCGCTACGTACTACACAAAAGTTTTTAAAATATTTTTTTTAAACACATTCTGAGCACTCAGTATGAAGCTGTGTATCACCTATTACCGTTGCATACTATACCTAGTGAATGCCAGGTTATTTTCTTTTTAGTGTTTGCCGACCCCACCTTTAGCTGCGTCTTTTTCCTAGTGAATTTCAAGTTTATTTTATGATGCACTTAAGTCACTTGCCATGTTATCTATTTAGAACTGTGCCCAGCCTTTGGCTGCACACAGAGGGTGTCCACAGAGCCTGGGGCAGCCACCGCCGGTGGACAACCCCTGGTGCAAACACCATTCCGCCATGCATAGTGGGGTATGGCTACAGGGCTAAGCCTTGTGTGTCATGTCACGCGAGGAAACAAACCCGCTTTGCAACGCCATAGGCTCTGTGCAGTGGAAATGGAATGCTTTTGACTGTTCCCTTTAACTCTGGGCCCGTTTCATATGCATGAAACCGGATATTCCTGCACTGAACTTAATTTGCTGTCTGCCATTTTAAATGTAGATTAATCAAGCAATCCAACACAAAGTTATTAGTGAACTAAGCTTTTAATGCCGCCCTAGTCAGTTACCCATGCCCCACTCCAAAAGATCTGAAGTTGATATACAAAGAGAAAGATAAGGCAGCTGCATATTTGCTAAATTGAGGTCAGATTCATCATACACTGCTAAAGTTATTAGTAAATTAACATTTTTATATGCCCCCCCCCCCACTAGACAGAACTGCAACTGAGAACACAGGGTAAGCGAAACATGCCAAGTCTGTGCCACATTTTGCTTCGATTCATCAAATGGCGCCATTTAACGTGGTCCCCTTTACTGGATCTGCACAGAATCTGAAATACTGCACTGTATGTAGCTTGCTAATTGGCATGTTATAGTTTATGCAGATTCAAACAGTGCCAAAGTTGTTCATGAAACCGTTATAACTTCGCCTTCCCCCAATGGACTGGCACAAAACTCGCATGATCACAAGTGTCTACCCAATTTAATGCATATTCAGCAAAATGTGAGAGAGTAATAAGCAAATCAAAAATGCCATTCAACTGTCAAGATTAAAAACGTGTCACCACTTTCAAGTACACCTGGCATCTTTTAAAAAAACGAATATCTCTAAAACTATTGAACAAAGTTACACCGAACCACAAAAAGCATTCTTGCTGAGGTTCTACATTCACGCCAAGTTTGGGGTAAATCTGTTCAGTACTTTCTGCTGTAGTGGTGAGCAAATTTTCCTTTGGGAGCTACCATGGGAAAAATTTATTTTTGCCCCGCCCCCCCCCTTAAACATTTTTCCTCCTGACAGAACTGCATAAAAACTAGCATGCTGAATCTAGTTGCATAGTGTAAGCGAGAAGCTAACATGGGAAAAATATATTTTTGCCCCCCCCCCCCCCCTAAACATTTTTCTCCTGACAGAACTGCATAAAAACTAGCATGCTGAATCTAGTTGCATAGTGTAAGCGAGTCCCATTTCTGGAGCAGATGCATTAATGGGGACCGAAGTTATAGGAACATTAAAAGTGTTGTTTCAATGTAAAGAGATGGCACAGATGCACTTGGGTTGGAGTGCAAACTTTTTCATAGGCATAAAGATTCACCAACGCTTTTCGGCCATTACTGGTCTTGCTCACCGCCAACAAGCACAATAATGGTTGAAACGCATTGGCAAATCTTTCTGCTTTCACTTGCATTAATAAAACGTTTACACTCCGCCACAAGTGCGTCCATACCTTCTCTTTCACACACAAATGTTGGTGATTTATTGAATTGCTCAACATCGTAAAACAGAACACACAATCTGGTGAAAGAGTCTGAGCTCTGGGAGGAGCATTCTGTTGGAATTATATAGATATACAAATTTATACAGACACACGCATATATGACTCTATATAATATACATATGTAGAATACATACCTGGTTGCTGTGTAATAAAGGCCTGTATTTGCCATTAAGAGATTCTGGTGATATTTACAAACCACGAGGCTAAAGGCCGACTGGATTATAAATGTTACCTAAACACCGAAATGGCAATATAGGTCCATAATGCACATGCTACTCATTATATTTGTTTTATATTGCATGATTTATTAAATCATTTCAGTATTCTCCAGAAAGAGTTGGAGCATGTGTCACTATATGGTTAGTATTCATTGTTTGCCTAAGACAGCAGGATAAATCGGTCAATGTTTAATATTTAAATGTGTTTTATGTAATAATGTGTGTTATTATAAGTAACATCTTACACGTAAAGCGCAAATTAAAAACATGTATTCTAAAAAAGTACGTTCCTTTGTAGTTCCTTGAACTCACAGAGAATAGGTTTAACAAGACATAAAAAGAAAGAAATTAAAGTGCAATTCAGGACAATAAAATTTGGCTCACAGAGTTCTGTCTACAAACTTTGTTTTCATATACTATGGAGAATCCATTGATAGCTACTTGCATTAAGGAAGGGTCTGCAACAGTGAGCTTGGGTGCTGATTAATGCTCATTCTAAAAGTGTTTTTCTTCTTATTTTTTTTACCAGCACTGAAATAAAGACAAAATGCTGTCTTAACTATCCCTTTACCTTTATTTGTTTAGAGAAGCTAAATATCTTGAAAAATAATTGAAGACTGTAAATTACAGGAACTAATTCACAATCGGACATCTGTTGTTGACAAAAAAGAGCTTGAAGACCACTAGCAAACATTTCATAGGCAGGGTTTATGTGAATAATGTATAGAATAGTGATGCAACTAAGGGGATTCATACCCAGACCAACTTTTTACTCACCTCCTGCTTTGTTTTCTGCAGCTCCAAGATCAAGCGATCCAATTCATTTCTTGTGTCGACCAGTTGCTCAGATTTCTCCTCCCTGCATTGAAATTGACAAAACAGATTATTTCACGAAACTTAGTGCTGAAATGTCATATGTCTATTAAAGGGGTCTTTTAGAGAATGATGTCACAATAGATCTCAAAAACAAATCAGACACCAGCAAACAAAGGAACATTCTGAAATGCCTATTGTTGGTAACAGTTGGGGGTTGCTGGACTGGGTAAAGAGAACAGTTTTTAGGTCTCGCCTGTCGATGCGCATGCGCATCGAGCAAGCGAGAGTATTGGGACTTATCCACTCTTTATCCACACTGCAAGGAATCGTGGCGATTCCTTGCAGTGCCCGTGACTTTTAAGCTCAATGCGCATGCGCATTGAGCTTAAAAGCGCGTGCACGTCCGTCTTTGTTTACCCACTCCGCCCCCTCCCCTTCCCGCCGTCTCGCATTTCCCCTGCCGCATCAAAGGCTTTCACGGCCGGCCGGCCGGCCATGCTTTCAGTTTCACGACCGGCCGGCCGTGTGAATTACATTCCAAAGCCCGCTCTCCCTGCTCCGCCCCCTGCTCCGGCCGAGACGCATTTCTCCTCCCTCCTCCCCCCTCCTGGGTCAGGTTACCCTGCTTTCTCTTTCGCTTTTTTTTTTCGTTATGCTTTCTGGCAACAACACACAGTCGAGTAACGCAGGCAGAGAGAGGGACATCCGGGGCTCTGCTCACCACGGAGGTACGTTCAGCATGTTTAACTCGTGTTGTGATGCAGCCTTGAATTTGGCTGAGGACTTGTAGACAGTCTCCTTGCTCATGGTTTGGCTCTTAAACTGTGAATATCGGGTCTGTCCTCCGGAACAGAATGTTTTCCGGAACCTGTAATATCTTCTTTTCATTGGATCTGACATACGAGCAAGTGTTTGCACAGCTTGAGCAGAAATTGTGGTAGGAAATTAAATCTCCGTAATGCCAAGTCATTTGTAACGTGTCGTGTGCCTCCGACGGCCCCTTCCAAGCACTAACAGTGGATCTAAAAGCATCCTGTGTCTGCTGCATTAGCGCAGTTCACAACATTGGACTCCATGCTTGTCTTTTCTTTGACTCACACTTGTTTTTTTTTTGTTGTCTTGGCCAGTGCATGTCTTAACTCTTTCCACCCAATGCGTTGCCTTTCCTGCGATACGATGCTTCCCCCTCACCCCACCCTTTATCCTTTGTCTCATTAACTTCAAATCATCGTTCGTACCGGCAACCTGAAACCAGTCCCCTTCTGAAGAATCCCCTGCCACCATCTCTCTCTCTCTCTCTCTCTCTCTCTTTCTCTCTCTCTCCCAAAAAAAACATCCCCCTCTAGAATGCTGAATTTGCTTTCAGAACCTGCCACCGACATTTTATTGTAGGACACGTTTCCCTTCTCGGCACTATATCGTGGATAAGATGACAGATACAGTTTAAAGCTTGGGCAAGTTGGGCAACTGCCCCGTCCCCCCACCATGCAAGCTCATCCGCCCTACCCGCCCTGGGAAAAGTGAACTTACTCTCAATGTCGCCTCTATTTCTGCATCTAAACCTCTCTGCTTTCCTCTGCGTACCTCTGACCCAGGCTCCTTTTACATTTCTTAAGGATATCTTGGCGCCTCACTCAAGGCATATTTCAGCTGTTTTTTCAGCGACCACAGTTTCGGAAACTTTATTTGGAACCATACAGGCTTGAATTCGCACAAAAAGGATAATAAAAGTACAAGTTGCACCGCGCAGGGATCTCAAAAGTATGTCTTGCCCAGGGTCCAAAATTCCTTAAGATGCCACCAGGGAGTTTACAAGACTGACCATTCCAACTCCAAGCTAGAGGCATTTTGTGTAAGGAGCTGCGCTGGCTGGAGACTGCGGGCTTTGCAAAGAGTTAACAGTGTGTATGTTTGCTGAGGTGGGCGTTCAACTCTCTGGTGTCCACAGATGTGACTCCGGGTCCGTGGGAGTAACTATGTGGTGCTTCCAGCGCAGATGTGTCAGGGTAGAAGCACCGCAGCGCTCTTTCTCGTCCCCAAACCCACCTCTCTTTCTTCCACGCCCCCTCACCCTCCTTTGCTCTTTTCTTTCTTCCTCCCTTTGTGCCTTTTCTCTTTCTCTCTTCTATCTTCACTCATTGTTTGTCATCTCACTCCTTTCACCCAATGCACTCCTTTAGATACTCACCTTCTCACTTCCTCTGTCTTCGCGTCTATAACTCTTTCCTCTCTCCTGTCCAACCGCTCTCCATCCCTCCCCCACTAATACAACAGGTTAAAAGTTCGATTGTTTATGATAAGAAAATAACTCGACTTCCTTGCACACATAAACAGTCACTATAGACTAAGTTCACACTCTCTTAGTTCACAGTCTCTTAATTTGAAATTGAGAGCCTTTGCAGCGCTTTGAAACCTGCTAACTATAAAAGTCGGCACTAGATACAGAAATAAACATGGCGAGGACGGGCAGCATCCCAAGCTGTGGGCGAGCCTGCACCTCGCTTACCTGAGGCTTGCAGCAACCAGGAAGGGGAACTGGCGGCGACGAGGCTGCTCTGACTTCTTAAGAAGTGGGTGGGTCACGTGACCGCACTGAGGCAACACTTTTTGGCTAAAGGGAAGCCGTGGTTGCTTCACTTTGGGGTGTCCTTAGGGTACAGCCCCCCAATGTTGCAAACAAGAGTTATACACTTTAGTGAGTGTTCATTGGTTTATGAGGGCTTGAAGATGAGGCTGCCGATAGCTCTTGAAATGTGGCCAAAATATTAGAAATGCATGACTAATGCTCTTCTCCAAGGATGCTTTTAGGCGCTACAATCTGCTTAAGGTGCGTTGTCATGTAGAGGCCAGGCAGAGGAGGTACTAGGTAAATGAGGTAGATTTCTCAATCACTTTATGATTTGCGACCATCAGACACCCATTCTATTGGCCTAAAATGCTTTTGGGGTGACCATGGAGTATTTATCGAACATATGTGCTTCCTGGACACCCTCAACCCCTCACCCTCACTCACCCTCAACCCCTCACCCTCACTCACCCTCAACCCCTCACCCTCACTCACCCTCAACCCCTCACCATCACTCACCCTCAACCCCTCACCCTCACTCACACTCACCCTCACTCACCCTCACTCACCCTCACCCACCCTCAACACCTCATCCTCACTCACCCTCACCCTCACTCACCCTCACCCTCACTCACCCTCACCCTCAACCCCTCACCCTCACTCACCCTCACTCACCCTCACCCTCACTCACCCTCACCCTCAACCCCTCACCCTCACTCACCCTCACCCTCAACCCCTCACCCTCACTCACCCTCAACCCCTCACCCTCACTCACCCTCAACCCCTCACCCTCACCAACCCTCACCCTCACCCCCTCACCCCCTCACCCTCACTCACCCTCACTCACCCTCACCCTCACCCACCCTCAACCCCTCACCCTCACTCACTCACCCTCACTCACTCACCCTCACTCACCCTCACTCACCCTCAACCCCTCACCCACCCTCACTCACCCTCACTCACCCTCAACCCCTCACTCACCCTCACCCTCACTCACCCTCACCCTCACTCACCCTCACCCTCACTCACCCTCACCCTCACTCACCCTCACTCAGCGCAACCACAGCATCTTCACTAAATATATTTAATAAACTTTAAGCTATTGGCAATATAAAATAAAATCCATTTTATTTACGTATTAATTATTAATTGTTTTTTTAAGCCATTGATTTTTTTTATATCAATACATATAAGTCACATATAAGTCCCGTTAATACAAAACATGTTGCTTTACAAATGCTAGAGGTGTCACATTTACAAAAATTATAACTATTGGCTTTGTAAAGAAGAAAGCTATTAATTTAGCTATTTAGAAAAAACAACACATAAATAAAAAACAAAAAAATAAATAACACCTATAGCTCAAACTTTACTACTGCGAGACCTATTGCATTTCCAATGCTTGTTTTTTATCTGCACGGGATGGCCCATCTAAAGGATCAGCCCTCTGTTCCAGTATAGCAGAGGGGATATATAGATATTTATATTCATTCTTCCTCCTTCCATCTCCCTCCCTCCTTCCTTCTTCCCTCTCCCTCACTTTCCCTCACCCTCTCATTCATTCTCCCTGACTCCATGGAAGTGGTGGAGGTGCCTGTGAGGGACCCCTTAAAGTCAAGAAATTGCCCAAAAACATTTTGGGGGGGCGCACAAGTATCAGCGGAACCACCACGGTGCTCAGCGTATCCCCCCATTTGAATCCACGACGGATCCGCAGATCCAGGCCCCAATTAAATAAAAACACACACACTCACAGACCACTTACAAACCCACACAAACACTCACATATGCACTCACAGACCCACAGCCATACAAATTCACTCACAGACCAATACAGACACACACTCACCCACTCACTGATCCATACAGCCACTCAGACACCCACCCATACGGCCACTCGCATACCCAGAAAACCATTAATACACCCACTTACAGGTCCACAGAGCCACTTACATACCCATGCATAGTCCTACAGAGCCACTCACACATTCAGTCACAGACCTGCAGTCACTCATACACTCACACACCCACTAATACAACCACTCACACACCCACTCACAAACTGCTACACCCACTCACAGACCCACAAAACCACTCACACCCACTTACCCATGCACACACGCACTCACACACTCACTTACAGTCCCACAAGCACTGACATACACTCACATATCCACACAGCCACTCACAGACCCATTCACACACACATGCAACCCGAAGTGAGGTCTCATGGGCCAGCTGCCTTTTGAGGGAGAGTTGGCCACACAGCGTGGCTGCAGGCCAGGGCTTGTGGCCACCCCCCGCTGCGCACGGCCATAGGCCATATGGTGGTGGTTGGATTAACATATGGTAATTTAATATTACTTTACATTACTAAAAAAACTAGAAATTCTCTGAAAAAAACAAAAGGTTACAGGGACTTTATAGTTAGGAAATAGAAATTAAAAAAATCTTAGACTGAAAAAAAAACCAAAGGATGCAGGGAAGTTATCATTAGGTTCAGATTTTACACACTCGAAACCACAGAAACCAGCAGTTCTACTTATCTCAAGAAACTTTAACTAGTACCCTATGGTAACTAACTCGTGCCCTCACCATACGTTCCTTATTACCCCACAGAATTACATCAGTCATGACATCTTCTATGACATCATTGATAATATCACTGCAACATTTGCAATAAAATTATTGAGGAGTAGGAAGTGCATGGCGGGGGCTCGAGATATAGTTACCTTAGGGCACGAATTATAGTTTCTTCAGATAAGTATAACTATAACTGCTGAATTTCTATGGTTTTGTGTGTGTAAAATGACAACCTATATGTAACGTCCTTGTAACCTTTTTTTTAGTGTGTGTATATGTATATATATATATATATATATATATATACACACACAAAACAAATATGTACATACAGAAAAAAAATGACAGGTGTTGAAATGAGAAATGAATATTTAAAAAACAAAAACCACAAAAAAATCACAATTTTTATTTTCTAAGCCAAATAAATTCTTCACCTTGCTATGCACAGCTTATGACATCACATATTACATCACTCATGACATGTTAAATGACATCATTGATGTCATCAGTGATATCTAAAATGACATTAATGACATCATGACCATAAACAGCATAGAGTCACTGTGTCTACACATGTGGGTGCATAGAATAGAAATAGCGCAAGCCCTTGAGGCAAGTGTGGTTGAGCATGTTTTAAGATATATGGTGCAACGTTTAAAAATCAGTAACGCCTGTGGTGCAAATAGTACCTGCGTTAAACAAGGTGAGGCAGAGTGCACCTGATATGTGTTGCAGAAGTATGTTTCAAAGTGGGTTGTGGCTTAAAGCCAAAGCCTGTTGCAAAAAATACAAAATAAACAACTGTGTGATAGGCCAAAGCTTGTCCTGACAGTAGATTATCCATCATTGGATGTCTGGACCCATGCCCATGTCTAATAGTTGTAATACAATGCCATTAACAAATACCATGTAGCAATAATTTACACAGTGTGGATGTTTATTTCTAGAACTTCACTGAATTTTTTCAGGCATTGCAGTTTGTTGAATAATGTAGCATGTAGGGGTGAGTCGCTTACAGGTGGTTTACCTCCCATTGGAGTTGTAGCATGACTCAGCTTGTATGCCCATCTCAGGAAAGTGTGATGTGTATTATAGCAAATTTTGGAGGATTGATCATAGGGCCTTACAAAAGGGGTCTTATAAATAAATATCTGTCAACCTTTTGACTTAAAATTCCGGGTCATGTGAAGTCTTTAAGATGGTTATCATGTTAAGGTGGATAGTGTGCAAACTCTTCTTAAAGAGTGTTCAATGTTTAAAAAGGGGTGAACACATTAGGGTCCATATTGGCATTTTTAAAAAAATTTCTTTATTCATTTCATACCTCCAAATCAGTAAATCAAGCAAAATACAATCATACAGCTTGCCCGCCTCTGCCGAGGTGGTTCGTATTGCAGCAACAATACAAGACAAAGTCTATAGCAATGATTACATTTGTGGAGGTTCCTCTGTCTTCAATATTCTCAGCTTCCTTTCGCGTTTAAACATAACTCAACAGTAATAAACTAAGTCTCCCCCGTCCTCCTCCCAACCCCCCATCCACCCACCCTCCCCCTACACTCTCCCCTGCTGCCGGGTCTCTAGAACTTG
The DNA here is from genome assembly GCF_964263255.1 of Lissotriton vulgaris. NCBI lineage: Eukaryota > Metazoa > Chordata > Amphibia > Caudata > Salamandridae > Lissotriton > Lissotriton vulgaris. The sequence continues at coordinate 331,079,861 of NC_141697.1, read as the reverse complement.
AGGTCTAAGCAACAATCTCTATGTTGGGTCTCCGTGCTTCTCTTTCCCGTGTCCTGGACCCTCCCCCTGCCCAGAAGACGTCGACCCTGAACTGTCCAGTATAGACTGGGAGGCCTGTCCCACCATCTCTTCAAGCATTTCCTCCACGCCAGTAGGACCTCGGGTAGTTTGCTATCCCTCCTGGTGCTCCGCATGTGCCACTCCTCCACCAGTGCCCATTCCCATAGATCCGCCCTCCATTTCGTTAATAATGGCCTCTGCTCGGATAACCAATGGATCGCGATATGCCGCATGGCTACAACTAAGCCCAACATCAGAAATCGCCTGCTTGCTTTCTGCTTGGGATCTCGAGGAATCAAGCCCAGGAGACAGGCACCCGGGGCATTTTGTTGGTTGGGTGGGTGAATAGTAGTCAAATAAAGGCAACATCCTCCAAATGTGGATGACTAGATATGCTATGCATGCGGTCAAATATAATGTCCAAAATTACGCAACTGGTGATAAAAAATTGGCCACAATTGTAATGTGTTGAATTACTTCAAGTACACAGACCTTATAGGACACTGCCTCAATGACATTATGATGTCATCAGTGATATTATCTGAGAGGTCATCAGTGATGTCAACAATGTCATTTAACAGCATGAGTGATGGACTATTTGGGTTAATAAGCGCTGCATGGCTGGGGTGCAAGTTATTGTTAGATCAGCAAACCATACTTATGTGTATTTCAGTGTTTTTTTGTTTTTAAACATTAGTTTTTAGCTCATTTCAAACCCTAACTATAACATTACTTTAACCTTTGTTGTCTTTCAGGTAATTTCTACAGCTTATTTGATCGTATTCAAATCCGAATATAACCTCAACTCTCTAGTGCAACCTGTGCCCATCTGTGGTCGTCTGCAAGGCCTGGCCTTTAGCCGGGCCCTCTCCTCAACCTCCGGCTGCGCATGGCCTTTGGACAGAGTTCCGAGTCCTGTAATGCTGTCCACAATATTCTGATCAGAGTTATGGCCAACCACTGAGATCACCAGGCAACGATACTGAAATGCAGACAGGGGAAAAAGCTCCCTCAGCTACTCAGAACGTCTCTCCCCCCCTCCCCCCCCTCCATGTTTTGGTACCACGGGATTCTCGCAGGACAAACCATCCAGATGTACTTTACTTTTGCTGAGTATTAACCCCTTCATGCCCAAATTGTGCTTCTCTTATAAAGCTAATTTCTTGAAAATAGTTGAAAGGATTTACATCAACTCCCAGGGTACACTGTCATGTCCAGGGTCGGACTGGGGCAGAAAATGGGCTCAGACACCAAAATAAAAGTTTCCCCTATTAGCGAAGCTGATAGTTAAACAAGCATTGGTAAAACCAACTGGTAATTCCTTTGGGGCCTATTGGCCTTGCTAATGGTTTTAGCTATTTAGTCAGAATGGCTCATGAAGTATATATATATCCCTGGCACCTGCAAAGGACCTCAGCCAATCGCAGAGGAGGAGCCTGTTGAAAAAGTGGACATTTGAGAGCATTCGTGATGGAAAGGCATTAGAAAAAGTTTAAATACGAAACGCGTCATGCCCTGAAAGCCCATTAAAGCGTGCTGGACCTGTTACCTGTGTGTGACTTGTTCTTCGTCGTTTGGAGGGAACCTGGTTTGGATGTTTGGTGCGCGGCCACGGCGCACTTGAGCCCCCACCCCACAAGCTGTTCAGCGCCATGTGGCATTTGTTTGGTGTGCCTCACGGACTGGGGAGACGCTGAACCACCACGTCTCACAGCTGCAGCCCACCTTGTGAGAGACCGTGACTACATGGGGGAGCGCCTTACACTGCTAAGACACTCCGTGGTTGCGGCTGTGTTATGTTGGGGGGGTGAAGGTCCAGGACAGCCGCTTGCCCACCTGTAAGACCCAGGCGCCAGAGGAGAAGAGGCAGTCACCGCCCACTGGGGCAGTACTAACGCTGATCGACTGCCTAACTGGGGACTCGGAACCACGAGTTTTGGGACACTCCCTGGCACCTGCAAAGGACCTCAGCCAATCGCAGAGGAGGAGCCTGTTGAAAAAGTGGACATTTGAGAGCATTCGTGATGGAAAGGCATTTGAAAAAGTTTAAATACGAAACGCGTCATGCCCTGAAAGCCCATTAAAGCGTGCTGGACCTGTTACCTGTGTGTGGCTTGTTCTTCGTCGTTTGGAGGGAACCTGGTTTGGATGGATATATGGATATATATATATATGGATATATATATATATATAGATATATATATATATATATATATCTATATATATATATATATTTTTTTTTAAAGCATTTGAGGCAGCTAGGCACGTCATTTTGTAGGTGAGCGCATCACGCATGCTCACCTACACAATGATGCGTGAATTTTTTTTTTCCACTTATTGATCAGAGTTGGACTGGTAACTAACACAAAACATATTTAAAACCACAAGGGAGAACAGTGCGGAAGCAAAATGCAGGATGCAGGGAGAGAAGAACAGACTAAACAAACCAACACGGGGGAGAACTGATGCAAATGGCAAGACAGAGCAACACAGAGATGGTGGAAACACAGGAGACAGAAACAAGGGGGGGGGGCAGAGAAGCACACAGTGATGGGCAGAGCACAGAAGCACACTGGGGAGACAACTACAAAACACACACTTGTAGTGTGCATCAGTACAAAGAAATAGGTAACACAAAACAAAACGCGCAGTGTAAAGACACACAGAGTAACGCATGCATGATCCAAGGAGGTGGGGGGTCAAACTCACAACTGGGAAGTAAAACCCACACAAGCCACCAAATCAGAAGCAAGCAAATGAGTGACAATGAGACCAAACAATGGTAAATTATGAGAGAGCTCTAGGCCCACTGTGAGCTAACAAAATGTCTAGGAACACACAACACATGCTCAGTATTGGGCAAAATCTAAAAAGCAGTACACATTTCCAAATGAGGGCAGTTTTGAATTTGTAAAGACACGCTGTACAGGTGTTTTGCAAGCTATGGGAGCCTACTAGTATCTGTGCTTGCTGCAGGCAATGTTTGTACTAATATAAAAGAAATCAACAGTGAAAATGGTCCCACAAAACCATAAAATAGACCCAGAAACAGCCAAAAACACAGCCAACTCACTGGTCAGTCAGCCCAGCCCTTCTGGCACTGCCAGATTGCTTTTTTAAAGGCACTAACAAGCCTCGAGCTTTAGAAGTGGCATTGTGTACCTATTGACACATGATGCCACCCAAGTTTGAGGCGCTCTCCACCACATGCCCCCAACTGGTTGCCTGGCTGGGGGAATGGCAAGGAATGGAAGCTACAGAAGTTAAATACTGCATACTGTTTACTTTCCTTACTCCACTGCCTTCACAACATCGGAGACCAGGGGAAACAATGATCATACCAAAGGTTCCAAAAGGCTAGCCAGGAGGTGTAGATGCAATGCCTGGCTACCACTAACTGACGTCCATGATCGCTTACTTTGTACCAGTTCCAATTCTTCCTTTGTGCACTTGAATGATGTTCTCACTTTCACTTGCCCTCTTTGAGTAAATGCTTTGCAGCTAATGTTCAACTCTGTATAAAGTTTGCTAATGGAGCTGGTATGCAGAGGCACGAAAATACAAAAGAGACAGATTGTTTGCAACAGAGGCCTACAAAAAACACCAGCAACATAATCCCTTGTATTATTTCAGTGAAGAAAGAGGGTTCCCAGGCTATTACATGACAACATTCAGACCTGGGAAGACATTTCTTCACCTGTGCAATGTTCATTATTGCAGTCAGCAAGAAGCCCAATTGAAATCAAAACTGAAAAATTAAAGTTGAGCATTACACCGAGAAAGAGAATTTTATGACTTGTTTGGAGACTTATGACTGGTATTTTTCCCTGATCATGTAACCTACAACTGTTCTACACCCAAAGAGCACACCTAGAAACACTTGGCAAGTGTTTTATGCCAAATATCAGAACAGTATTCTATTTAGGTGACACCATCTGTCAGTAAATTCTTGGCCAACAAACCACGTTATGCACAAAAACAAACTCATGCAAATATTCTTTAATATTTCGTCTTTCTATAAAAGGTGGGTTCATGAACGGTGGGATGATATTTTTAATGAAATTAAATAAAAGTAGATTTTAGGCTATTTAATATCGTTTTTAAATAATTTTAATCCTGATCCAATTATGGATGGATTAGCATTTCCGTATCTCAAACAAAGATGAGGAGCATGTAATGTTGGTTGGGAGACTATCACATACACCAAATGGAGTCTTACACACTTTCATTAGACATTGTGTAAAGAGATGGCTCTTCTCAAGCATGTGATGCAAGATTCACCGCCCAATAAGCATGTTTGATCTTCCACAAAACAAGACTGTGCACAAAAAAAGTTAGGAAGCCCACACACCAAAGAACTGGAACCTATTACCACCAACGACAGTAGGCATGCCATACTCAATGCAATAATTACACCTTTGCATCACACATGACTACAATATGAGGTACGTTGAGATGAAATGTTTTTGGTCCGGGGCAGAAGACAAAATGAGAGCACAATATACAGGTTCTAAGATCTGCAACTTTGACTGTAGGCCACATTCTCCGTTTGCTCTGCCATAGCTACCTTTGATAGATGCAGAATTGTCAGCTCTGAAGAATGAAAAAAAAATTGACAAGTCTAGTTGGCATGATTCTGTCACTAAAACAACTTACAGATCTTGCCTAATCCGTCTTAGTTTGGCTTTGGTGTCTGCCAGCTCCACGGCCATGTGCTGCTTGTCCTCGTTGGATAAACGGTTGGCTCGGTTCGGAGAAGACTGAGGGCTTGAAGCTTTCACAGGGCTCGGAGGCTGCTGAGCCTGCAGGTAATCCCTCTCTTGAGTGAGATCCACTACCATCTACAGAAATAGGAACAAAGAGACTTGTGTTTGCAAAACGTGCCAATAGCAGTTCAAGTAATAAGGGGTGGCAACAGTCCAACTCGCTCTAGTGCCAAGGTACTCCTCATTGACTTGCCGTATGTAACCTTAAAAGGAACACAACAGTCGTTGCACCCTACTGTACACAGTCAGGAATCCCCGTTTTGTTTCCACTGCTCCTCAACCTACTCAACACAAGCGAGATATAATCACTGATCATTATTGGTCATTTATTACATAATGATTGATGAAAAGATGAACCTATGTTATGCAAGACTAGTGTAAATATAATTGGTGCCTAAGCCATAAAAGAGAGTGATCAAGTAAACTACATAAATAGATCTCAACTGAAGAGACCTAAAGAAACAGAAGACTCCATAGTAGAGAAAATGGCCATCAGAACACCCATGGAGAAGGATTTCTTAACAACATAAATGGTCACTTTGGGAGCGATGACTGTAAGAAAGCCAGGAGATACTCTTTAAGGTAGCTGTCTATCAGACATTTTGGGATAAGGCAGAGGAGATTTGCTTCTCCCTATCCCACAAGCAGACAATGAAGGCTGCGGATAATGGTGCGGTTCTTGTGGTCTCACCTTCCTAGCTCGGTAGCATGTTTTGCTGCGGCCTCCTGGACTTTTAGGAGTTTATCTGTATCTGTGTAGTACTTCTGTCTGGAGAAATATCAAACCCTCTGCTCAGAGAGAACTGTGCCCATTTGCCACATTATGCAATATTTATTTGGGCTGTGTGTGGTGGGGGGGTGTGACTGTGTGGTTGTCAGAGACAGATGGGTGTGGGCCAGTCGTGTGGTTGAGAGTTGAATGTGTGTGTGGTTGAAAGAGGTGAGTGTGGTGATAGATGGGTGCAGTGACAGATACTTGTGTTTGCTTTTCTCTGTGGTCACCACACCAATTCCAGCATTTTCAACCTTTCGGGACCCATCCAACAGTAACCATTTCGGAAGCTTGGTATGTTGACAAATATCACATATTTTCAAATGTCACTAGATTCCAGGAGCATTAAATCGGTTGTTATTCCTATCCTACTGCACTTGAAATATTCTGAAATAATCCCTCAGTTAAAACTAACCAAAGTGTGCATTGCACATCAGTTTCTGTAATGAATGCCCCTTGCTGGACTCTCACCTCTGCGCACTCGTCTCGCTCATCAATGAGCCTCTTCAGATGCAGAACCAGGCTCCTGGAGAGCGAGTCCAAGTCTTCTGGTGCCATATCTGGAAGCTCCAACCACTGCAGATCAAACACGTTCTCCTGATTGTGGGTCACCTACAAATTCAACAATGTCAGGTGAAAGGATTGTGATGCACTTAGTGTATTCAACTAACACTCACTATAAAAAACAGATGAAGAGTCCACGAACCACCACCCTTATTTATAATAAACCCATATAGGAAGTAATTAAAATGCTTTGCTGAAAATTACGTGAATGAAAGATATTCAGCTAAGACTACAAATAGAGGATCAGTATCTATTTTTCATGTGTGTGCTGCCAAGCACTGGGATGAAGAGTGGCAAGTACCAGGACCAATGCCACATCTACTCTGTTGTACAGGAAGGATATTTGCTAAATCAAGGGAGAGGATATGGAATGAATGCTAAGAACAATTTGCAAACCTCTTGGATATGTGATACTATTGCAGCTTGTGTCCCGATATCCAATTGCTTGATTTTATCGATGAACTCCTCTTTCTTCTCACACTTTAAAAAATGGGAAAGAAAACACATTTTAAATTAGGTGTTTCATCACATTCCAGAGGAGTATACACTTTTGGCTTGTGTATCCTTACTTGCAATAATGGAGTACAAAATAAGCAGTGGCAATGCCTAGAGGTCTGCATTTAATGTGCTACTGCATTCAGCGTTCACATTTGAATGAGACATTCGAGAGCAAGGCTGCAGGATGAAGGTAAAAGGATACATTCAGACAGCCAATAGCATTAGGTGAGAAATGAACATTCAACTCGTAGGGTTAAGAAAATATTGATCATGTCTTCAGCCAATGGCTGGAAAAAGCTTATTGAAGAAAACCTGCTAAAATCCAGACCTAAAAATCAATCTAGGATGACAAGCAAAAGGATAGTCAGTCATCGGCCCTCCCCAGGTAAGGGTCAAACTTAATTGACTGCGAAAAGCCACGTAGAGAGGTCCCAGTCAAAGTGGTCCATAGAGTATGCCACAGTCTAAATCACACTTGGTCAAAAAGAAAATTTGGTTAACCATTTGTTACACCTGGCAACTCCCTCTAGCAGTAGGCATAGTTACATACAATTGACATAATGCAAGTTGAGGACAGTGACAGCAAATATCAGATTAAGGTTATAGGTATATGGGTTTATGATACAACCCGTAAAGCAGGGGTCTCCAAACCGGTCCTGGAGGGCCAGATCCATGCCAGATTTTTTAAATAACTACATGTATCTCAATGGGGATATCCAAAAAATCTGGCATGGATCCGGCCCTCTAGGACCGGTTTGGAGACCCCTGCCGTAAAGAGTGTAGGGTTTGCTACAGTTGCATTGCACGCCTTTTAGTAGGACTCTTTAGATCGGGAGTCTTTACATCATAAGTCGTTCGTCAGGTTTACATTGCAGGACTTAACTTGGCAGGTAAGTATATATTTAATGTTTTTAATGTATGTAATCCAAACTACCTATATAGATATATGTACATCCATATAGGAGTGTGTGTATGTCTATATATGTGTAGACAGTATATACGTATATATACACACACGCAAACATATACATATATAAGATATACATGTTCAAGGTCGTACAGAAGGATACCGTTAATCTTTTGAATCACTGCCCCTGTAGGTGATGATAGCAGCTTCATGGCCCCTTCTTAACAGCTTATGTTTTCTTCATTGTCAGCCGACATTAAAAGAGGTTTTGATGCTTCGGCTGCTAACCAGTTGGAGATCAGAAATTTTTGTGAATCGCTGGATAAAAAGATCGATGGGCTTACCTCCAGGACAGTGGTACTTGAAGATACTATGGCTGAAATTTCGCTTCATTTAGATCAAGCTAAGGATGACATCGTTCAGCTTAAAAAGGAAGATCTTATCCTATCCGAAAGAATGGAATCGTTGGAAAACAACGCCAGACGGAGTAACATTTGCATTCTTAATGTTCCGGAGGGGAGCGAGGGCACAGACATTAAACAATACGTCATCTTGCTCCTAAAGGAAGCCTTAAGTCTAGACCAATCAGCGGAAGTTCTAGCTTTGGATATCCAACGTATCCACAGGGACCCTTTTCGGAAGAACCCTCAAAGGTCTAAACCTAGGAGGATTCTTGTAAATTTTCACACCTACACTCTTAACCCCTTCGCTGCTGATGACGAGCTCAGCTCGTCATCAGCCACGGTGGTCGTGTGCGGATGACGAGCTGAGCTCGTCATGTAACGCGGCTTTTTAAAAAATTGCCACACACAGCGGGAAAAGCCACCGCAGCGATGCGGTTAAGGAAAGAATCCTCAATTTAGCTCTGAGGCAAAAATCTCTGGCGGGGAAGGGTTTCATCTTTCAGATCAGGTCTGATCTATCCAGGGCTACCCTAGATAAACAATGGGAGTTTGGGAGAAGGCTTGATGCATTTAGAAAGCTAGGGGCAGTGGCGCAACTTAAGTTCCATGCCACACTGAAAATTATGCACAACAATAAGATGCATAATATTAGGTCTGTGCAGGATGCTGATGTGCTACTCTTGGCGTTGGGCAATGAGAAAGGGCCATCAGGGTTAGGTTAGGTCATATATGTTTGGTTCAAGTACCAAAAAAAAAATGTAAGCTTTCTTGTAATATTCTGTATTCTGTAACAAATCTGGTACTACCCATCTAATCCTTGTTTGAGGGAGTATAAGATTCCGCATAAATAAGGGGGGGGGGGGGAAATAAATAAAAAAATAAAAAAAAGAGAAATAAGGAACAATAAAAAGAGGGGGGGAAATATATATATATATATATATATATATATATATCCAACCAAAGCGCAGGTACCCATTTAGGGAGAAGCCACACACGAAATGGATGCAAAACTCCTTTATTTTCAACAGCTTGCTAGCTGGCTTCCAGCACCAGCATGATTCACCAACAGCTGCCATACGCGTTTCGAGAGGCAACGCTCTCTTCGTCAGTGGCTAAAGTTCGATGGCTTGGGTGTGCCCCTTAAGTATTCAGTCTCCGCCCCCTAGGCGTGTAGGGTCACAGGGGCATTTATGGGATTTGTAGTCCTGTTAAGTTCAAGCAGAGCACTCCAGCGTGCATCGGTGGAAAAATAAAATCACAGTGGATTGTGAAAACATGAGCGCCGTCTGCCAGCCCTGCTTTCCAGTTGTTGAAGGAGTGGCCATGGTTCTCTCCTGCAGAGTCACAAAGCCTTCGTGTACTTGTTGTCCTCAGTGGGTTTCAACCATGGTTCTGCGCACAGCAGGCTTCTCCCCCCCCGACCGGGACGGCCGTTACTAAACCCACTGAGGACAACAAGTACACGAAGGCTTTGTGACTCTGCAGGAGAGAACCATGGCCACTCCAACAACTGGAAAGCAGGGCTGGCAGACGGCGCTCATGTTTTCACAATCCACTGTGATTTTATTTTTTCACCGATGCACGCTGGAGTGCTCCGCTTGAACTTAACAGGACTACAAATCCCATAAATGCCCCTGTGACCCTACACGCCTAGGGGGCGGAGACTGAATACTTAAGGGGCACACCCAAGCCATCGATGAACTTTAGCCACTGACGAAGAGAGCGTTGCCTCTCGAAACGCGTATGGCAGCTGTTGGTGAATCATGCTGGTGCTGGAAGCCAGCTAGCAAGCTGTTGAAAATAAAGGAGTTTTGCATCCATTTCGTGTGTGGCTTCTCCCTAAATGGGTACCTGCGCTTTGGTTGGATGTTGTAACGGCCGTCCCGGTCGGGGGGAGAAGCCTGCTGTGCGCAGAACCATGGTTGAAACCCACTGAGGACAACAAGTACACGAAGGCTTTGTGACTCTGCAGGAGAGAACCATGGCCACTCCTTCAACAACTGGAAAGCAGGGCTGGCAGACGGCGCTCATGTTTTCACAATCCACTGTGATTTTATTTTTTCACCGATGCACGCTGGAGTGCTCCACTTGAACTTAACAGGACTACAAATCCCATAAATGCCCCTGTGACCCTACACGCCTAGGGGGCGGAGACTGAATACTTAAGGGGCACACCCAAGCCATCGATGAACTTTAGCCACTGACGAAGAGAGCGTGTCCTCTCGAAACGCGTATGGCAGCTGTTGGTGAATCATGCTGGTGCTGGAAGCCAGCTAGCAAGCTGTTGAAAATAAAGGAGTTTTGCATCCATTTCGTGTGTGGCTTCTCCCTAAATGGGTACCTGCGCTTTGGTTGGATGTTGGATATATATATATATATATATATATATATATATATATATATATATATATATGTTATAGAAAACGTAATGTTATAATCCCTCACACCACCACCACTTACACATAAATTGATTTAGTTGCTGAGGGGGATTATTAATGGCTCATTATTTTACCATCTTCACCTATTCCGTTCTCTCTGGCTTACACTAATTAGACGCGTGACGTGAGCCAGGAGAAGGGGTATCATCTTCTGGACTTGGTCCGGATAGATAGAGCAAGGGTTTCCCAAGGGGGTGGGTGGGGCAGGTTAGGGCACCGGGTAAGAGGGAGGGGGGTGGGGGGGTCAAGAGAGAAAATATAAAAAATTCCTTGTTTTCTGCCTGATTGAGTATTTTGGAGAGGCGCATTCTTTCTGGACTGCAGTATGGTATTACAATTTTAGATGGTCAAAATTAGTTTCTTTGTTGATGGGAGACATAAGGGTGGAAGCTATTGCTCTCCATGAATAGTGCGAGAATTCTCTCCTGGAATGTCAATGGCCTTCGCACCAGACCCAGAGGCGATAAAATTATGCAATATTTGCGGGATTCTGATGCGCAGGTCATTGTTCTCCAGGAGACGCATCTTCTTGAGTCTGAAATGCATACATTCACAAAGAAAAATAAGTGGATAGTGTTGGACCCGGCCCATTAGGCAGGTTCACCCCTAGACTTTTTTTCGTTTTCCTAGCCTATTTATGGAAACCTGGTGTTGGTGATTTTAGGCCTCTGCGCACTTTTTCACTGTGGTACAGTGTAAAGTGCATGAGCTCTCTGTATGTGTGGTGAGTGACCTGCCCTCCCATAGGAATGAATGGGGAGTATGTATGCCCATGGTAGTTCCTGATGTGTGGGGAGTGCAGGGGCGAGTTTGGTATGTATCAACTCGTGAGAGTGAATGCTGCAAAATGATGTATGCGACATGGCTGTGTCTAGTCTAGAAGTCCTACTTTTGGAAGTTGGCATATTTGTGTAAGTTGGTGCTAGCGTGTGATTGGCTGGTGAGCCTGGCCCAGAGTGCATGGGCCTGCTTGTGGATTGACTGTCTGGTTTGAGGATGACAGGGGCTAGAGAGCCCAGGAGGTTGTCTGAAGTCAGCCCACGGATGAAAGGCAGCCTCTGCTGCCAGGGAAGTGGGAGGAGTTGGCACCTGATAGTGAAGGGCTGTTCCTGGGTAACTACAAAGCTGGCTCCACCTCCCGCTGGGCGACTGACACCTCTATCCCTGATACTGAAGGGGACTTCCCTCTAAACCAGTCCAGCTGGTTCTCACACTGCCTGCTTCAAAGGACTTCAAAGAACTTCAAAGGTTTTGCACTGTATAAGAAGGGGTTGTATCCCCTTCCAAAATGTTCTTGTTTTCAACTTGAATCTGCCAGGGGCTGCTGCTGCTTGAGCTCAGGGGAATCCCTGGCTCTGCCCAGCCCCTGGGCACCTGATGGACTTTCCTGGACTCCTGGGGGACCCCTCTGCCTTGCTGGGCTGATGGGGGGGACTTTGCTTTGCCCCCTGGGACTCTCTGGACCTTTGTGCAGCATGGTGGAGCTGCATTTCTGGAAGGACCCTTTGTACTTTTTATTCTAGCGCTTTGGGAGCGCCTTATTGCCCATAGCGCTTTCGAGCGCTTTATTTTTGATTATAGCGCTGAGGAGCGCTTTGCCAGCCTGGCGAGTGCCCACCTCGCTTATTCTTAATTTTATCTAACTGCGGCTGCCCACTCCGTCATTGCCGCTGCCCGGGGCCAGGACGAGGACCAGGAGCTGCGGTAGCGAAGATCGAAGCCGCCGCGCTCCTATTGGCCCAGCGAGACGAGCCCCTCCAGTAACGCCGCGCTGGGATTGGCCCAGCGCCGCCGCGTCATCGCCGAGGCCGCGCCCTGATTGGCTGACGGCTCAGCATCTCCCAGGGGCTGGTCCCGGGAGCCGCGCTGTCATTGGCTGGCTCCCGGGCGTGTTTTGAAGATGGCCGGGATCACCGCCGGGCCCGGGGAGAGGAGAGAAGATGGCGCTGCATGGCCGCAGGTCGGCCGGGCTCCCGTGAGCTGAGGGAGCCCGGCGGCATCTAAGGAGGAGGCCCGAGTGAGGAGAGGAGCGGCGGGGGCGCGAGGCACATTGCCGGTGCCTGCCCCCACCGCCAGCAGAGAAGAGCCGCCGTCCGGAGGAGCCGCCCCTGAGGCCCGGTGAGTCTGGGCTGGGGCCGGGCGGAGTGGGGCAGAGCAGGGGAGGGGCGCCGGGACACGTTGTCGGTGTCCGCCCCTCCCCCGCAGTAGCGCGAGCTCGCGCTCGATGAAGAGAAGCCACGAAGGCTTCAAGGGCGGCCCCAGATGGCAGTGGGCCGCCCCAACGTTGCAGAGTGCCAGCAGGAAGCCATGAAGGCTTCATGGGCGGCCCCGGTTGGCAGTGGGTCGCCCCAACGTGCACGGAGCCCGGAGAGGCTCCCCGCCCCATTTTTTGTAGTTAGAGCCCTGAGAGGCTCTGGGGGCATTTTTAGAAATTAGAGTCCCCCGTAGGAGACTCCACCGTGAACGGCGCAGAGTCAGGGCGGCCCCAGTTGGCAGCGGGTCGCCCCAACGTTGTCCAGGGCCAGGAGAAGGCTCGAGGGGGCAGTGTCTGCAGAGCCTGAGGGCTCCAACGTTTGACCAGTGTTCGTTTTAGAGCCTGTGTGGCTCAGGTGGCGCAGATTCGTTCTGGGGGCTACTGAGAGCCCTGCCACAACTTTTTGTTTTCCAGCTGTCCAGCACTTTGTGGGCAGCTGCCACGTTTAGGCTTTTTGTACTCTTGGACTGGCGCTACATGGCAGCGCGCCCTGACATTGGACACAGGGCATCCTTGCCCCATCAAGGCCAGTTGGCCTAGGGACTGCCACAGGTAGTGGCTTATGTAGTGTAGGCGCAATGTGATTTCTATGCTTTTAAATAGTAATTGCCTACTGTGTGTTTTTGCGCTATTGACTTATGTTATGGCACCTCTGAATGTTCATGCATTATGTGTCTTCCTTTCCATGCGCTGCACCTCTGAATGTTTAGTCATCATGTGTCTTCTTGCGCTGCACCCCTGAATGTGATTTTATTGCATCATGTGCTCTATCCTTATTACTCCTCTGAATGTGTTCGTGCATCATGGGTAAGGTGTTCTGGTTTATGCCCCTAAATGTGGTTATTCTTAGGTGGTTGTCTTTTCTACTCCTCTGAATGTAGGTTTATTACATCATGGGTAATGTGTCCTTTCTTAGACCCCTAATGCTGTGTGATACTTAGGTGGTTCTTCTTTCTTAGTACAGGTGGTCCTAGTAAGGTCCTGGTTCCTGTTACCAGTGGTTACTGGTTGTTATCTTTGATTATTACTTGATATTCTACATTTTATCTAGAAGTGCTATATCTGAATATGACAGTGGCCCTTGTGGCCCTGTCTTGTGTACATAATCCCTGTGAATATTGCCCGTGCCAGTTGGCACCATGTATATGTGTGATTTTATCTGATATGTTTTTACAATACAGAAGTTATTTTTATAATAACCTTGTGTGGAGTCTCTCTTGTGGTGTGCCTAGTATGTTGTTGCTGTTGTGCGCTGGCGCAAATGCTTTACACATTGCCTCCGAGTTTAGCCTTACTGCTTGAGCCAAGCTACCAAGGGAGTGAGCAGAGGTTATCTTGGCGTGTGACTTCCTTGCCCTGACTAGAATGGTGGTTTCTGCCTGGCTATGGCGTCAGCCTTAGCCTACCAGAAATAGCCAGTTCTAACAGATAGACTTCAGTGTCTCAACAACGCAGCCTATGAACATTAGGGGTGTGACGATTATCTTTAAGAAACCACTGAAAGCGCAACTAGTTTCCAAACTAGTAGATCCAGGTGGCAGATGGGTCATAGTATCAGTTATCATCACAGGAGCTCAGTACACTATTTTGGGGTATTATGGGCCCAATCAGGACGATCCCTCAGTTTTGAAGTCTATTTTTCGCATTTGTTATCATTTTCAGACCCGATTATTTTTGCTGGGGATTTTAACATAGCTCTCGATCCTATCCTCGACAAAACTCCTAATAGTCGTCCTATTGCCCTCTCTAAAACCAGGGCTTTTTTACTTAACACCATGAAGCAGTACGGCTATCTTGACATCTGGAGGATTAGATCTGTAAGTGTCAGGGTATTTCTTTTCGTAACAATAAATATCATCAATCTCGAATTGATTTTGTTTTAATTAGTAAGAATTTGCCTGATTTTGTTAAGAATATATATTATCGTCCCTTACACTTATCAGACCATTCAGCAATCCTTCTTGATCTTGTTGTATTCCCTAAAACTTCATCTAGATCTTGGTCATACGATCGCTCATTGCTCTCATCAACGGATGATATCGCCTTTCTTATAAAGGAAGCCGGATACTTTATGAATAATAACATTGGTTCTGCCCCATCAACGAGTGTATGGGATGCATTTAAGGACTTTTTAAGGGGCCTTATTACCAATAAGGTTTCTTATAGGAGAGAACTCCATAGAGAAGAGGTAGCATCCATTGAAGCGGAATTGATTAAAACACAAGCTGAAATCGATCTAAATAAAGGTGTGCTCTCTCATGACCTTCGGGTCTTGCAGAACAAATTAATCTCTTTAAAGGGGCAGCTGGGCTCGGTGTTGAATTCTCGTATTCTCGAAAAGTGGGAGGCCAGTAAAATAGCCCACTTTCAATATGGTGATGGGGCAGGGAAACTATTGGCCTGGAAGGCTAAAACTGACCAGGTCCGAAATAACATAGCCTCAATTACTGACAATAATGTGTCTTATGCTACGGGCGTTGATATAAGAAGAATTTTTTGAGAATTCTTTCAAATTATCTATCGTGAGGATAAACAAATAGAAGTAGCCAGTATTGATGATTGGCTGAGTGATTACCCTCCTCTCATTGACCTCAGAACAACGTACCTCTCTTGATAACATCATTACTGAAGAGGAGGTCAGAGCGGCTATCGTAAGTAGCAAGAAGAGGAAGGCAGCTGGACCCGATGGTCTTCCAGCCGAAATCTATAGAGCCTTGGAACCAGCTATTGTCCCCTTTCTCACCACATTATTCAATCAGATCTTTCAGGAAGGATTACCACCCCCCTATTTCCTGGGATAGTGCATCTATAACTTTGTTATTAAAGCCTGGGAAACCAGCCTTGTGCTGTGGGTCCCCTCTCCCCTCTTCTATACATATACATTGAGCCTTTTGCCCAACGATTGAGGGAAAATAGTAATATCAAGTCTTTCATGTATAGGGGCTGGGAGAAGAGGGTGGCCCTGTACGCTGACGACATCTTGATTTTCACCTCAGAATTACGTACAGCCCTCCCTGCTGTGATTAAGTCAGCCTTGGATTTCGGGAAGGTTTCTGGGTATGAGGTTAATGCCTCAAAAACCGAAATGATGGTCTGGAATGATAAATATCTTGGGACAGGGGTCCAGCTCAGCCTAAGTCTTTGGTACCTCGGTCTTAATATTGTTAAAGATATAAATACAATTGCTTTTAATGTGGCAATGGATTGTCGTAGACTAATGCAAACATGGGCACAGCTTCCTTTGTCAATTTTGGGAAGAGTAAATCTGATTAAAATGTCTATTCTACCTAAGATCTCTTTTTTGTTTAATACCATCCCTCTTTATTTTGAACCATCACTCTTATCAAAATTACAAAGTGATATTAGTTCTTTTATTTGGGATAAAGACATCCCAAGAATTGCCTGGAAAATGCTTAGGCGGCCTAGGGAAAAGGGCGGCCTAGCAGCTCCAGTCCTACAACTATATGCATGGGCATTTCAATTATCTAATGCCCGTATTTTATTAAAGACGCCTACATATTGGGGTATCGGTTGTATGTTTTCAGCATTGCTGAGGGGGGCGAATTTAGCACAGACTGGTTTCCTGTTTAAATTTGGTGACCCCAAATTTTTTAAGAAAGTAAAGCTGAAGGTATTGCAGGGCTTGGCGAAAACATGGGCTAAACTCAGGCGCTTCTTAAAATTAGGATATTTTTCCAGTAGGTCACCATTATGGGAATCCCCTGGAGCCCAGGAGTGTTGGCGGATGGTCTGGCTCTGCCTTTGAGAGCTGCAGGCTTGGAAGTTTGTGGGGACCTGTTTATGGAAGGCATTTTGTTAACATGGGAATCTCTGAAGGATAAAGCTGGCTCAAAGTGGAGAAGCGTGGCTCAGTGGTTAGAGGCGGCAGACCCGGAAGCTGAGATCGACCGTGGACCAGGGTTCGATTCCCCACCTCGGCGGGTCTCGGGCTCAAAAAATTCCACGGACTCGACAATTGTCGCTCTGGTGCCTACTCAACTCACGGGGTCACACTCTGCGACTCTGGGCAATAGCTTGCTTAATCTCCACTACGGCCCCTCGCGGCGGGATGCTTGGCTTTCACCTTGTGGACACCCTGCCGTGGTTTCTGACAGGGGAATACCAGGACGGGTTCCCTAAGCAAGCGCCGGGACGCTTACGGGCAGCTGTGCGCTTTACAAGTCCAGCACATTTACATTTACATTTACATTCAAACCTCTCCAGATTTAAATATCTTCAGATCGTTAGTTGGGCTCATTCATACACCTCACGTAGGAGCAGCCTTCCTCTGGGAGGGGGTAGTTAGCTTGAGACCCTACTACTTCATAAGCCACCAGTTAGAAAGGAGATTTCTTTATGGTACAATTTAATGCTTGATGAAGGGGATGGTGAATTCTTGCTGCCAGAGAAGCTATGGGGGTCATCCTTGGTGGGCCATAACCCAGAAAATCTGTGGGTAGCTTCATGCAATGTGCTGTGGGACATTGTTAAGCCTGCTTGGCTCCGGAGGAACCATATCTTCACTCTTCACAGAGCCTACTATTCTCCCCCTAAACTATCCAAATTTTCCAAAACCTCCCCAGTTGCATGTGCTAGATGTGGTTTGTCAGCGGCCTCTGACGTCCACATGTTTTATGAGTGTCCTCTTTTGTCTTCATTTTGGGTTGATATTGGGGTCCTTCTTTCGGTCTCTCTGGGCTTTCAAGTTTCAATTACCCTCCCTCTTGTTATTTTTGGGGTTACGGGTGTGACCCGAAGTCCAGCTAAAAATCTTCTTTGTTATTACATTCTACTGGCTAGAAGAGAGATCTGTAAAAGGTGGAAGGATCCTATACCATCATCACTCCTGGACTGGCGTGCCTCTCTGTTGCAGGTGTCAAAATTAGACTTGGTTAGGTCTGGAAACCGGGAGAAAAGAACTTTTTGGAACTTGCTAAAATGTGACCAACAAGGAAGTTGACTGTGGTTTGGTTTTTTCTCCCCCATGGTTTAATGATTATACTGCTATGGTTCTAACTTCCCTGCCACGTTTGGTGTACCAAAATATTCCGGTCCGTTTTCTTGTGGCCGGGCTACGATGGCAGTAACTTCACACTTTTATGGTTTCTTCTGAGTTTGAGGCTTGGAGAAATTGACATTGAAGTTGGGAGTCGCGTTGACCATCTAGCGGTCCCTACCAGGTTTTCTGTGGCAGCGTGTCGCTCTCTGTTGGCTTTATCTCCTGAAACCATGTTGGAAAATGAGGACCAAAAAAAAAATAAAGATATACATGTTCAAAGTACATTAAATTTAAAAAATGTGTAGTAATTAAAATGTATGTTATACATTTCAAATTATTTTACAACTAATGTGTAATTTACATTTAAGATAAATGTGTAGAAAGTAATATATATTTGATTGGCATAATTTTATTTATATTAAATTAACTTTATTAGATGCAGAAGTTCGTATTGCTTTGGTTTGTAAAGGGTTTTAGGGTTCAAGAATGAGTAGTAAGTGTTTTTACGGTTCAGTAAAAGGTAGCGGATAGGGCAGCAAGGGATTTTTATGGTGAAGGAAGGCTATTGTTAAATCAAATAATTTAAATAATTTAAAATGTTTATTTAGATTACATTTAAATTAATGTTATTTTTTTTAAACGATATTAAATGTAAAACATGTCAATCCGTATATATATGTGTGTGTGAGAGAGAGAGAGAGAGAGAGAGAGAGAGAGAGAGAGAGAGAGAGAGAAAGAGCGTGTGCGAGAGAGACGTTTAAAATTATGATTACTATGGTTATTTTTAGTCTCTTCAAAATAAAATATTAATAGTTATGCTTTCCATAGTAACACTGAATATAACTTATTTCGGTAGAGACCACGGTAATTTCGAAATTAAGCAATTACACGTGTCAAAAATGAAAACATTAACTGATGCCATTTCTCATAAAAAATTTCGAATTACAAGGCACAACTGTCATCTGTGCTCTGGAAGACCCAGCTCGTGAAAGCAATAATAGTTTAGATTTGTTTTCTTTTGCAAATGACAATTTGGATGTTAACACATTGAGGATAGAAGTGGTGCAGATGCAACGTACTTTAAAAGACGTGACATTTATCAATTAGCAGATTTTATAACCCACACTCGATAGTTAATGAAGAGGGAATCCGTGTTGCTAAAGAAGAGGTTGCTTTTAGTGCACACAGTACCACTCACTAATCACTGACTTTTTTTGCAGCCACTAGTCATGTTATGAGTAACTATGTAAAAATAGTGTCGCAGTGTGTTTAATACCTCGTGATGATGCACAGTGTGAAAAATGAACAAGATACAATAAGTTATACGAAACCATACATTTATACTATATTTCACTAAAACGCCAAAGAAGGGTTAGGAAAGGGCTCCAATGTGGGCCCAAGCTGGCTGCAGGAGGTGGAGGATGCTGGGAGGCGGGTTAGAGCTTCAAGAATGTGAAAAACTAGAACCATCAACTGGCAATAGAATAGTGAAACCCTGGAAGGGTGAAAGTCTATTAAGGGTTAAGCAAACTGGCAAGAGAGAGAAAATGGATGGAGAACATAATGGAACATAACACATTTGTAAAGCGCACCTTCGGCCCTTGGGCCATCTTTGCGATACAAAAACAGGTGTTTATTGTCACTCAACTCAATGATACTCATGTGATCACCCTCAAAAAGATGAAAGGTTGAGTGAACCAGCCGGGATTTGAACCTGTGTCCATGAGGCCAACCACAGGTTTCTAGAGTGGGTGCATTAGTCCACAAGGCCACCAGACCCAACACACTGAGCCACCAGACTGGACGCTGGTGTGAGATCAAGTGTTTTTTTCCTGAATCCACTGTTCAGACTGAAAAATGTAATGTCAGCTGGACACTGAGACAGATGGAACTTAATCAAGGGTGTGGGATGAACAAAGGATCAAGTGAGGGGAGATGAGGACACAGATTATATTGTGGAGGGGTTTCAGATGGAGAGATTAGACATAGATAAAGACTTAAGCAGCGTGCCTCCAATAAACCCCATCACAGGCCTGATAGATTAACTAGGTAGCTCGGTGTTACCATAGTAAAGAAGGACCCAGATTCCATCTTTATTCTTCATATAGACTCTGGTATGCAGAGTTGAGGAATGTTCCAATGTAGACAAAAATATACAATCCTGCTCCACTTGTCTGGTCCATTAAGACTAGGTAAGTCTCTCCTTAGTGCTTTTTGCTGCGCCTCAACTGGTATCTGATGGAAAACTTCCATCTCCTCACTTCGGACCTCCTGGCAGAGTATACAAACAAGGGCAGATAAGAAGACCAAAAAGACTGTGATGCAAACTCACCTGCACAGCACAGCCCAGCATCAGCAACAGCACTTTCTTCATTTCCTCCATACTTTTACCTGCAGGTTAAAGAGACAAAAGCAATGGTGGAATCAGCTCCAAAAGGCTGCGATGGTCATATTTTAAGTAAGCAAATTTCTACGATGGATTTTAAGGCCTACGGGGAGTTTAATACAAAAAATAGGTAACTCCATTCTAACCCTCGATCGCGCTAGGCATCCTTGTGCTAGCAGAGGCAGAGCGTGTGTATTCAACCTATCCACAATTCAAACAGCAGCCTTTACTTTAAAGTTAAAAGAAGCCAGTCCTAGCGAATCACTGCTTACCCAACGCATGAAAAAATGTCACCTCATAAAGAGGAACAAAAACACCCAGTCAATGTGCCAACTGCATCCCAAAGAGGGAAATACAGAAGGGGAAACCTTTTAGGGGCCTATTCAGACTTTTGGAACAGCACACCTAGGTGGGTAACAATCACTCAAGACCCAAACTCCTACACATACCGGATATAGAATAATCGGAGCACGGCAGCACAACTTATCTGGGATGTTCACCGGGGTGGGCTCCTGAGACTATCTTAGCTCTTAGCCTGCCTGGTCCACTCCCACAGTCGAAGAAAATGATGGGGGTTCATCTAATTTGAGGGTGCATGTGTTCTATACCGTCCCTACAACAAAGAGGCTATGATGTCTTCTCCAAGATCCTGAATAAGCAACAAAGATGCTTGCCACAAACACCAGAGGCAGTACACATTCAGAACATAGGCAGGGGGTAGCCAGGCCCACACTAATCAACAGTTTTGGTAGCCCTACTACAGTGACGGAACATGCATGCCTACTTGCCTTTCTCCTCCATGAGTTCTAGGCACTGTGCCACAGATCTCAGCCGCTCCATCTCTCAGGACGATAGTGGGAGCAGGGACACCCATCAGCCAATCAGGATAGGACTAGTGCTCCCATTTCCTACTACTTGGCTGTCACTGTATTCTGTCAATATCATGCCTTTGAGAGTTATCAGCATCTTCCTTCTCAGATGCCTCGTTCTTGCACTGCTGTATTTCAGTTTCTTTACATTTCTTTATATGAATGGACATTTATAGAGCACAGCATTTCCTAATTTCTTGGCCTTTTGGGGCTTTGTTCAGACATCTGTCAGTATGGGTTATGGAAGGTTTGGAAGTGTTTTAAAGGAAGTGCTGGGTCTTATGACCTTCCCACCTAAACCATCTGTTGTGTGCAGAGAGAGCAGTGTCTGTGTGGTGACGTATACTGCATATTCAGGTTTGAGGCTTCTCCTAAGGGGTGACCGCTATCATTGCTGGCGTCTAGTTGGATCTTGATCCACCAAACTCTTGTGGATAGTAGGGATACTGTACCCTAGTGACAATTTGTCATCACTGGTTACTGTATTGTTGTGTTTCAGCTAGATGGTCTAAACTGTCATGTTGTTTCTGGAAGATGTTATTAAAGACCAGGAACGTGAACAGTTGCTCTTGGGTCCTAATGCCTTGGCCCTTATTGAATGACGGTGGGTTGCTTGCTGTGGTTAGATTTAGCCTTTAGTTCCCTCGTCCCAGGGTTTCATTTCCCCAATGTAAACGACTACAGGGAGTTCAAGGTGTGATACTTCCTTCTGAGGGCTCTTGTACATGTTCTGGACTGAATGTTTGAAGTCGTAGGAGGCTGCGCCTCAGGGATTTCTTGAAAATGGTTGATTTGCACTACAACATGGAGTTGAAGTGGACCATGATTCACGATCCGGATCTGTGGAAAGGATGTGGTTATTGGGTTGCCATCTAGTTCTGTTCCAAGCCTAAACTCACCATCACGGGGAGATCTGTGGTTGAGCTTTGTATTTATCATTAGTTACAAAATAAGTATTTGGGTCAGGTTTGAACATCTGGGTCGAGGTTTGCATTGGTCAGAGACTGGTGTGTACCGATCCAGAGTGAGTGATGGGGAGAAATTGCATTGGTATGAGGGGGAATGTAGGGTGTGATGGGCGAGGAGGATAGGGCAGTGGTTGCAGTCAGAGGGGTGGATGGTTAAGAGTGCTATCTAGATGTGTTGGTTAATCTTATTAGTCAATGTGGTGCGGTCTATGGTTGGGCTGGGTGTGTTACGAGGGGTGGCGTGGGTGGGTTGGATGGTTGAGCAGGGCTTCTAAGTTGCATTATGGGGAGTTTCTGAGAAGTTGGTTAAGGAGTGGGCCTTCTTGGTGGGGGAAGTGCGGTGCGCAGTATGGACTGTAGTAGAGTGGTCTGGGCTGGAATTGTGAAACTGAGCGCTGTAGAGCGTTGCATTGAGTCATTCTCGGAGTTCTTTGATTCAGTGCCGTTTGGAATATGTAGTGTGCACTTGTGAGCTACTGAATATAAACTGTGGTTTCTACCGGGGAGGTAAATGTGTCTGTAGGCTAAGGGTATGGCGCATGTTGGTATGAAGATGAGCATCTGGTCTGTTGTGCTGCTGAGTGAATACCAGGCTGCGGTTTGTACTAAGAGTGGTTGTTCAGTGCCCTGCCGTGATATGAAGGAGTGCATGGGTTTTGGGGGTAGGGGGGGGGGCTGCACAGCATGGATAGTCGTGGGAGGCTGCAGATAAAGGGAGATACTATTGTGGGTGTAATGTGATATAATTTGTGGGCGGTGTAATTGAACATAGTTGGGGCTGCAGGGAAGATTCCGATAGCCATCTAAACTGTGCTGGACAGATGTGAGGATTGCGATCTCAAATAATTTATGATTACATGTGTGGTAGGTCAGGAACTGGTGGCTAATTGGCATGCACTAAATCTTTTGCTGTACACATCCCCAGCACTTCTACCAATGAAAGAACATTTTACTTCCGAAGGAAGGCTGGTGTCATTTTGCTGCAGCATGCCACTGGGACTACAGAGGGGTGAGCGCTGTGATACTCACGCAGTTCTACAGCAGTGGAGAAGTGTGGCTCAATGATTAGAGCGGCAGACCCTGATGCAGAGGTCTAGCCTGGGACCAGGGTTCAATTCCCCGCCTTGGCGGGTCTTGGGCTCAAAAAATACTACGGACCTGATAATTCTCGCCTCGGTGCCTATTCTAATCACGGAGTCCCACTCTGCAACTCTGGGCAATAGCTTGCTTAATCTCCACAACGGCCCCCACAACGCTAAGGATGCCTGGCCTCACCTTGGGGGTGCCCAGGAGTGGACGCCTCACAGGGAAAGCCAGGACGGGTTCCACAGCGGTATGAGTACAAGCGCCTTGAGACCCTTGCGGGTGAGTAGTGCGCTGTACAGGTATCAATTTATTTTGACAGCACAGCAGCCTCCTTTTGTCTGCAACATTCCAAATACCCATTAAGGTTTCGGCAAAAGGAGTTCAGATGCACTCATTTTGAATCCCCCTCCTTCGGCACTCTTCTTTGCCTACTTTTCTTTCTAATATCCGGGGTAAGTCTGTAACTGTATTTTAATTGAGTGGTTTCTCAGGGCATCGCCAAGCTACAGACAGCTTAACCTAGAAATAGGCCTCGAGAAGAAAGACCCGGCTAGCTTGTGGTTTGTCTGGCAACATTTCATCTAAAACGACGAAACTTAAAATAACAGATCTACTTTCTTAACCAAACGAACGTGTTAATGTAATCTTCATTCATAGTAAAACCTACACGTGCTCGTACACAACACCCTGAAAAGCAAAACGCCGGTTGCATATTCATGTAGCGGCGGGGATCGCCCTTTTTACGCATGAGCAGAAAGGTCGTGGCAGAGGTCATCCTCCGAGAGTCATTGCGTAGAGGGGGCAGAGGGACCAGCGGGGGCTGCCGGCCGATCAATGGCTGTCACTCACCAGCAGATATCTGGGGTAGGCAACCTCGGCGCGCCTGCAACTGGGGCAGCGCCGGCCGAGGGGGCAAGTGGCACAACTGGTAAACGGAAGGGGGGCCCCAGGGGGAGTAATTATGAGACTCAGACAGACGCCGTGGGGAGGGGAGGGGGTGGGGGGCTTCGGAGGATCCCGTGGCGAGGGCTCAGTGACACGCCTTGAGCACGGAGACTAAACCCCCAGTGCAAATAGATTTAACAAAACACAGAAAACAAAGAACGAAGCGAGTTCCAACAAATAGACCTCGGTGGGGCAGGAATACTTTTTTTATTACTAGTTTAATAAATCTTAGCAAATAACCCAAGTTAAATTTTTTAAATATAAATTGCAGCAGAAGGTGGGCAATCTACGTGTAGCTCGCCCATGTCACTAAATATAACTGAGGCACTCCCGATGCCCGCCCAAGGAATGGCCAATGGGCTGGGTCCATGCAACATATTTTGTCTGTCAATGCTGATTAATCTATATACAGTTAATCTACATAATGTGACTATCGTGAGAACTTGTCAAGGATCAGAATCAACCTTGAGCATTCAACGAAAAAATCTTCAAAAAGGGAAGATGCGCAGAGATGCCCCGCGCTCACACAGATCCAGCAGATGTAGAGTGTGAACGTTCTATGACGTAAAAAAAAACCAATTGTGATGATGAGCAGGTCAAGTTTTTGCTTTACGTTGTTAGAAGGCATAACAATGGGATACGCGGCGAGCCGCGTATTTTTAGGGACGTCACGCCATTCGTGGCAGGTGACATGCGCCGAGATGTAATCTGTTGCAAGGGTTGGAGCCCTTTTGTGTTTATTTAGCAATGCGCAGCGATGACGTCACTGTTACACGCGTCAGTATATCTGAGGTGACCTAGGGAATACGAGCACTTGTACAGGACTCAGTGTACTGTTGTGTCATTAGCGGACACCGTGTACCTTTAAGTACGGTTATTACTTTGACAAATAAATAGAATAAGTGCTGGGGCCCAACGCATTTTTTTTAGTAGTCTGTGCTGGTGCCGAGGACTGAAAAGATTGCCAACTTGATTTTTTCACACCACCCTACACTTCCCATCTGTATCACTGGTGCAGGTCCCCCTCCACCCCCACCTTTACCCCTCAGTCAATATTTTTCTATAAATCTGTTACTCTCTCTTTTACGCCATTCACACTCTTGGTCGGGATCAAACTCTGATGATGAAAAATAAGTCCCATTCTCCCCCCCCCCCCCCCCCCCCCCAAATAAAGGGTGGTGCCCATCTCCAGGATCAACAAGGACTTACTAACTAATACTGGAGGTAGCACATTTATTTATTTATTATTTATTTATTTTAAGGTTTTATAGAGCGCGAACTTGACCCGTGAGGGTATCAGAGCGCTTTACATATTTAATAGTAGTATAGAGCACAGTAAATCACAGGAACCAGTACATCATAGAGCTTACAAAATAGTGGGGTCATAAGGTGGGCAGGAGATTACAACAAATACTGCACATTTGGGATATGAGAAACTAAAAAACATCGGGTTCTTTACAGGGACACGAGTCATACAATAGGCAGGGAATCATAAAAGTACTGTACAGGGTCGCAGGATGAGGCAATAGTCTCTTAGGTAGCTGAGGACCCTGTTTAGCCGAGGAATTTACCCATGAGGAAGGATTTAGCCTCTTTTTTGAAGCGTGCAAAGGAGGCGATTGTTCTGATGTCGGCAGGGAGGGAGTTCATATGAAGCACTGTTAATGCCCACATTTGATTACGAAACCTAGTTACCGACTTGGATAAACCACAGTTTCTCTTTTTGTCATTTTACAAATTAATTCCTTCTTTTCTCCTTCCAGATAATAACACTGCTGCAAAAATATATATATATATATATATTTTTAATATAGTTCTTAATCTGATAGAAGGGATGGAGGTGGGATTCCTAATAGCACACACATTTCAGGGATGACTCAGCTGAGGTATAAGGAACTAGCATCCCACAGGTTTAATCTAGTAGGGCATCAGTGCCAGAACTCCTGTCTGTTGGCTCTAAAGGCCACAGCCCACACCTCCACTCACATGTGGGTGCAAAAGTTACTACGAAGCTTGTGCAATAAAAGCGTTTTTTTGACGATCCATTTCTGCCGCTCACACAGACCCCCTCAATGCCCATTTTAAGAAGGGCTGGTGTTATTAGCAGCAGTGGTTCAGCCCAGCAAAAGGCAATTCATTTCAATAGCACAGTGTAGTGATGAAAACATCAATTCAGCTAATTTGCATGGACTGACGTTGAGACATACAGCAAGCAGCTCACTTCCTGTACATATCCCAAAACCCACACGTGCTTCAGACATTCAAGCCCAGATGTGAGACAGACCAGAAGATATAACAGGAAAGGGTACGTAAATCAGCTGGATGTGAACATAGCTCAGGGAATGCACCCAGAAATATAATTCAGATGAACTTTACAGTCAATGATGCAGCAGGTGCCGTAGCACCAAGGTTCAAAGGCCCACTGCACCCCAGTTACTAACATACCAGGGACCCATTTACCCTACTGCAGCCAAGGCCACCCGGATGCCTTGCTAGGCTACTGGCTGAGCGCATTTCTCCTTTTGTCGATATTAATCTGTAGCGCAGCAGGGGGGGGAGGTTTGAGCCTGGGGACATTTCAAATACAGTATAGCACAATCCAATCTCTTTGCTGTAATCCAGGAGTAAATTATGCATGGATTTGTGGGATGCGACAGCGTCGAACTGGAGTTTGGCTAATCAATAAGGAGCGCTGGCTCAGCATCCTATTTTAATTCAAGGCTATCTGACCTAAATTCCTGCCCTTGCTCAGGTTTAAAACTGACTGATCTCTAAAACTGAGAGAGCGAGAACTAGGCCGTTTCAGAAGGTCCGGGTCCATCAGCAGACATCGCTTAGAAGATCACCACATGAGATACAGAGAGAAGCAGTAATGGCGGCTATTTCACGCTATAGCTATACGCCACAGTGCACAGGCTGTGAATCAATTCATCTGAAATCAACAAGAAATACACTTAGTTATGTGCTCTTCATAATTTGGTGTTCAATGTGGGTTAATTGTCAGAATCTGGCCTTGTGCCAGGAAGATGCTTCCTTAGGTGGAGATACAGTCTGGTACCGCTCTCCATCACCGTTTCCCACTCCCCTACTGTGCTAAGCAACAGGACCACGTTTCATGTAGGTGCCAAAGGGCATGGCAGGGATATCATGCACATTTTGGTTGTGGGCCTTTACAAATTCCTGTCACTTGTAACAAAGGCCACTGGAATTTTGGGATAACACTGGTGTTTTCCCCGTAAATGTGAATTTACTGTACTTATGACATGTCTCCCATCTGTAGCACAATTAACAGATTTCCACAAAAAGTTGTTTCTAGCTCAAACAGATTAAAAATTACTATGAGACAAATGCACTCGTGGTGCAATATAGTGACAGACAACTGCCAACTCTGCAGGTTTTGTATTCAGGTGCTAATCGTACTAATTAGGCAAAACTGTTGCCCAGACCGTATTAATGTCTCCATTTAGTTAACAGGGGAGGGCTTTTGTCTGCATCATAAAGAAAAATCCTACATTTTAAAATGCAATTCAAACTGTGTTAAATAATTATTTCTTTGTCATGGAAATGTGTTGCTTCATTATTAATGCAAATTTATGTTGCACCACAGACACTGTTCTTAGAACATCCATTATTTCAAGAGAACACTCAGAGTAAATTAAAATATAAAAAGTTCTGCTTTTCTTTTTAAGGGCGGATGCCTTCAATTTTACAGGGCCTCAAGCAAGACACCTATTATATTTATGTAACAGGCAGTATCATTTTTCAGGGCTCTTTACTAATGTGGAGATGAGCTTCTTAAATCGAATCTCTGTACACAGACGATGCATCGATTTATCTGTACGATGGACAGAGAATTTTATTTGGTAACAATGACGATGCTGGACAAATTTGGCAGATACTCTGGTCTGAAGTTGAACTGGGCAAAGAAATGCCTACTCCCTCTTAGAAGATAATTGGTAACTGGCAGAGAGGCTCTGGCGCATGGAGGCCCCAAATGGAACCCAGATACATTCCGGTACCTAGGAATCTACATACATGATTTGGGACGAGGACAACAAATAGGGAAACCTGGGGGTGGCACTGGCAGGAGCCCAACAATAGTTAGTTCATGTGAAAATCATCACAGCTCTGTCCAGTGAGCAGGGTAGCAATCGCTAAGATGATAATCCTGCCTAGACTACTCTACCACTTTATAGCATACCCTAACGGGAGATTAGCCACACTTTATAAATCCTGATTGATTGGCATTCCCAGTTGCCTGAGAGTTTTTTTTACTGGATTAAATAGTATATTATCTGATATGAGGAACAGGAAGAAAACTGATGGCTTTATGTAAATGGTACAACCCAATGGACAAGGGGCGACTGTGTCCCACACTACGAATTATGCAATACAGCAGAACGACTGCAACGGCCAATGTAATGGTTATCTCAGGCTCATAGCCCATATGAGGGTGCATAAAAAGGAGAGTCATTTTTATTTTCAATCAAAGGGGGACATCGCAGCCTATGTCTTGAACCTACCATTGTGGGCAGACCAAACTTTACCGAGCTATGATTTAGACCCCACGATCCTACAAAAACTAATTGAACTAGGCATTCTTTTTACCACCATCACCTTGCTTACCTCCGCAGATCAGTAGGTTCACCACCCAACACAATACACAACCCCATGATCAGTGCTCAAAGCACCAGCCATGACCAAATAATCTATTACCTAAATACACGCTCCTCAGTGAAACACCAAACAGAGATCTTCCATTTATTAGACTCTGAATCTCCAGATAATCTTCTGCTGACAGAAACATGGCTAACAGAGGAGCCTCCCCAGAAATCCTCGCTGCACTGCCTGACAATTATTACATAATTCAAAATAACCGACCTCCTAGTAAATCAAGTGGCGACACAGCCGCATTAATTAAGGGACATCTTTAAATGTTCTAAACTAACCTCCTTCAATATCCCTGCGGTAGACAATCTCAAATATTCAAACTGGCATCTCCTTCTTCCCCCCCTCATTTGCTCCCTCACCGACTAACCCCAGAATATATGCAGCACCTCCCTCAGCTTTTCCACAAATTCATCTCCCCCTTTTGCGTTGACCACGCTAATATCCTACTGGTAGGAGACTATTACTGGGCAAATAACAACAAGGGAGGACATCCATCCTCTGATCTCTCTGATTATCTTAAGAACTCAAATCTCAAGCAACAAGTTTGCTCCCACTCACACCAAAGGCCACATGCTGGATTAAGTCTGGATTTAGTAATGTCCAGACTCACAGTGTCCCCATACGCATGATCATACATCTTCTTATTAAAATCTCTGTTACAGGACTATCTCCACAAAAACCTCCACTCCATTTTGGACTTCCCTCCAGGAGCTGGTCACGTGTTGACCTAAACTCCTTTTGGAACTCACTGGTATTAACTACACCCGATTCGGAAAATGACATGGACCAGCAAGGAAAGGCAATACCCGACTGGTTGACATAAGCCAGCAATACCCACGCACCACTTCGAAGATTAAATCAGACCAGGTGCCACAAAGCTACATCGCCCCAAACGTAAATGATGGAAGAGCTACACCACAGGGGCTAAGATGTCCTAACTACAACACTACAAACAATATAGGGGATGACATGCAAGCGTTAGTCGACAACAGCTTTGCTCAGGAGCTGATGCGGATGCTCCTCGATCGGTCAGTGACTTTCAAGACTGTGGACCAGAACCTTTTAGCTCACTTTGCTGAGGGGTCTGGCGCTCAAATGGATAACCTCCTTCTTAAGAGACAACTTCCAGTTTGTTCATCTCACCCAAAGTCCTTCTAGACTGCAGAGTCCGCAGGGATCAGCCCACCTCTTTAACATACATTTGCCCCCTAGACAATACTCCTAAAAAGACTAGCTGTACCATATACAACTACAATGACTACATGCAATTACTCTTCAATTTAGATAACTCCCCTAAATCCAAAGAGCACTTCCACTCCATAATGAAGTTCACCGGAAACTGGATGAACAGCAATCACCTGAAGTTAAACGAAAAACAGAAGTCATTATCATCAAAAAAATAAGCTTGAATACTGAACTGAATCATTCTGGCTGCCCGAGCTGGGACCCCTCCAATACCTAAAAAAAGACGCAAAAAGTTGTGAGGTTATTATTGACACTGAACAATTTATGTTGCCCCAAAGTGGTTCAGTAATCTCTTCATCTTTCCTAATGCTACGAAAAATTTAAAAAAGCAAAATGTCTCACCTTAGAGGCCCTTGTTTAGGTCATCATCACCCTTGTTCTATCAAGGTTGGATTACGCCAACTCCCTATATGTTGGCCTGCCCAGATGCCTCATCAGAAGGCTCCAAACTGTCCAGAACCAGGCTGCCCGTATCATTAATAAACAACCCAAACGATATCACATCACCCCCGATGAAAGACCTCCACTGGCAGCCTGTGGAACAAAGAACGACCTTCAAGGTCGGCTGCATCCTTTTCAAATCCCTCTACAACAATAACCCTATCTTCATCACTTCAAGAATCCAGAAATACACCCCTAAACGTTCCCTATGACCTGCCCATATGAACCTCATATCCGTTCCCCACTTCAAGAAAAAGAGTCTGGGTGGCGCCAGATTCTCAGTCTTCATCCACAAACTCTGGAAATCCTTCCCCCTAGAGAAAATGTTGGCATCTTGCTACCTGGAATTCAGGAAATCATTAAAAACCTGGCTATTTAGACAAGCATACAATTAACACTCTGCCTATCTGTATCCTACCTCTCTGACCCCTCCATAGTGCCATGAAACCGATCGGTATATGCGCACTTTATAAACATCAGTAACATAACAAGATGCCGGACCACTATAACATTAAGACATGAATGGAGGCAGGTTTGATCACCATGGGGACCATGTATGTCCACAGGCTACTGTAAACCTGTTAGGAGATAGAAACATAATATGATATTGTGGTTGGGTCAATTCCTGACCTATTATGCATTAATAGTGACTAGATCGGCCACATGGGTACCGAACCATAAGGAACCAGAAACGGCTGATGTACTGCACTAACTCCTCAGTCATGGAATAGGCCAGAGAGCGGTCACAATGACATATAGGTCAATTCTCAGGACATATACCACCAAAAACGTAGCACCCAGAGAGAAGTGGAGGTGTCGACAGACAAACAATGGGACACCGCTTTAACAAGGGTTAAAAAGGTACCAATAAATTCTCGCCTCAAATTCACCCAATTTAGTTATTTACATCAGTCCTACCTCACCCCCAAACAGCTTATTCATATGTTCCAGGGGTAAATAAAAAATGCCCAGGATATGCATGCCCTGAACTGACTTTTACCACACGTTATGTTCTTGCATGGAAATCAAAAAGTTTTGAACTGAAACAATAGCCCTGGCGGCGTGAACAGCAGGCGAACCTTTGACAGTAGATACAATTTCCTGTCTGCTGGGGGTGATGGCACGTACTAAATAAAATATAAATGCCACAAAATGTATAGACCTAACCCATGTCCTGACCAAGAGAGAGATAGCAATGGCCTTGAATTCCCCTGGGACTCCCCCGTTGAGTACACGGCTGGGGGGACATAAGTAAATGGGCAATGGCGGAGGTGGACCTGTGGTCATCTCTAGCGGATAGAGGGGAAAAGGGACCCCCAGGGAAGCATGGGATAAATATATGGAGGCGACCAAAAGCCAAGACAGGGGGGGGCTGGGTGAGGGACCCACTCCCGCTATAGACAGAGTGGGGGAGACCTGGGGAGGATGCGAGACACAGGACTGCGAAGAATAAAATCAAACCACCAGTTAGACTTTATAATGTTAAAATGGTTACCACGTTGGGAGTTTTAAACCTAATGTTGGTGTAGCTGACTTGACACACAACACTATTATGCGCATCAAAAGACAAATGATTAGCGGGTACCTTGGAGCAAGGAGATCAATGAATATAAGCATTGGAAATGCAATAGGTCTCGCATAAGAAAAGTTGGAGCTATTGGTCTTGTAAATGTAGTAATTTTTAAAGTTATGTTTATGTTTTTATAATAGCAAATGTATTAATTTTGTTATTGTAAATGCCAATATTTATTGAATTTGCAAATGTGACACCTATAGCATTATTAAAGCTAGATGTTTAGTATCCCCCTGTCTTACATGTATTGATATGACAAATCTTAATGGCTTATACATTTTATATGTAATTATTATTTACATAATAATTTTTGTAATGTATAATTACAATTACGATTCCCATCCCATGGCCTGACCATCTCCTTGTCCCCTTTACCATCGAAATACAGGGACCTCGCCCCAGTGACCCCCCCGCTGATAAACATCCAAGGTGTAGATGGGCAGCGTTCTCCCAGGCCAAATTCAATCTGGCACTTACTGAGAAGGGTCATCCTGGGGGCAATGGGGTAGATGAAATTAATTCCAACTTTGACCAACGCATCATGGAAGCCCTGAATCAGGTGGCACCATTGGGTATGGCGAAAATGGGGGGCCGAATGCAAAGATCGGCACCTTGGTACAATGAGGATTTGCGAACGGCCAAAGCAGCATGTAAACGCGCCGAAAGGCAATGGAGGATTGCCTATTCCACTCAGGGCAAAACAGTTTACATAGACTGCAGACGTGCCTATCACACGCTGATTAGGAAGGCCAAATCATTGTACTACTGCAATAAGATAGAGGAAGCAGAGCAGTCCACCAAGGAGCTTTTCTCTATTTATAAGTCTATTGCGATAGGAAAACCCGCCGCGGTGCCTAAGAAACTCTGCACCACGGAGGGCTGTAACCGAATTGCTGAGTTCTTTGCAACCAAGGTCACCAACATCTATAACTCCTTTCCCCAGAGGACAGACAGTGGCTCTGCCCCCTTGGAATCCTCCAGAATGAAAGGGGAACAACGTCTAACCACTTTTGTTACTCCTTCCACTACGGAACTTCTCTGTATTTGTGGATCTATAAAATCCGGTTCCCCCAGAGATCCGACCACTCCTAGTCGGCTAAAGGACAGCTTGCCAGCACTAGAGCCCTATGTGCGTCATTTACTGGATACCTCCTTTGAGTCTCAGGTGGTCCTGAAGGCCTGGAAGCAGGCAGTGGTACTTCCTCTGCAAAAGAAGACCAACGTCAGATTTGAAAAACTGGACAACCTCCGTCCCATTTCCCTCCTGCCCTATATGGCGAAGGTGGCGGAAATATAGCCAACATACAGCTTATGCAGTTTGTGGAGACGGCTTCGCTACTCCACGACTCGCAATTTGGCTTCCGCCCCCGTCACTCGACGGAGTCTGCTCTTCTCGTGGCGGTGGAAGCACTTAGACAGGGAGTGGACGAGGGCCAAACTATGGCATTGATCCTACTTGACTTAAGCGCAGCATTCGACACTGTAGCACACTCCACCTTGCTACAGTGTCTGAATGGAGGAGGGGTGACAGGAGCTGCGCGTGGCTGGATCAAGTCCTTCCTGTCTGATAGGTGCTTTCAAGTCAGATTGGGTGATTGCTACTTCGTCCCTGAGCCCAACCCTATTTAATATCTACGTCTCCCCCCTGGCGGCCATCGTGGAGGGATACGGTCTTCGCCTGGTGTCCTACGCCGATGACACGCAGTTGGTCATCTCCCTATCGCGTGCGCCCGGACTTGCAGCGGACATCTTCAGGAATTGCATGCAAGATCTTGCTGCCTGGATGTCCGCAAACTGTTTAAAGTTGAACGGTAGCAAGACCGAGGTGCTCGTGGTGGGGGGTGTACCGTCTGCGTGGTCGTCGGCGTGGTGGCCACCCTGTCTGGGTGAAGTTCCTGCTCCCTGCCGCGAGGCCAGGAACCTTGGCGTGTGGCTGGATAAGGACCTCACCTTCGGTCCACAGGTCGGTCAGGTGGCGGGGATATGCTTCAGTGTTCTGAGAGCCCTCAGGAAAGTGTTAGATCTGCTTCCCATCTCTGCTCGAAAGACGCTGGTGCATGCCCTGGTCACCTCCAGACTTGATTATGGGAACCTGCTCTATCTGGGGGCCACAGGCAGGGTTATGGGCCGCCTGCAGGTTCTTCAAAATGCGGCAGCGCGGCTGGTTCTCAGACTCCCTAGGAGATCTTCCGCCAAACCAGCTCTACGGGCCCTCCATTGGCTCCCTATTGAGAGGAGAGTGGAGTTTAAGGCTCTTGCCACATGTCACCGTATCCTGAGCGGCAAAGCACCTCTTCCGCTCCAGAGCCTAGTATCCCATTATGAGCCCGCACGCAGTCTTCGGTCTTCTCAGACTGGGCTGTTAAAAGTCCCAAGAGTATTCAAAGCTCGTATGGGAGGTAGATCCTTTAGATAACTTGCTCCCAAGTGCTGGAATAATCTTCCGCTGGAACTTCGACTCGAACCTTCCGAAGTCCAGTTCAGAAAAAAACTTAAAACGCATCTTTTCAGCGGATAGCTTTTGTGGGAGGAGGGGGGACAGCCACTTCACTTGTCATAGCGCGGGGACACGCCAGTGGCGTAACCAGGCGCTTAATAAATGTCCAATAAAATAAAAATAAATAATGGCACTACATTTAAAAAAAAAAGTGTAATATTTTTTTTGTACTTTTGTAATAAAGCTTTAAACATTGATACATTGCATTTTTGCTGAGAACTGGGTAGAGTGAGGGTGGTAGAGTGAGGGAGGTAGAGTGAGGGTGGTAGAGTGGTATAGTGAGGGCTTTAGATAGAGTGAGGGCAATAGATAGAGTGAGGGTGATAGATAGATAGTGTAATTATGTGGTGTGTAGTTATGAGGCACTGAGTGGTATTAGGAGTGTATGTTGCGTTGATCGCAGTGTAAATATGTAGCATATAAATATGTGGCACAGAGTGGTATTTGGAGTGTATGTTGCATTGAGTGTAGTGTAATTATGTGGCATGTAATTATGTGACACTGACTGATATTTGGAGTGTATGTTGCATTGAGTGCAGTGTAATTATGTGGAGTGTAACTATGTGGTAGTGAGTGGTATTTTGAGTGTATGTTGTGTTGAGCGCAATGTAAATACGTAGCATAAAATGTTGTTGCACTGAGTGGGTGTTGTAGTGGGTGTTGTAGTGTATGTTGCATTGAGTGCAGTGTAATTATGTAGCATGTAATTATGTGGCACAGAGTGCTATTTGGAGGGTATTTTGCGTTGAGCGCAGTGTAATTATGTAGCATTTAATTATGTGGCACTAAGTGGTATTATGAGGAGTGTATGTTGTATTCAGTAGAGTGTAATTGTGGGGCGTCTAACTATGTGGCACTGAGTGTTATTGTTTGGAGTATATGTTGCATTGTAATTATGTAGCATATATTTATGTGGTATTGTGTGGAGTGTGTGTTGCATTTAGTAGAGTGTAATTATGTGGTGTGTAATTATGTGCCACTGACTGGTATTCGGAGTGTATGTTGCGTTGAGTGCAGTGTAATTATGTAGCATTTAATTATGTGGCACTGCGTGGTATTGTGTGGAGTGTATGTTGTATTCAGTAGAGTGTAATTGTGTGGCATGTAATTATGTGGCTCTGAGTGGTATTGTTTGGAGTGTATGTTGCATTAAGTGCATTGTAATTATGTAGCATATAATTATGTGGAGTGTGTGAGGGTGCAGTGTGTGTGAGGGTGTAGTATGTGTGAGGGTGCAGGGTGTGTGAGGGTGCAGAGTGTGGGCGCAGTGTGTGAGAGCGCAGTGTGTGTGGCCTAAAGTAGTGTGAGGGTACAGTGTGTGTGGGCTAAAGTAGTGAGAGGGCGCAGTATGTGTGTGGCCTAAAGTAGTGTGAGGGTGCAGTGTGTGTGGGCTAAAGTAGTGAGAGGGCGCAGTGTGCGTGTGGCCTAAAGTAGTGTGACATGGCAACGCAAGAGGAAGGGATGGTGACGGGGACACACATTGTTCTCATTGTCCACTTTCGGCAACTTTGTATATTTTATATTTGTATGTGTGTTCTAAAATCCTATATATCTCGCATCATATGGTAAGCGACTTGATTCGGTTGTCTTCTTCTCTCATTCATGTAAAGCGCTCTGATGCCCTCGGGTCTAGCTTAGTGCTATAAAAAACTTACAAATAAATAAATATACCAAGCCAGCTTCTCACAGTAAGTAACTGGGGCAAAAAAGAACAATACAAATGTATATTAACTTAAATTAATTGCCCCAGAATAATACAAAAGAATTCCTTGAATATGATGGGCAATTCAACCGTGGATCATGAAAACCTGAAAGATCTGGAAATCTATTTACGACAGATTTGAAACTGAGATGTGCAGAAAGTCCTGCACTAATGTCCTAATGTCGAAGCTCCTGAATTTTCAATACCTAGTATGTATAATTGTGTATGTATATTGCATTTCTATAGCGTGATAACAGCCGAAAGGCATGGTTGAATATTTTACGCAGGCCAGGTTAGGTTTTTGTTTCGTACGGGGTAGGATGTGTACTCCTTATTTTTACATTGGCGTATACGAGACTATAAATCCCAGAATGCTATGTAAAACGTAGCCAGGACTAGGTTCAGAGGCATGGAGCTAGAAACCTTGAGGGCTGTCTAATGTCAGCCCTCGGGGGAAGTGGGGGCAGGCTAACGATCCTTTTATGCCCATTTTGCGGGTGTGGTGAACCCCCATTAGCACCGAGGCGTATAGAATTAATAAAATTAAGCACAACGGAATCGAGGGTTATCGATGTTCGAATCCAGGGGTAACGTAAGAAGGTTACTCTATCGCAGGACGGAACCTTTGTTCAAAGACCGGAACTTAAATGACTGTGCTGCTGTTTCCTGTCGGACCGGTTGCGCGCACTGCAGAGGAACTTCCGGGACAGAATTCCGGGTGCAGAGCGAAAGCACAGCACCAGAACAGGGGCAGCCTGGAGAAGCAAGCCGGGACAACAGAGTGATAGACCTTTGAGCGGCCGCCACTGAGAGGTGAGGCGCACCCTGGTACAGGATGGAAGGGGGAAGAAAGTGGTATAAGGCAACAGAGGGGAAACGGAGGGAGAAAGGGGGTGGAGCGGGTAAACAGGGAAGGATTACGTGATTAATATTTAGGATAGAATAAACTAATTAACATCATAGAAAGTGGCGAAGCGATGATTAACGTGTTGAAGGAGGCATGATGAGTACATGATGGACCTGGACGGAATGAGGAAATAGATGTTAGAAAAATGTTAGACAGGGGTATGAGGAGAGAAGATCAAGAAATAGGAGGGAACAAAACAGAATGGAAGGAGGAAGAGAGTTGGTGTCTCTGGACTGTTCTGCAGGGGAGGGGGCGGAGCGGGGAGAGGTGCGACACGGCAGGCAGGGGAGGAGAGTAGGAGGAGGAGGGGGGAGGAGAGTAGGGGAGGCACGGCCTAGCGACCGTGCAACCAAGAAGCGAGGGGGCGGAGCTGGGGGAGGCTGTGAGAGAGAGAGTGGGCAAGGCAGGCGGCTGGGGGCATGTGCACGCGCTTTTAAGCTCGATGCGCATGCGCATTGAGCTTAAATTTCACGGGCACTGCAAGGAATCGCCACGATTCCTTGCAAGTTGGTTAAAGAGTGTTTAAGCCCCCATAGTCTCGCAAGCTCGATGCGCATGCGCATCGACAGGCAAGACCTAAAAAACGGACATGTACGAAAATGTATGTGCCAAAAATAAAAGCATTGCGATGAACACCTTTCTATGCATTTTGATACTGTGAAGGATTTAAGAAATAAGGATTTAAGAAATAAAGAACCACTAGGTCAAAAATAAAAGCAAAGAGGGGCTTTCTGCTTTCTTTGCCCACATGTGGAAGCAGAGCAAACCTAAACATTTTAGACCGGTTCTAAAACATAATTGTGAGACAGAATAAAAGAGGCACACTTTTATCACAAGAAATTGAACATTTCGGCTTGTTTTCCGCTTTGTCAATAATACACTCAGTTGAAAACAAGCCTACATTATGCATATTTTGTAACACACTATCTTACTCTTAAGAGTTCGAATCGAAAGTGTTAACAAAACATTCTTTGTGGGTGAGCAACATATTCTGGTGATTGTGTTTCAATCCATCCTTTAAGAAACCTTTGCTCTGTATGGCGTTTGGGATACCTTTAGTGTCACCATACTAAAAATTCGCAAATAGCAAGATAATACTGCCACAGAATGTAACCCAAAGTTTGCCTTTTGTTGGCAAGGGAGAGGTGTGGCGCAGCGGCTGGAGCAGGTCACTCTGGAAGGCGGGGTCACAGTTTGATCTCGGCACCTCAGCTGGGTACCATGTGACTCTGGACAATAGCTCACTTCATCTCTCCAACCCTTATGGGTGATTAGGTCGCGCTCTACAAATACCGTATTTATTTATTTATATGGCAATTGATTTAGTTAGCCTGCCACATCATTTGACTTTCATCTGCCTGCTGCATCTTTGGCCCTCCTGACACAATTCCAGTGGCCTTGGCTGCAAGGGAGGAATGTTTGGTGATGGGAGCTCTGCCCTGCCTCCAGCTACATAAAAGGCCTTGACTAAACTCAAAGTGCCACTCATCGCCCTGTGCAAAAGTGGTGGAAGAATTACCATAGGTCATGGAATCCATTACTTGGTCATCCACTATACAAGGCTCAAGGTATTTGTATACCCGAAAGGCAGTGAGCCGGAGAGAAGAATTAGGAGCCATCACCACATTTTGTAGGTGGCTTCTCATCATTGGGTTACGCAAAAGGAGGGCAGGTGGTGAAGACAGATCAACGACTTGAACTCCTACATGGGTGGAGGGTCTCCTCCCAGGCAGTTTGACAACAAAAATAAGATAAATAGCGAATTACAAATATTTTGTCTTAAAGTGCTAAGGGGCCAAGTAATTGGCGGATCCATGCAATGTAAATACCAGGCAACATGACAACAAAATAAAGGGAGCCTTTTAGGGTTCGACCTTCCTATAACCTCTTGGGAATCATTACTTCTGTACTGATTTTTTTTTTTACTAAATGGAGAAGCCCTACCACATCACTGCTTCTGGTAAAAAAAATTGTTTTCTAGATAGTGCTTCCGTAATGCGTCAAAAGTACCTAATTTGACTTTGTTCAGCAAATGATCAAACAAATGGTGCGTTTTTACAGTACCACTGGTTTAGTATTTTCCCCAGAACAGCATGCTTCGCTATATTATTTCTGAGGGGGGGGCTAGGGGCGAGGATGGTACCAGATCCGAGGGTGGGCTGTCTGACAGTACTCTTTCCCCTAAAAGAGGTGCAAACTCCTCACACAGAGCAGCAGCCCCTGTCAACCAGGAAACCCCAGGGAGCAGCTATCATTGGTCTAGGAGGGTGGGTTGCACTAGGGCCTTGGCACTCTAGTTACACCAGGGAGTCCACCTCACGCAGCACCAGCCATTCATCAGTCAGCCTAGATCTATCGGGTGACGGATGCCTCTGGGTCAGAGGTGCAGGGAGTTTCCGGATAAGGAAATGCTTCTCAGACGAGAGCGTAGCCCATTACTAGAGCAAGGTCAACCATTAGTCAGTAGACACCAGACAGCCGTCCCTCCCCGCTGACAGCAGCTCCTCTCAGCAGATAGCTACTCATGCCAGCACCGAATAGCAGCCCCACCCGAAGACAGCAGCCCCACCCCGAAGACAACAGCCCCACACAGCAGACAGCAGCCCAGCTCAGCAGGCAGCAGCCCAGCTCAGCAGGCAGCAGCCCAGCTCAGCAGGCAGCAGCCCAGCTCAGCAGACGGCAGCCCAGCTCAGCAGGCAGCAGCCCAGCTCAGCAGGCAGCAGCCCAGCTCAGTAGGCAGCAGCCCAGCTCAGCAGACAGCAGCCCAGCAGACAGCAGCCCAGCAGCCCAGCTCAGAAGACAGCAGCCCAGCTCAGCAGACAGCAGCCCAGCTCAGAAGACAGCAGCCCAGCTCAGCAGACAGCAGCCCAGCCCAGCAGACAGCAGCCCAGCAGACAGCAGCCCAGCTCAGCAGACAGCAGCCCAGCTCAGCAGGCAGCAGCCCAGCTCAGTAGGCAGCAGCCCAGCTCAGTAGGCAGCAGCCCAGCTCAGCAGACAGCAGCCCAGCAGACAGCAGCCCAGCTCAGCAGACAGAAGCCACACCCAACAGACAGAAGCCACACCCAACAGACAGAAGCCACACCCAACAGACAGAAGCCACACCCAACAGACAGAAGCCACACCCAGAAGACAGCAGCCCAGCAGACAGCAGCCCAGCCCAGCTCAGCAGACAGCACCCAGCTCAGCAGACAGCAGCCCAGCTCAGCAGAAAGCAGCCCCACACAGAAGAAAGCAGCCCCACACAGAAGAAAGCAGCCCCACACAGAAGAAAGCAGCCCCACACAGAAGAAAGCAGTCCCGCACAGAAGAAAGCAGCCCCGCACAGAAGACATAAGTCCCGCACAGAAGACAGCAGCCCCACACAGCAGACAGCAGACCCACACAGCAGACAGCAGACCCACACAGCAGACAGCAGCCCAGCTCACAGCAGCCCAGCTCACAGCAGCCCAGCTCAGAAGACAGCAGCCCCAACCAGAAGACAGCAGCCCCACACAGGAGACAGAAGTTAACTCCAAAACACACATGTCCCCCACTCAGTCAGAAATCTCATGAATGAATCATGTTTTATGGTGCTACCACAACTCTGACTCTTCAGAAAACGTTGTACACCGTAAGTAAGCCATAATACACATGTCTACACTTTGTCAGAGCGTCTACCTGATATACAATCTTCCAGAATAATCTTCAAACTGATTTCTCCATTTCTTTCATATATCTTTTTCTATTTCCTCTCCACTCGTCCTTACAGGGTACCTACCCCCTACCTACAATTAGCCTCCATCACCTGATATTTAGTCTAATGTGCTACTGAACACTTCTTTGTCATTGTCTCATTCAAATCTCTATCTAGGATATCTGCCCATAGCGTTTCCCTGTCACATATTCAATTTAGTCCCTTATTCCTATTTTTACTCACTTTTCTTTTTTGTTATAATTTTCCTGGGAAACAAAATAAGACTATGTCAAACAAAAATGCTTCCCTAGAGCTCCCCTTTGACGCAAACCTCCCAGTGAGTCCCTCCCTCAGACAGCAGCCACAGTGAAGCAACAATCCACCCAGACTGCAGCCCCTATTAGTAAAGTATCCTAACTAAGCCCACCCCAGTCCCCATCAATCAACAGCTCATCCATCACGTGGCTGTGCTCCCAGCCAGGCAGCTGTCACCCGAGATGGCAGCAGCTTCTCCTACCCCCCACCCCCATAGGACTGTTATTCCCCCACCACTAAGCATCCTTCTTTAGTGCCAGGCATCAGTTCAGAACGAAGACGATATTATGGCAAACAAAGTGAACATTAATAAAGACTAGACATTGTATGGGGGTGGGGGGAGGTCATTGATTCAAGGTCATTCTGACCCAAACTGCTACCTACTGTCTGCCTGAAATCAGAGCTACTACTTTTTACCTTCTTCCTATATTATTCACGGTAAACTCTCCGTCTTATGCAGAGCGCTGCTGCACGTTTCTGCTGGCATCACACTATAAAAGCTGCGCACAGCTGATGGGTAACAACGAGAAAAGTCCTCAAGCCTCAGAAATTATTAACAGACACTGACAGATCGATGCTTAACGTGTAGCCTCCTAACGGGAACAGGAACCAAAATATGGGTAACTGAATGCGACCCTGGTCTACGGTGTAACACAAACATTATTTCCGAATTTACAGGTCTCCCTATGCGACCATACCGATGGTAGATTGTGCGGTATGCAAATGCCACTAATATAACATAACTTACACAGATGCAATGCAAAGCATTGCATATTGTATTCATTTGCCAACTGACAGTGCTGTTGGGCGATACTGCACACATCATATATAAGAAACAACGAAAGAGCGAGATAGAGCATCAAATAAATTACACAAATCTTTCGTTTCAGATAGTTACACATTTCCAGGTCAAGGAGAGCAAGTGATTTCCCAGAATTACACAATCATCAAGCAAGTGTCGAAGCTGGGATTAGAATCTATGTCCTAGGATCCAAAGTAAAAGACACACAAATGATGGACGGAATGCAGGACAAATCAAACATTCAGCTAAGTCAAAAGATCTGGGTTACATCCGTTGTTCTTTTGCTCTCCATGCCACCCCAGGTTAGACCCAGCCATATGCAGATCAGTCTTGACCCTGCTACCCATGGGACCAGTCAAGGCCAAACTGCCAAGCTAAGTCCTCACTGGACCAGAAACAATCATCCTGTGACCAAATCTCTTGACTGGGGGTGCGTGGTTGAAAAGTTTAAGCACTCCATCCATCATCTTGTTATGTTTGCTATGTTTGCCCAAAGTGACCAAGTCTATGCCCAGACGTGGGTCCCTTGCTCGCTGTGCTACACGATTCAAGCTAGCCTGACTGATACGGGGTGATACCCTGAAACTGGTCCCAGGATGCTTGTTTCCGGTCCAGGGAAGACCTGGCCTGGTAGTTCGGGCTGGACTTTTCCCATGAGGAGCAGGGTCAAGACTGATTTGCATATGGCTGGGTCCAAACTGGGTTGGCATAGTGAGAAAAAGAAAGATGGATTCAACCCAGATCTCGTGACTGAGGGAGAGTGGTTGAAAAGTTTCAGCACCCCATCCATCATCTAGCTGGGTTTGCTATGTTCGCTTAAAGTGGCCAAGTGTATGCCCAGACGTAGGTCCCTTGCTCACTGTGCCACTAGAATCAAGATAGCCTGGCTAATGAGGGGTGATAGCCCAGAAATCGGTCCTGAGAGGACCTGGCCTAGCAATTCGGGCTGGACTGTTCTCATGAGGAGCAGGGACAAGACTGATTTGCACATGGCAGGATCCAAAGTGGGGTGGCATAGTGAGCTAAGGAACAATGGAACCCAGATCTCTTGATTGGGGGGGTGAATGGTTGAAAAGTTTCAGCACGTTATAATCTTGTTGTGTTTGCTATGTTTGCTCTAAGTAGCCACAGGTATGCCCAGATGTGGGTCCCTTGCTCGTTGTGCCACTTGATTCAACTAGCCTGACTGATGAGGGGTGATACCCCAAAACCGGTCCCAGGATGCTTGTTTCCTGTCCAGGGAGGACCTGGCAACGCAGTTTGGGCTGGACTGTTCCCATGAGGAGCAGGGTCAGGAATGATTTGCATATGGCTGGGTCAAAACTGGGGTGGCATATTGGGCAAAAGAACAAAGAAGGATTCAACCCAGATCTCTTGACTGGGGTGAGTAGTTGAAAAGTTTCAGCACTTCACCCATCATCTTGTGTTTGCCAGGATCCAACGTAGATAGCTTAGCCACTGGAGCGCTCCTCATTCACTGAAGTAAGAATCATTTCTTCATACCTGACCACTAAATGCAAAGTCTAATCTGTGCTTCTTCTGTGCTTTGGGGTGGAAGGGATATTTAAACCAGTAATATCAGACCAGTAACCTGACTGAAAATAGTCCAAAGGAAAAAAAACGTTTTTTTAGCACCTTCCCTACAACGCATTGAAATTAACCCGCCAATGATATTGAAAAAGTCAGACTTTTCATATCACAAAATGCAGGGCTACCACAGCAACCTCAATGGAGTCTGTAGATGGAGGTGACCTAGAGCTCAGAAAAAGATGAGGCAAGTGCAGAGGGAGGAGTTAAACAAGGAAGAGAAGACATGGGATTTAGACAGATGTACCATCTTTATTGAAGACTACGGAAAGAAAGTAGTTAATAAAAAGTGACTGACAACAAGCACACATAACCAAGTAGCAAAAGCCACACTTACATTTTTACATACTTTACATTTATAATCAGCATTCATGATGGTTAAACAAGAGGCTCACAAATGCTTCCCCCACACCTGCCCCTATTTGATGCCCCTGCACACAAGACAACTTTGCATCCCTCTTATCGCAGCCTGCCCTTTACTCCACATTCTAGATATTGCCTCTCAAGCCACAGAGTCACAATAAAGGGCAACCTGAACACAAGGTTACTGCCTCAATTCCACCTTCTTGGCTCTTCACCCGTACTGCGAGACTCAAGAATATGACATCTCAAGTGCCTCTCATTGGGTACGCGGCTCGCACCTTGAGAGTAATCTCACACTTGTCCATCTACCAAGGCCCCGTTGAGTATAATGGACTTGCTACTTACATTCCGATTGTTCTTTCACACATTGCCCACTAGCTTCAAGGGATTCCATACACCGGCCCTTTTCATTCTGCCTCCTCTCTTCCTGGATAGTGGGGTCACAATAAAAGAGGATGAAGACTTTACAAACTTCCCTCCTGTTTCTGTGCATCTCCAGCAAAGTCTGGTTACATCAGGGACCTGATGTTAGCACAGGGATCTCACTGCCCCGGTCTTGGCTACCACATTTCATCATCATCCTTATACCCGTACCGACCAAGTGAGTGTGGCAGAGAAGATCACCTCCATGATTCTGCAAGTTCCAGGGCAGGTGAGGAACATCCACAAAGCTATCTGTAACAGTTTCATGGTTGCGATAATCTTACCATTAATTGACTTTGATATGATAGCTTTTCCATCCTGCAGCATCCTTCCTCAGTAAAGGGCAAAGATTTAATTCGCTTTTAAGGGTCATATCTGGAGATTACATAGTTCGGATTTTCAAATTACAGGGTGTTACCATAGTCTAGCC
This sequence comes from Lissotriton vulgaris, assembly GCF_964263255.1. Taxonomy (NCBI): domain Eukaryota; kingdom Metazoa; phylum Chordata; class Amphibia; order Caudata; family Salamandridae; genus Lissotriton; species Lissotriton vulgaris. The sequence goes on along the minus strand of NC_141697.1, from coordinate 331,035,316 downwards.
TAGAACAGATCATACTCTGCACCACCACTCTCTTCGTAGACAGAGGATGACAAAGCAGACTCTGCCTCTTTAGCCCGCCCCGCCTCCCAGCTGAGCCGCCCTCCCACTGACTACACACAGCGCTCCCATACCTGGAAGCGCTGTGACTCTCTCTTCGCTATTGTGCTGAGTGGTCGCTCCCCAGTGTCTCTGGCGACAACTGGTATCGTTGTGCTGCGCTCTGATTTAAAACTGCCTCGTAATTAATTGCCTGCAGTCTGCCTTGGTTGCCGCTTCGCTTTGTTTGCGTTTAATATTGCCACCGTAACTTTCACTTTTAAAGCGCGATATCCCCCGGCGCTCTGCTTTGCTCACCCCTCCGCTGCCATTTTGTTTGTTTTTGTTGTTGTGCTCTGTATAGAAAGCCGTCCTCTTTAGCCCGCCCCGCCTCCCAGCTGAGCCGCCCTCGCCCCTCCCCCTCCACTATCCATATATGACAGATGCTCTTTCGCGCAGCGTTCACGCGCAGCGGTCGCGCCCCATTCGCGCCAAAGGTAAGCCCGTCTACGCCCGTCCGCGCCTGGACCGCGCCCAGCGCCAGACCCCCTGGTCCTCGTAATGCCCACCCTCCCCGCATTACTTACGATGCCACCACCCTCCTAGCCCTTAACCCCGGCCGTTCCCCCAACTGCGTCAAAGCCGCTCCTGGACACACCCACGGACCCTTCTCATGCAACTCGTGCAAGTTCAACGGCACCAAGAACAATTCCTCTTCTACGAACACACAACAGATATCCGTCCCCAACCACCTACAATGCATCCTGCTCAACACCCGCTCGGTCCACAGGCACGCCATCGACCTCTGGAATCTACTAGACACCATCTCTCCGGACGTCACCTTCCTAACAGAAACATGGATGAACGCCACATCAGCCCCAGACATCACCATTGCCATCCCGGAAGGCTATAAGATCACTCGCAAGGACCGTACCGACCATACAGGAGGAGGCATCGCTATCGTCCATAAGAAATCCATCCGCATCTCGACCAGCTCTGACGTCAATCTCGCCAACACTGAACACCTTCACTTCCAGATCCACATCGACCCCAAGACCACACTCAGAGGCACACTCCTCTACAGGCCACCAGGACCCCGCGCACAATTTAGTGAAGACATCACAGACTTCATCACACCACACGCGCTCCCCTCCGAGGATTACATCCTTTTAGGAGACCTCAACTTTCACCTCGAAAATAACAACGACCGTAACACCACCACCCTTTTGGACAACCTCGCCAACCTCAGACTTAAACAACTTGTCACTACCCCCACCCACATCGCAGGTCACACACTCGACCCCATCTTCACCTCCAGCAAACATGTCTCCTTCAACCACACCACAGCTCTCCTTTGGACTGACCACAGCTGTGTTCACTTCACCTACAACAAGTCCACATCCAACATCCACCCCCAACCCACTCTGCGAAGAAACTGGAACAAAATCACCATCGACCAGATCTCCTCATCGCTTCTTCAAAACCCCCCCGCCCACTCCTCAAACCCCGATCAAGCAGCCACTAACCTCACCCAATGGTTATCCAACAGCGCCGACATCCTAGCACCACTGAAAAAACGACAAATCAAACTAGGCAGCAAGAAGGCCTCCTGGTTCAACGATGACCTTAAGAAATCCAAGCAACTCTGTCGCTCCCTTGAGAAGGCCTGGAAAAAAGACCCAAACACCAGCACTAAGGACGCCTTCAAAAACGCCACTCGCATACACCACCAACTGATCCGGAATGCCAAGAAAGCCGCTTTCAAGGACCGACTAGACAGCAACGCCCACAACAGCAAGGAATTATTCAACATCGTCAAGGAATTTACCAACCCCTCAGCCAACTCCAACGACATCACCCCCTCTCAAGCCCTCTGCGACTCCCTAGCCTCATTCTTCCACAACAAAATTGCAGACATCCACAACAGCTTCGACAACCGACCCGAAGACCAACCCACCCAACCCTCTGCAGGACCCCCACCCCCCTTGAACACCCTCAATGACTGGAACCCAATCTCTACCAAGGACACCATCCGTCTGATGAACTCTATCCACTCAGGATCCCCCACAGACCCATGCCCTCACCACATCTTCAACAAAGCAGATTCCATTATAGCACCGCACCTCCGAGACGTCATCAACTGCTCCTTCAACTCCGCCACCTTCCCGGAAACTTGGAAACATGCTGAACTCACCGCCCTTCTGAAAAAACCAACAGCGGACCCCACCGAACTCAAAAATTACCGCCCCATCTCGCTTCTTCCATTCCCGGCCAAAGTCATCGAGAAAGCGGTCAACAACCAGCTCGCCGCCTTCCTCGAAACCAACAAATCCCTCGACTCCTCACAGTCCGGCTTCCGAGCCAAACATAGCACTGAGACCGCCCTCATCGCAGCAACAGACGACATTCGAACCCTACTGGACAATGGAGACACAGTCGCCCTCATCCTCCTCGACCTCTCCGCAGCCTTCGACACAGTCTGCCATAGCACCCTTTTACAGCGCCTCAGAAACTTCGGAATCCAAGGAAAAGCACTGGAATGGATCACCTCGTTCCTCACCAGAAGAACCCAGAGAGTCCGCCTTCCACCATTCAAATCAGAGGCCACTGAGGTCATCTGCGGCGTACCACAAGGATCTTCACTCAGCCCCACCCTCTTCAACGTATACATGAGCCCCCTCGCGGCCATCGCACGCCAACACAACCTCAACATCATCTCCTACGCTGATGACACTCAACTGATCCTATCACTCACCAAAGACCCTAACACTGCCAAAACCAACCTCCATGAAGGAATGAAAGAAGTAGCCGAATGGATGAAGCACAGCCGTCTGAAACTGAACTCAGAGAAAACAGAAGTCCTCATCCTAGGCACCTCCCCCTCCGCCTGGGATGACTCTTGGTGGCCAGAGGCCCTTGGAAAAGCACCCATCCCGACGGACCACGCACGGAACCTGGGAGTCATCCTAGATTCCTCACTCTCGATGAACAGACAATTCAACGCCGTTTCTTCATCTTGCTTCAACATTCTTCGCATGCTCAAAAAAACATTTCGCTGGATCCCCACCGAAACTAGAAAAACGGTCACCCACGCACTGGTCACGAGCCGCCTGGACTACGGAAACACCCTCTACGCCGGTACCACCGCAAAACTCCAGAAAAAACTCCAACGCATCCAGAGCGCTTCAGCCAGGCTCATATTAGACATCCTGCGTAAAGAACACATCTCTGGTCACCTGAAAAACCTCCACTGGCTCCCCGTCAATAAGAGGATCACTTTCCGCCTCCTTACCCACGCACACAAAGCACTCTACGAAATCGGACCCGAATGCCTCAACACACGACTGTCCTTCTACACCCTCTCCCGCCAACTACGATCCTCCAACCAAGCCCTCGCCACTGTACCTCGCATCAATAAAACCACCATGGGAGGCAGATCCTTCTCCTACCTGGCGGCTAAAACCTGGAACTCACTTCCAACTCACCTCCGCCTTACTCAGAACCACCTAGCATTCAGAAAGCAGCTTAAAACGTGGATATTCGACGAGTAATTCCCCACTCTTCTTCAAGCGCCTTGAGACCCTCTGGGTATGTAGCGCGCTATATAAATCTATTGACTTGACTTGACTTGAGTTTCCATATTAAGCTTGTCATCAATCCAGATTCCCATGTTCTTTAAGACCTGTGTTGGTTTGGGACTATCACCTAATTGCTCTGGCCAATCAATTTCCAACCATTTGAGGGGTCGTTTACCATAATCATGACTTTAGTCTTTCCCTCATTCAATTTAAGCAAATTAACAACCACCCATTCAGTGGCCTTGGTTAAGCATTGGCCGAGCTGGATAGGATTAGGGATGGGATTAAGTGCCATAATAATTTGCGTGTTGTCTGCATATGATGCCAGGTCCTGGCAAAATGGCCTGTGGTCTGCCAAATAGCTAAAGCTGGGTGTAACTTGACCAAAAAATGGATGGCCGTTTTTAAGGGGCATAAAGGTTGGATCCTCTTGAAGTTTTTCCAAAGGTTTCTGAAATACACTTTATACCAAAGTTTAAAAAAAATGTAAATGGTCACAGGTGGTTCTCTATATTAAAATTATATGCAAGATTGCCATTTGCTCTCGAACCAGTACACTGCTCAAGACATTTAAACATATAGTTATTACTCAAGCAAAAACAGGTGGAAAGTTTGAAAATCTATCCTTTTAAAGTATTTGTAGTTTGCCAAAATAATTTCAAATTGAGTTTGAGAAAGCATTTTTAGTTATTGATGCAACAATCACCAGAAGCAACAATGTGCATAAATCGCCCATGTTCGCACAACAATGGAGCTACAGATCTGCTTTGCTGGTGTGCCAAAAGTGGGGAAGGATATGTGATGGGATTCGTCATGAAATTCCAATATAGTAATTTTTCCCCTTGTGGCATTAGTGTGCCACTATGCCATAATGAAAGGTGTCACTGCAGAGTGACTTGCCACCATCTTCTCTAAGGCAGGGCCTCCTGTATGTCATATTAGCAAAGGAACATGACACAGGAGGGTGACAGAGCTCTCCAGAAGCCTTGACGTTGCCATCACATAATGTAAGGGGCATCACATGCTGCATCTTTCAGACCATTTACCACCATTCTGCCTGCTTTCCCCTACAATGGCATGGTGCGTCTTCGGGCTCCCTCTCTAGGACAGGCAAGTCCTTTACTACCCATTATCTTGCTCGTTGATCCTTATGCATTCATTTGTAACTTTCACAGTCATTGATAAGGCAATGTTTTGTTCTAGGACCCTTTTGGCATGCAGCTTTGATTTGTTTTATCTGCTTGTCTTTTCTGCCTATTGGTCTCCATCCTGCAAAGCCCTAGGTTGCTGCTGGTGACATTGTGCCAAAATGTCATCCTTCCTTTGTCCCTAAGGCAGCATTCTCCATTAAGTAATTGGGGGAATGCTTGCTTGTTGTCGGGTAACCAGCTTTGGAAGGCAAAGCATTTTCCGTGTACCTGGATGCTGATGCCTATGCCCTCCTCGGGTAAAATCCAGGTCACCCCTGTATTCAGGTATGTGCCCCTCTATCCTTCGTGTGAGTTGCGTGGAAGTATGTCTGAAACTGTTTGAGTGCCATCCCTGCAGGAGGACTCAAGGTCTGTAGTTTTCGCAGCTAGCCACAAGAGGGCATCTCCTGTGCACATGATCTCCCATGAGTCTCTGGTGGAAATATTTATGCCTAATCAAGAATGGCTTGTCTCCGTCTAGAAGTTGGCTAGAATGCATAACCTTATCCCCCTGTGCACAGGGAGGAGCTGGAAAAAATGTTATATTCATTCAGTGGGGAAAGTGTTTGATTTTCTTATAGTGCCACTAGGTAATTGGGAGCTTAACTGAAATGTAGCTACCAAAAACCGCACAATCAGCATAACTTAAATGAAAATCAAGATGTGGGGTTCTTAACAAAAACTCCAATAAGCGGATAATGAGGCAACTGTTGTTTTCAAAGCATAACAAGCTCAATAGAGTTTTCTTCCTGGATCACTACATAGACATTGCCTATCTCACTACACTGAATTTTCTGAGCGTAGTCAAAGGAGAGGGAACCTATCTTGACCAGTACTCCAGAGAACCATGGAGGCTTTTACTCGACAGGACAGATAAGTCAAGGTTTGGTGGACACAGAGCAGCAGAATAAGCGAAAGCTTGAAGCCAGGTTTCAGTGCGCCAAAGGATGGTAACTCCAGCCTTGCATAATGACCTTCACTGGACCAATGGCAGCTGTCTTCTAGGGACATGACCCCACCCACCACATGCAAGTGGGCTAAATGTGTCCCCTTGTGTACCATATCTCCAACCCTGATCTCAGCCCGGCGTGTTGAAGCTCAGCGCCTCTTTACAGCAGAAAACCATAATTTGTGAACTGCATAATGAGCCACTACATAAGGTCCACCTGCCTCTCTGTACCCATGTATACCAAGCAAAAGAATATAACGGACTGGACGTTGATGGCAAATATAGAAAAAAAATCTAACTCTTAGATAAATAAAAATGTACAGCCTCTTAAAATTGCCTTTAACTGTGAGCTGGGAAAATTAAATATCATGGAAATTCAGTAGTAGAAACTGAGGTATGGGCCCATGTTGCGGCAAAGTGTCCCCTAAATGTGAGGTGCAAGACCCCACCCCACAAATGTCACCAGAAAATCCTGGCCACAATAATGAGGTACAATAATCAAACATTTTGCTTGTAGGTGCCCTCTAATAGTGAAGTGCCAGCAACCAGGCCCCACTAGGTACGAGAATATCCTGACCGCGACCATGAGCTACTAAAAACCAGGCCTGTTTCTCGGTCAGGTGCAGAGTACGGTCTTTATAGCACTACAAGAGTTTGGGACAATTCTTCTGCTTGGATGTGTCATGTATCAGGCTTCATAATTGGTCTTGGGTATCATTTGGAGGCAATCATGTATCAAAGAGATGAGAAGCAAAGGGTCTCTGAGAAGTTAAATCCTATTGGAAAAATCCCTTTCTCGAACGCCACTCAAAAAGCTAATGACCTTGTGAAATGGTGTAGTGGGGCACTATGTGTCTATTTCCTACGCAGAGCCACTTGGCCTCCCACAACCAGTTTAGCCACCAGAAATGACCACTGCGTACAGACAATGGGCAACAGTGCCACGCAATGACCAAGGGTGGATGATGGGAAGTATTTATAGTTTTTGTGCCTGAAGTGGTGTCCTCAGGAAAGCACTTCCCAACAAAGCAATTTTTTAATTTGTAAGCATTTTTTTATTTTATTTTTAAATACCTTTAATGTAAGGTTGATTTGTAGAACACTGCTTGTCACACATGAGGGTATCCATGCCATTTCACAATAACAGAGTTCGAATAGTACATTCACCTTCTCAATGGCCACAAATCCCTCAACAGCCCGAGGGCACAACTGAAATCTAGCAGTGTTTGAGAGATGGTTGTGTCTTGTGTAGCAATAGAGCAGCCCCAACAGGTGTGGGCCACGTGTGGGATTGGGCATGAGCCCCAGTCTGTGGGTACACGGTTGTTCGCCTGGGAACGGCCCAGTCGCCATCCAATGCTAGGCTTCATTAACTTTGTGTCTGAGGGTACAGCTAATGCGATATCAATTCACACACCCGTCTCCACCATCAATCCCTCCCCACAATTTGAGGCTGCTTCACATCTGCAGTAAGCACTGCACAAGAAGCCACGTGAAAAGCGCAGTTACTGACCAACTCAGTGGTACTCCTTTCATCAACCTATGAAAGAGGGAACCGTGAGCAGGCCATGAAGAGATTGTATTTGTGACCAGGAGGTTACTCGGAGTTGTACATGCACTGCGAAACTTTAATATTTAGAAACCCACCATTTTATTGCTCTTCCTAAATTCCAGGGCCTACTGTTACTTTTGACAGTAAAGCAAATGTTTATAGAGTACTTTTGCTGTTGAGTGGAAGGAAAACCAATATTTCTGCAGTACAGTGCGTGAAGCTCAGGGAGTTGCTATTAATTAATTAATTAATTATGGCCTGAGTAAAACACACGCAGAACACCATGTAACAGTGTTCACATAACCTTTCCTGTAAAGGTCATTTGTTGCCCTTGAATCTTCACTGTTTGATAAATAAAGCACGTTCTCTCGGCTCTCTTGTTTGTATATCAGCACCAACAAATATGCACTAGGTCAAGGAGCAGACGTGATACATGAAATTGTTTCCAATTACGTAGACGATCTTGTGGAAGGGAGTGTACACTGCGCACCAATCAAGGCAAGCATGCAACCTTCAAACAATGCATGTAACATTCATGGATTTGAATACGTATTAGATTATTTGGCAAAGGTGCAGGGCAATGTCGCATGCACTGGCCAAATTGGCAATCGCCATATCCTAGGTTTAAAAAAAACTGCACTGTTTGTATGTTAGGATTTTTTGTTTTTTTTTGCATCAATTGAGCGGTACAAAATCCCCCATCTCTAGTGCAGATTTCGGTAATATGCCCGCGGGTCTATGGCAGAGCTAAGAAATAATTTTTTAACTGAGATGATTTACATATACCTGCGCGGTCCCATAAACTGCTAAGTTTTGGTTTTAAGCATTTGCAAACTTGTTTAGGTTCCATGAGGTTTCCTGGCTTATTACACCAATACTCAAAGTTTTATATAGCGCGAACAAGATCTTTGCAGATATCAGAGCGCTTTACAGAACCAAGGGGTAGGGGCAAGAGGGTGATTAAACAAACTATTGGGTACAATATAGAAGTTGGTAGTAAATGAGTAGCAGGATAGGATAGCAATCATGTGAAAATATAATAACAATAAACAATCAGGTAACCAATAATACAGAAACGGTGCAAAGTCTTTGATCCAACAAAAATAGAGTTCAGGTGAACTTAGCCATAAGGATGGCTTTTACCTCTTTCTTAAAAAATGCAGTGGAGGAGATAAGCCTGGTTTCAGGCTGGAGTGCATTCCAGATCCTGGGTGCCATTCCTGAGAAGGAGCGTTTGTATGTTTTTTCCTTCCGGAATCTTCGAGGTTTCAGGAGGAGATTTTTTGTGCTTCCATTGGATCTCGAGCCTCCTGAAATAGTTAGCTTTTGAGTGAGGTAGTTGGGTGACTTGTGGTGTACGGCCAAGTAAGTCATACAGGCAATTTTCAGCTGTATTCTGGCTTCAAAAGGCAGCCAGTTCAGGCATTTACAATGCACAAAGGGGTAGTTAGTACGAGCAGTAGTAGGACATGGACTCAAAACCGACGTCTGGTGATGGGCTGGAAATTACTAGTAGCACTTAGGGAAACAAGTATTGGCAAAGCCAACAGGTCTCGCCTTCATAATGCGAGTGCCAAGCTAATGGGTCTGTCAATCTTAGTTTATAAAGCATTGTTAAAAAAAAAATGCTGGAGGAACATACATCTTAAGGTATCTCAGAACAGTATACTACTGAACTAAAGATTTCCCATCTTTATAAATGATGTGATTTATTGTTAAAATACTTTTTACTTTGAACAGCAAAGAATAAAGAGGTATCAGATTTTAGAGGTAAACTCTTTCTCGGGCCTAATTCAGTTCCACAGGACTCAGAACTGAAACAAATGCAAGAGACCTTTAGTCCTCTGCTGTAGCCCAGCGAACCCTTTTATGAGACTCTTAGAGAAGAGTCATCATTTTAGTCATGCTAAGTATAACTTCTGCTTCAAATGCAGGCTGAGTTAATCAGTCTGCCCCTATAACAGTGCCATAAATCCTGTCAAGCAAGTACTAAGCTTCATACACTCTTACAGTTTGCTAGTTCACAAGAATTAAACACGCAGCTGCTACCATAGTTCACAAGAGTGCTTTATTTTACATAAACTACAACAGGGCTGTGGCAGGGTGAACAGATGCGAGAGGTGACCGCTTTAACGGGATTTAACGGGTGGCAGCTGATCGGCATCGACTTCTTGGGATGTCTGGAATGGGTATTCCCCCCGCTCCTTTGAGTATTGCCAAAGGGCATACGAGTTGCATCCCTCGCAGCGATATCACCACATATGACTCCTACACGCCCTACGATCCCATATACCGATTGGTACATCCATTCCAGAATATTCCCCAATGGAAGACAGGTTGTTGCTTGACCCCATAACGGAGAAACCCACATCAACTATTTACCGTAAATTAATAAATACTATGCCCGACCTATTGGTCAAACTTATAACAGCTTGGGTCACGGATCTTGGGAGTTTAGACGAGGAAGACTGGCAGGATGAGCTGCACGATCCTAGAGCGATAGCAATCCGTTCAAGGTTCAGGTTGATGCAGTTTAAAATCCTTCACCGTTCTTACTACCCTCGTGCACACCTGTATGCAGGGGGAAAGTGCCAGTCGGCATCATGCGTAAGGGGTTGTCAACAAGAGGGCACCTTTTTTCATATCCTGTGGGAGTGTCCAGAGATCATTCCTTTCTGGACAAAGGTCACTGACACCATGTCTAGGATAGTGGGGAAGACTGTTCCGATGGACCCGAAGTGGCTTTTGTTGATGATAAAAGGGAACACTGATTGGTCAAGGTATGTGGAAATATGGTTGGCCTTGGCTGCGGGTGTAGCGAAACAAAATATTGCAGGGGGTGAGGAGCGCAGACACTCCCTTGGTGGGAGGACTGGAGGCGTGACCTTGATTGGTGCCAGAGGGCAGAGAGACTGTATATTAAAGTAGGGGGCGACCTAAAAAATGGAAGAAGGTGTGAGCGCCCTGGCAGAAGTACAGAGAAATTGGAGCACCCCCCTGGGTAGTTGTGTTGATGATTGCTGATTTTCCCTGTGGTTCCCCAACAAGCATTTTCTTGTTAACGCTTGTATTCTCTTTCATGTGGTATGTACACATTGTTTTTGTACTGGATGTTCTCATGAGAATTGTTAATAAAAAAATATTATAAAAAAAAATACTAATCTGTAAAAGGCTTTGCCAATGCTTGTTTGTAAAAAAAATTTAAAAAAATAATTTAAAAAAACATTTCAGAAAACTAGAGGAAAAGCTCATATATTTCTTAAGATATCTCTTATCTAACTACTGAATTCAATATCTTGAATTTCTATAAATGGCATGGTTAATTTTTTCAAATGTTATGCAGGAAACTATGTACAGAATTTAAAAGGCCTGTTGACATGATCGAATTTAAAAATACCACAGGAGACGAGTTGCAGGTACTTAAATGAACATAACTGCTGTCTGAGGTAGTGTAAAAATTCAAAGAAAACATTTGCTATTTACTTTCCATATAACTTGGAACTGGAGAAAATGCTCTTTGCATTTGATCTCTGCTGCAGCCAGATTTATGGATCTACAGGAGAAGAGGCCTCCCCAATCCAGTCCCAGAACTAAACCTTCAGCCTTAAATGCAGGCAGAGTGCAGCAGCCTGATCCTCCCCCAGGGCTATAAATACTGGCTTTGTGTACCAAAGCCAGGATTTAATGCAATGAACGAAAGGCAAAAGATAAAAATAAAAAACGTACAATACAAGTGTTCTCTTTGCTCAAACCTGGTCAAATATACCTACTGCAGTGCTTTTACAGATGCTCTGTGAGGGTGTGGGGAGCAACAAGGAGAGCAAGAACACACATTCGGTAAGTGCACAATAATAAAGCAGCTCTCCAAATGTGAGCAGTGGAAGGAATAAAGTCATCCAGTCAAAAGGTTGGTAAAGAAGCTAAGCACTAAGGGAGGGGCAAACATAAGAAGAGGAGAGACACCCACTGAATAAGCAAGCAAGCAAGCAAGCAAATTAGATTAACAAGAAAACCAACATATGTCATGTAATGGGCTTTCCCCTATTGGTAAAGTCCACAATAAGTCTTCAGCAACAAATAAAAGCTGCCTGTAGGCAAGACTTAAACGAAGGTTCCAGCCCTGCCACCATTACACAGCCAAACGCATGTGTTTTAACAGAGATATTTTTGTTTTTGATAGACCGCCCCCCTCAAATTACACATTTTAAAAAAATGAGAAATACCTACCAGAAAGAGGATCTTTGCCAATCAGCAAAATATCAGGCAAATTCATTACGATCAGCTGTTGAAGAACCTCCTGAAATGACAAACCAGAAAACACATGATGAGACTTGAAAATGTCACATTTGACTTCCAGTAAACAAAAAAAACATAATAAAACAAAAACAAAATCACAAGGAGAAGCAAAAATGCTACATTTCAAAGTGGGACATTTTCGGTAGATGCCTATTGAGGATTTTTTTTTTATTTTTATTAAAGACCTTTATTGTTAATATCGCCGATCGTCAACATAGATAGTGCATGCCTTTCCACTTCATGTAACATAAAACAGCATGAGGGCCCGAAGGTCAATACTTAAGGGTTACTATACACAGCCAGGGTGCCGGCATCCCGGAGGCCCGGCGGCGTGGGGTGGTGAAGCTAGTTCGCAGATACCAGGCATGTCTCTCCCTGTGAGCCCTTATCAATGCAACTGGACAGTCGGCATTCGTACAGAGCAAATATAACATTGCGGTCTTACAACAAAATAACAAAGAACCAGAAAGGGAACTACCCCTAAACTACCCCGAGACCCTTCCCGTTTGCTTCGAGTGTGAGCGTGTATTCCTGTCAACCTCCCTATGCTACTAATGTTGGTTGCGCCCTCCGTGTGTGTCATGACCACCCTCCACCCCTGTTGCCTCCCATTCCACATCCCACCCAGCCCGCCTCCCGTGTGCCGTGTGCGTCCTTTTCCTTCTTCTCCCTCCCAAACTCATATCTTTAGTTCTCCTCACGTGGCTTTTGTCCCAGGTCTACCTCGTCGTCCAACTCCTGTGCCTGAAACTCGTCGACGTCTGACGTGTCAGAGCTATCCTCCACCCCCTTGTGTAGGTGTTCCTTATAGAGTTCCCAGAAGGATTTCGGCCTGCTTTTAGGCGGCAGCAGTTCGCTATACAATTCCGTTTGCGTGCAGCAGTATTGCAGGTCCCTAAGCCACCTCGTTTTAGTAGGGAGTGGTCCGCGCATCCAGCAAGTTGCTATCACTCTTCTGGCTAACAGCATCGCCACATCCACTAATCTGCGTAATGAAGGAGCCAATGGTTTGGAGAAGCCTAGTAGTGCAAGCGACGGGGACCTCTGCAGCGGCTCCCCCAGTATCTCGTCTAGCTCTGCAAATACCTCCACCCAGAAGGACCTCACCCCCGGGCAGAGCCAGGCCAAATGAAAGAAATCAGCAACCTGGGCACGACAGCGCTCACATTCCGAGGACGTGCGAAGGCCATAGCGATGCAGTCGCTCGGGGGTGTAGTACACCCGCTGCAGAAATTTAAAATGCACCAGCCGGTGCCTGCCGTTCAAAGAAACCTTGCGAGTATTGGCGCAACAATAGCGCCACATAGCATCATCTATGGGGGCTTGGAGATCTGTTTCCCACGCTGCTCTAGCAGCAGAGGTTGGCAATGTTTGGTGCGACACTCCTAACTTGTTCACCTGGGAGACCAGTTTGGTAGGTGTTTTAGTCTTAATTACATATGACAATTCCGGGATCTCCTCAGGTTCCTTCAACGTGGGGCCTAGTATTTCTCGGCAGGCTGATCGGAGCCTGTGGTACTGGAACCTCTGGAGCAGGGTGGGAGCCGGGGCAATGGGGGGAAGTTGTTCCCAGGTTTTCAGAGTACCCTCCAAGAACAAGTCCTCCATATTTATTATGCCAAGGGCTCTCAGGGCCTCTATTACGCCCTTCTCGTTGAGCGGGTCGAGCCATAGGGCCCAGGCTACCGGCATCAGTGGGGAGTACATTAGTTCACAGCCTCGCTCCCTCATCAGAGCGTGCCACGCGTGGTTGGTCGCCTTAAGCGAATCCATATGCCCGGTTGCTCGGTCCGCCGGGAGGCAGATCGTGGCGGGCAGAGGGAGTGGGTCAGCGAACAGCCTCTCTAGAATGAGATGCGGCGTACGTGCGTCTCCGTGGATCCACGAGTGTAGGTGTATCGCCTGCGCCACTCGATAGTAGCGCTCCAGGTCAGGCGCTCCCAGTCCCCCCATTTCGCATGGGAGAGTAAGTGTCGCCCACTTGACTCGAGGTTGTTTCCCGCCCCAGGCAAGTCTGATTAAGACTTGTGTTAACCGTTTGAAGAAGACTCTCGACAGAACCACTGGGATATTAACAAAGAGGAAGAGGAACCGGGGCAGCACTATCATTTTTATGATGGCGATCCTGCCCAGTAGTGAGAGTGGGAGTCTGATCCAGACGTCCACGTCGTCCACTAGCTTGTTAAACGCGATCCCGTAGTTGTCCCGGATCAGGATCTCGGGGTCCGTGTGTAGGCGGATGCCCAAGTATCTGACCGAGTCGTCTGTCCATTGAAGGGGGTACTCCATATCGAATGGCCGTGTCACTGGGGTCAGGGGGAAGGCGATGGACTTATCCCAGTTCACTCTAAGTCCGGAGAGCGATCCAAAACGGACCACTTCTCTGAGGACCGAGGTCAAGTTGGATTCTGGGTCGCGGACGTACAGTAAAGTGTCGTCGGCATACGTCGAGATACCAATTTTGTAGGTAGGAAAGCTAACCCCCTCCAGGCTATGGTATTCTCGTATGGCACATGCTAGTGGTTCCGCTACCAGCGCATACAGCAGAGGTGACAGAGGGCATCCCTGTCGGGTCCCCCTACTGATGTGTATCGGCTCTGAGACTCTGTCTCCTAGCCGTAGACGGGCCGAGGGGTGGTGGTAAAGAGCCCCTATCCTCTGCAAGAACGGTTCTCCCAGTCCCAGTTTCCGCAACACTCTGATCATGAATGGCCATTCGACAGAGTCGAACGCCTTTTCCATGTCAAGGAAAATCGCCAGTGCGCGATTCTCCTGTTTTACGTGCTGTGTCGTACCCAGTACCGTGCGGATGTTATAAGTTAGATTCCGGCTAGGGACGAAACCAGATTGCTCCGGTGCCACGAGGTCTGGGACCAGTAAAGCCAGCCGGTTGGCTAGCACCTTGGCGTACAGTTTCGCGTCTACATTCAGTAAGCTGAGCGGTCTGTACGAGCCACAGAGATCAGGGGGTTTCCCCGGTTTTGGGATCGTAATCAGCAAGGCTTCCCGCATGGAGAGAGGCATCTCCCCATCCTCGCAGATGGAGTCAAAGAGGGTTATTAGGAGTGGGAGCAGGAGATCTTTGAATGCTTTATAAAAGCCTACCGTGAGACCATCGGAGCCCGGGGCACTACCCGACCTCATGCTGCCTAGGGCATCTAATATCTCGTCTCCGTGGATTGGGGCCATTAGAAATTCCCGGTCTGAGTTCTTGAGAAACGGCATTGAAATGTATTCCAGATAGTCATCAATTTCTTTTTCCGCCCCCTCTGCCTTGGAACGGTAGAGTTCCGTGTAATAGCGCCTAAATGTCTCCAGTATTTGGTCTTCCTCGGCCACCCTGTCTCCCTCTGGGGACTGCAGTTCTTCTATCACTAAGGGTCTCCGTGAGCCCTTGACCATACGGGCCAATAGCGCCCCCGGCCTTTCCCCCTCCCCAAACGCCCGAGCCGTGGCGTATTTGCCCATGTAAAGGACCTCTCTGTCCGCTAGTGTGTTGTATTCCGTCAGCAATGACTGCAGCGCCAGTCCCCCGTCGCCACCGGGAGCTGCCGACTGTCGATTCTCTAATTCCGCCAGTTTTGTTTCTAAGTCGGATAGTTCCCGCCTAATGGTGCGTAGCACGCTAGAGTGTTTGGACATGGCCATCCCCCTTATATACACTTTGAAGGCCTCCCAGACCATAAAGAAATCATCGACCGAATTAATATTGGTGGCGAAGTAACGTTCTATGTCTTCCGCCATCTCCCCACGGAAGGCATCATCTAGCAGAGCGTAGGGCGGGAAACGCCACGTGTAGGGTGGGATCCCCTTCTTGCCAGTGGAAAGATGGATCAGTATTGGTGAGTGGTCAGAGAGGGTGCGTGGGAGTATCTCGCAAGAGCTAATACCACTAAGGACTGAAGGAGAGGCCAACCAGTAGTCTATCCTAGTATGTATGTCGTGGTAGGCCGAGTAGTGTGTGAATCCGCCCTGCAGGGGGTGTTTGTCCCTCCAAACATCTACTAGGTCCAGCTTGGTCATCTCTGCTTTCATATAGGCGGCAGATGCTACCGGTCTTCGAGCAGGACCTGCGGAACGGTCCTTGGCAGGGTCAAATACAAAGTTGAAGTCCCCCCCCCATAACATTTTAGAGTGGGTGTGCGGTCTACATGCAGCTGACAGGGTCGCATAAAATTCCGGAGTATCATAATTGGGGCCATAAACGTTCACTAGGAGCAGATCCAGACCTCTCCCCACACACCTAGCAATGACATATCTACCCTCTAAGTCCATCTGTACCGGGGTCAACTTCAACCTCGAGGAGGGGTTTGCCCAAATAAGCACTCCACGGGCGTGCGTAGTGAAGCCCGCTGCCACTATATTACCTGCCAACCCTCTGGTCTGCAACATCCTGCTACTGACAGGCAGGTGTGTTTCCTGCAATAGGGCCAGATCAACATGGTGCCTGTGGAGAAAGCTAAGAACCTTCCTCAGCTTGCGGTAGTCATTTAATCCTCGCACATTCCAGGTCATCAGTTTTAGCATATGTCGGGCCTGTGTGTGTGTAGACATTACAGCAGCAGACATTGCAGTATACAACAAATCATTGTGACCCCAGGGGCAGAGAGAGTACGACGACTCAGGGCAACCGTACCAATGGTGGCTGGCCAGTCACTCCAGACCGATACACTTTTTTCAATCCAGCTACTCTTAGCAAACCTCGGGCTCTTCCATAACTCAACATCAACAATCCCCCCAAACCATACCCCTGATACCGCCCCCCTTGCTCCCCCCCACCCACAGCTGACCACCCCCAACCCGGCCAGACAGGACCCCCCATGAATCCCCATCAACTCAGAAACCTCAGTTTTTAAGGCAATACGAATCCCAACTCCCTGGGGAGTGTCACAACCAAAAGCACTGGGGCAAAGCGAGCCGAAGTTGCGCTGAACCACCAACGGTTTCAAAGTTTATCACCAGCTCGGTACCTCAGTCCAGCCCCAAAGTGTTCCAGTGCCTGACTCGGAATTCGACCATTCCCCAGCTCCCTCCGATCCCGACCTCGCTATCAAGTCTCGATCCACCTCGTCAGCACTTGTAGACATCCCCTGCAACCGTGGGAAAAGAACAATTTGCAGTACAATTTTTTCTCCCACCTACCAACCACAGTCTCCAGTTGCATCGGGCTGACAGCTCTCAGTGGGGGGAGGGGCGCATCACCTGCGCAGCAGTGAGTCTAGTCTCACCTCCCGTAGGGGGAGCAACATATACTGACTTCGATGCCTCAGTCCTGCTCCTCCAAGTTCGACGTTTCACCCAAGTCCACTCCGATTTGTTGTCGTTGTTCCTTACGCTCTCGAGCCCATGTCTTCAGAGACTTCTGCAATTCCTTGGGATCCGTAAAGAAGTACGATTTCCCACCAGTGTTTATTCTCAGTTTGGCCGGGTAAAGCATTGCATAATCGAGCCCCAACTCGCGCAACTGTTTTTTGTGCGGCGCAAATTGCCGGCGCTCCTCCTGTACTTTGGCCGTGAAGTCTGGGTACAGCGAGATGTCCATGCCTTCCATCTGTAGCTTTCCTTTTTCCCTGGCCAACCGCAAAGCTGTGTCTCTGTCCCTGTAATTCAGGAGTTTCGCAATAATGGGACGGGGTGGCGCGCCAGGCTGTGGTTGAGGGCCTAAAGTGCGGTGCGCCCGCTCCACTATGAACATCGGGGAGAAAGCCTCCTCCCCAAGCAGTACTTTCAGCAAGTTCTCTACGTAGAGCTCCATTTTGCCAGTCCGAGTTGATTCTGCCACCCCCGTAATACGAATGTTCGATCTGCGGGAGCGCGCTTCTAAATCTTCGGATTTATCACGGATCACCTGCAGTAGCCTGCCGAATTGCTTTCTGTCCTTGTCCCATTCGGACTGTGCCTCCTCGGCCTCCGTGAGGCGTCTCTCCGCCATATCCAGGCGCTCCGCATGCTTGTCCACCCTTTCCGCCATGCGGTCCATGCGGTATGACAAAGCGTCTATCTTGGAGCCCACCGCCTCAATGCTGTTCTGGATGCCCTTCTCCATCGCTGCCAGCAGGTCCCGAAGCTCTGTAGTAGCTGCCGCTGCCACTGGCCCTTTAGGGGAGGCCTCAGGGGCCGGTATCTCGGACCCTTTGGGTTTGCGGCGGTCAAATGATAGTTTCGCCTGCGTGGCATCGTTTTTCCCCATGGTTTCCTCCCAGCGCAGTGTGGTTCTGTCCCAGGGTAGTCAGGGCCGTGGAAGTAGTGCTCCGATCGCCTCTTCACCACCCCCGGCAGCTCTACAGGAGTTAAATGGGGCAGGCGGGCCAAAATGGCGGTTCCAAAGTGAGCGCTGCCGCCGCTGGGCGTCCTGTTCAATCCCCCTCGCTCCGCCAAACAGTTTTAGCCCCCGACAGTACCTTATAGCAGCAGTGTCACAGCGCGAGGGCTCCCGAGTGCCTCAGGGTCCGTCCTTGACCGTGGTGATCTCCGCACCTCCGCACTCCGTACCGGCTCTTCGCCGTGTCCACCGTGCTCCGTCTCGGTGTTCCCGTGTGAGGGTGCAGGCGTGATCGCTGTGGGGTGGTGTGCAGTGGCTGGGGGGCTCCCCTGTATCGAGGTGACTGCTCACGGATCCGAGCGCTGACCACCCCGTCTCCTCCAGCTGTCGGGGCCGCACGTCGGGTGACGTCGCTCGGCTCGCTCCGCAGGACAGGCCGCGGCTTCAGGCCTGGTCCGCCGCCACTCTACTTCGCGGAGCTTCGCTGCGTTTCCTGTGTAGCGAGTGGCCGCTCAAGCTCTCTCGATCGGGTCCGGGGGTGCCAGGGGCCACAAGGTACAGCACACAGCGAGCCTGGCACTCGGTAGGATATTTTAGCAGGATATTGTAGGGGCTTGGGCGAGGAGCCGAAAGCTCACACGTCCGACATCGACGCTGGCTAGCTCCGCCCCCCATGCCTATTGAGGATTACTCGACCAATGGTTACTCACTCTCGACTTCTGCGTAAGCAATCCAATGTTAATGGATGTGACTACTGGAGGTCAGATGTCTCACTATTGGCTACTACTCATTGTCTGGGAGATGCGAGCGCTCTTCTCCTTACATGTCTTCTTACTTACACACCCAAGGAGACAGTGTTCATTTACAGACGGATCCCACAGAAGTGTCAAAATACACCACCCAATGTCTAAGATACTGCAATCCAGTTCTGCCACGTTTACACCAAGCCCTGTTTGTAGATCTCAGAGGCGCTAAAATCAATAAGCAGGACATACAAAAACAGGATAAATTAAAAAAAACATAAATAAATGAAAATGTAATCATAGCTTCTATAGGTTGTTGTAAATTATTTATCTTAAATCCCATTATAACGTCAAGTACACCCGGAGGAGAAAGGGACCACTTTACATTCATAAAACAAAAAATATTGAACCAGCTTGGCAATGGATCATACAGTTAAAGCCCCTGCAGCTCACATTATATATTTAAAACCCCTTGAGCACACACGTGCAAATAGATCTATGTGCAGGAGATGTGCAAGGCTGTTAATGAGGAGGACGCTTCTGCAAACACCTGGTGCTGTTCTCGTAGGGGAAACGTCAGGGGAGCTTGAAAAAAACCCAACAAAAGCACCAAGATTCTGCGACAAGAGAGGCGCCATCACAATAGACAACCTCAGCTTTGCATCTGAGCACAGATATGCAGATAGGCCTGACCTATACGAAGTAAAGAACATTTCGGGGTTATCTTTCAATCTTCTTATATCTTGAAGTTGGCAGACAATTTCCTCAACATTGATATTTCCCCAAATCCCTTGGCAATTTATAAAGTAAAACCTTTGATGGTCGTGAAAAGGATACAATTAGTAAAGAAGCAAGAGAGTATATCTTTATTTCTTTAACATTTACCACCTACAAAAATGAATATTGAGAGTGACAACCGAGTGCAGAGTGTGAGCAGAGGTTTGTGTACTTGTGCAGGCTTACATTCCTCTAGGGGCCTGTTAGACGGACCGGGAAGGTCGGCCGAGATTACGGGGAGAGGTCTCCGGGGAGAGCCGCCTCCAACGACTGTACAGACAAGTAACTTCCCCCCCACAGATGGACACCACACAAGACTGAAGGTTAACGAGACTTTATATGCAATTCTTAGGTTACGATGGTATGATACAAGGAGGTCTGGACTCAGGGGTCCCCTCGATTCAAGTCTTTGGCTGAGGAAAGGGGTAGCGGGACAGTCTTAATTACCAATGAGTACGAAGTAGCTCTCAATCCTCGAGCTCGGCGTTGAGATGATCGGGCCGTGGAGGAGCCAAGCAGGTCCCGATATGGATGAAGGAAAGATGACGGTTACAACGGTCCGCGGCCACGCCAGCAGGTCCCGACGACGATGAAGACTGTAGGTTACGACGGCTGTGGCAGCGCCAACAGGCAGGATGATGGTGCACAGGACAGAGCTACGGCAGCGCCAGTAGTCCGTCCAGGATGAGTTCCTCTTTACGTCTCTCGACTCCAAGATACAACTGCCTTCCTGCTCTGGAGCTGCCCCAGTTATAGGGCTGGCGTGCTTTGATGTCCGGACCCTCGCACTTGGGGGTCGGGAGGTCCGGGATGAGGGAGTCCAGACACCCAGCAGGGGGGTGGAGCCAGCGCCCGGGGAGGTGATGGGCGAGCGGCACTTGGCGGGGGAGAGCCATCGGCACCTCGTTCTCCCATTGACTTGCCAAGTAGCCCGCTCACCTCCTGGGTGGAGGGTGGTGCCGAAATGTCTGAGGCCGGGCTAGGCCCAGGGTTGAGGTCGATCGGGGGCCAGGCGGCCTCGTGATGAAGTGTCCAAGATGGCGGCCCAGGCTGGGCGCGTGGGCCGGCAGTGGATCGGGCCCATGAGGTCGATATGTTTGAAGGCAGGGGTCCCTGAGGGGACGGAGGACGTGCAATGGTGGTGTGTGGTACTTGCGTGACCGGGCTCGGGCCTGGTCGAGCCGGGGGAGAGCGGCCCTTCACGTGGCCTGTCCAACATGCGTCCCCCCCAGCTGAAGGCGGGGAGAGTTACCCATCCTCTTGGGGACTCTCCTCGTCGAGGCGGAAAAACCGGGACAGGCCATCCGCGTTGGCGTGATCTGACCCGGGCCGGTGTTCGACTGTGAAGTCCATACCTTGCAGGGAGATGGACCAGCGTAGCAACTTTGGGTTTTCCCCCCGCATATGCATCAGCCACTGCAGGGGTCGGTGGTCGGTCTGCACCCGAAAGTGGGTGCCAAAAAGGTAGGGCCGGAGCTTCTTGAGGGCCCATACCACCGCGAAGGCTTCCCTCTCTATGGTGCTCCAGCGTTGCTCCCGTGGTAGGAGTCTCCGGCTGATGAAGGCCACCGGTTGATCGAGGCCTTCGGTGTTCACTTGAGACAGGACCGCCCCAATGCCCTGGTCGGAGGCGTCCGTCTGGACGATGAACTCCCGGCTGTAGTCGGGGGCCTGGAGCACAGGGGCGGAACACATGGCGGCTTTCAACTGTTCGAATGCCGTTTGACACTCTGAGGTCCAGTTCACTTTCTTGGGCTGATTCTTTGACGTGAGTTCTGTGAGAGGCCCCACTATGGTACCATAGTCTTTCACGAACCTTCGGTAATAGCCCGTGAGGCCCAGGAAGGCTCGTACCTCGGTTTGGGTGATAGGGGGCTGCCAGTTCTGGATGGCGGCAATTTTCAGCTGTAGAGGGGCCACTAGGCCGCTTCCCACCTGGTGTCCGAGGTAGGTCACAGATCCTTGTCCAATTTGACACTTGCTGGCCTTGATCGTGAGGCCAGCTCGCTGAAGGGCTTGCAGCACTGCTCGGAGGTGGTGAAGGTGCTCGGTCCAATGGTGGCTGTACACAGCGATGTCGTCGAGGTAGGCGGCGCTGAACCCTTCGAGCCCCGCCAGGACCTGATTGACGAGCCGTTGGAAAGTCGCTGGGGCATTCTTCATGCCGAAGGGCATGACCGTAAAATGGTAGTGGCCATCGGGGGTGGAGAAGGCAGAGCGTTCTTGTGCTCGGGGGGTGAGGCCGATCTGCCAATAACCTGCTGTCAGGTCGAAGATGCTGAGGAAGCGGGCAGCTCCCATTCGGTCGACCAGTTCATCTGCCCGGGGGATGGGATGTGCGTCTGTTTTGGTGACTTCATTCGGGCCCCGGTAGTCGACGCAGAACCGGAGTTCTGGTGTGGCTCCGGTGAGGTTCCGTGACGGTTCCGTGACAACTTGAACCCGTATTTTCAAGTTTGTCGGAAATACATAAAATTGGTATCAGTGAACCGCAAATGATCCATTTAGTATATCCTAGTGTTTTCGCTACGCTACGAGCAAGAGCACTCCTTCTACCGACACATTTCTGATATACACACGGCATCCATCTTAGATCGTGGCCGCCATTTTGTGTTTCCTTGCCCTCACATATGCAATAGCCTCTGATCACTTCATTCACTCCACTTTGATTAAGGACACGTAGCTTTAGCCGGAGATTCACCTCTTACGTGACACGTGCACCTAAAACCAGATCACGCTGTAGCTGCATGACTCGACAAAGGCTGCCTCCACTGCCCGAGGCCAGTCCTGCCAAACTGGTCTTCGTGTCCATTGTACCTGATCATGATTAGGCGGCCGAAGCCGGTAGCCTTGCCCATTTACAACCCACAAACATCTCTTATCCCGCTTTTCTATCTTCTGCACCTGGCTCTGCTCCTTTCCTTCTGGGCCTTTATTAGGGGGAGGTAACGAACTTTACGATGAGGCGGTCCGGCTCTTGAATACAATATTGACAAGGGATTGTGATGGACTGGTGGGAACCCCTCTTCGTGATGTTTGGTATCAGATATTATCGACAGTTCCTGTGTAACGCCAAATATTTATTGTTTAGAGACACAAAAGGTTTGGGAATGTACCGACATGTGAAATATTTGCCTAGAGCACAATTTTTAGTATATAAGGAGCAACCCACTTTGTACAAATCGAACAGGCTCCTAGTCTCTGCCCGTGTGTAGATTCTGTGACTTCTGTGTCCCTGCAGTAATAAACCTTTGGTCTTTGACGCCACCATCGAGAAGCCCGTGTTTCTGTTCATTTGTGCACCAAGGCAGGTGGGACTCCGGGGTCTTCGGGTGTTGTACCCTGACACCTCTGGACGGAACCAAAAAGTCCAGAACTCCAATTGGCGCCCAACGTGGGGCGACGTCATTCGGTACCGGTCCAAAAGCCTGAAGAGTTCGAGAAGCTTCGTGTGAAGATTCCTGAGGGAGGCGCCCCACTTCATCGATCCCGGCATATCGCAAAAGTGGCCCTGAAGTCCACGAGGATTCCCGTTCAGGACGGCTGCAGTGGGCCGTTGCCTTGACCGTCGCCCTGTCTTGGACCCGAAGTGGTGCAGTCCTTAGTACGGCGAAACGTGACGGGTTTCTCCTTGGTGACGTCTTCAGTGCCTCAGTTAAGTATTTAGTGATAGCTAGCTGGTTACTTTTGTGAGGATTGTTAAAAATCCTTGATCGGTTCTTGGTTTGGTTTGGTTTTGTAAGATTATCATTGGTTGTTCTAGTTACGATAATCTATTTGGTTTAGTTTTGGGTATCGATACATCAGTTCGTTTTTGGTAGGCCTAAGTTCTTGGTTCAAGTGCACAATTTGTTTCGTGTTTGTTTGTTTTGTGTTCCGGACTGAAAATGGTAAGTCGGAAAATGTTGTCTTGTTTTAGTTGCAACAGTGACTCACAATTAGAGGACTCTTGTCTGGTTCCTCCGATTGGGACTCCCCTATATGATTTATACTGTAAGTATGGTGTGGGTCCTATAACTTATAATGAGATATGGGTCCGTTATTGTAAGAAGGATGGTGTCCTTAGTTGGCCACTGCATGGTAGTTTTGAACAAGAGATTCTCGACAACTTAGAAGCGAAATTGTTTAGGAAGAAAGCCCGGCCGGCAATGTTTGACTCTTTTCGTTATTGGCGGAAAGAATCCAAACAGAGAGAAATGAAAAGGTTGAAGAAAGAGCAAAAAGAACAAGAAGAGTTAACTCTAGAGCAAGCGACTAAACAGTTGCAGGCTAACGAGTGTGAGAAGGCTATAGATGTAGCCATTAGAGAGCATAACTTAGCGATTGACAAGTGCTATCCTGCCTTGCCATCGAAAATGGCTAAGACACTGGAGGATTCCGAAAACGATCCTCTGCTATCTTATCTGTTACGTTCACCTCCACCGTATGCACAAGGTGCTACGGCTCCACCCATCCCGAATGTTCAATTGCCGGTTGCTGGACAACCTGGTATTCCTGTTCCTGTTCCTCAGAATCAAGTTCCTATACTTCCTGTGGTGAATGTAAATGTTCCTACAGCTCCTCCTCTTCCCACACTGCCAGCTCCTATACCTACCACTGTACCTACTGGTCCTCAAACTATTTTTATCGATACTCCTACTGTTTCGTCATCTATTCCTACCTCTACTGCATTCTCTATGTCTGCGAGTGTACTAACTCCACTTTCTGTTCGTCGAAGAATCACTGATTCTGTTACTAATATGCTGTCTCCTATATATAAAACCTTGATTAAGACTCCTACTCCTGACTCTGTACAGAGACGGAGTCAGCTTCCAAGTACTGAGGAACGGGGAGTTTTAGACTCCACGGCTCTCAGATGGATTACGAAAGTTAGAAGATATAGTACGGAAGATGTGTTAGAGACATTTATGCAATGGGGAGAGCCAACGCAACGGTACGTCTTTGATGAGATGTGCTCGTTGTTACGTGAGGAAATAGAAGAAGACGATGTCGAATCAGATTTGGAAGATTTAATTAAAGTTCAAAAGGAGTTTGCGGCAGGAATGATAGTGGGTGATAAAATAAAGCAAGCGATGGAACTCATTTTGAGTTTTAGAAATGATCCATCTCTTCGTTCGCCAAGAGATTTAGAAAAAGGTAAAGCAAAGCTAAGTCGCCAATATCCTATGAGGGAGGTTCCTCCAATTTGGCGCGAAGCAGTACAACGTGATGATAATGCAGGAATTGCAGCTGCTCCAGCACAGTTCCAAAGAGTATGGATACATATTCCATGGAAGCGAGCGGAAGTGTTAGCAGTGAAACAGGCTTTGCCAGATCCACGTAAAAATCCAGCCGGATATTACAAGGAATTGACACAGACAGTTGAGGCTTGTATAATGAACTTAGCCGACATTGATATGTTGTTTGGTAATGTAGTTCCGCAACCAGTGTGGGCTAAAATTCGTAGAGAGGATCATCAGGCTGCTTTAGGTGGTGATTGGGCAGCTATCACTGCAGCAGATGCTCAACAAATAGGTGGTGCGAAACCCGAACCTTTGATTGCTAATCTGCCAGGTAGAATAATTGATTTAATGAAGACTCTGATGCCAGCATTGCGTGTTAATTGGGACAAGTTGTCAGCGTGTAGACAGAAGAAAGACGAAAGCGTCTCGGACTTCTTCACGAGGTTCGAAGAGACTTTTGTAGACCATAGTGGTCAGGACATGAGCACTGAAGGAGGACAGAGATTGTTTGTCGATAAATTTGTGCATAATTTGTTACCTGAATTATGCAATAAATTGAAAGACTCAGAAAGTGCGTGGGCTGTATCTACGACAGCGCAAATACTTGCGACTGCCCAGTACTACGAAAATAGGGATAAAGAGGAAAAGGAGAAATCAGAGAAGAAAACGAAAGATTTAAAAACTAAAGTTCTTTTGCAGCAGGCGTATCCGCCTCGTACGAATCAGACTAATACGCAGCAAAACTCATATCAAAGGACAGATTATAATACATCAAGGCCTCAATATCAGTGGAATCAGTGTGCGTACTGTAAGAAAGAGGGTCACTATAAGAATGAATGTCCGATCTTAGCGCAAAATAATGCAGCAGCAGCTCAGAGAGGTCGTGGTGGTTATGCGCAGAATTCTAGAGGTCGAGGACGAGGTGCTATGCCTCCGCAAACGAATGTTCGTCCTTCTAATCACTTTGATCAACGAAATGTACAGTCAGCTCAACAGAATAGGTCTCAGCAATATCTTGTTGAGGATTATTGTGAAATTGAAGAGGGATTTCAACAAAATGGGTACTAGGACAGCCATGGACAGAGAGAGGGAGTAGTATCAGTTCCAGTGGATCAGAGTGGGCCTTATGTCGCAGTAGCAACATCAGGTGTAGTCGAACCGTTTCTGTTGGATACTGGTGCCGCAAAAAGTTCTATCATGCATGCGAAACTCCCTGGCGCACCTTTGTCTGGCTCAACAAATGTTTCCGTAGGTTTTTCAGGCGCCCCTGTGTACAACCCGATATCTGGTCCTTTGTCTATTTCTGTTGGACCGTGTCACTTGAAAGCACCCCTGATTTTGACGACAGGTTGTAATGAAAATCTGCTTGGTTTAGATTTGTTAAAACGACTATATGCGACATTGTACTGTTCTCCGGAAGGAGTACAGCTTACTTTGGGCAAAAGACTCACCTCTCCGATGTACTTGTCAATGGACGCACTCCCGCCGGAGCTACGTTCACTCCCTGATTCTCTTTGGGCGACTGGTCCCAATGATGTAGGTCTACTAGAAATTCCACCATATGTAGTAACTTTGAAAGCGAATGTAAAATTTCCAAGAATTCCTCAATATAAAATCTCGAATGAAGGGGAACGTGCACTTTTACTAATCGTGCAAGATTTGATTAAGAAAGGTGTGGTTGAAGAAACTCGAGGAAATGTCTGTAACAGTCCTGTATTACCGATCTTGAAACGAACTGATCCTACAAAGCCTCCAGTTTATAGGTTTGTCATAGACCTTAGAGAAGTTAATAAGATTGTAATTCCGCAGTTTCCTGTAGTGCCAGACATTACTGCCTTGTTAACATTGATTCCTGCCACAGCTACGTGGTTCTCAGTTATAGACCTCAAGAATGCATTTTTCAGCATTCCAATAGCTGAAGAAAGTAGGGATATTTTTGGCTTCTGTTTAGGAGGTCGCAGTTTCAGATTTAAACGCGCTCCACAAGGCTACTGTGAAAGTCCATCCATTTACAGTCAAGCTTTAAAAAGTCAGCTAGATTCTTTTGTCCTTCCTCCAGGCTCTGCCCTAGTACAGTACGTAGACGACCTTTTAGTGGCTGCCGATGACAAGGAAACTTGCAAAGCAGCTACAATTTCACTATTGCATCATTTGTCTAATTTGAATCATAAGGTGTCCCCTTCCAAAATGCAATATTGCTGCCAAGAAGTAACCTACCTAGGTCACCTCTTATCAAAGGAGGGAAGGAAGTTGACCCCAGAAAGAATAAAAGCAATTACGCAGATGAGTGTTCCACGCACACAGAGGGAAGTACGTGCCTTTCTAGGTATTACCTCCTACTGTAGGCAGTGGATTCCAAATTTTTCTCTTTTAGCGAAGCCATTGGTAGCTTTGACTGGGAAAAATGTTCCGAGTCCGGTGCCATGGTCTGATGAATGTCAAGAGAGTTTTATTGAGTTACGAAAAGCACTGTGTTCAGCTCCTGTATTGGGTACACCTGATTATAGCAAGCCATTCACGCTCTACGTTCACGAAAGAGAAGGTTGCGCGTTGAGTGTTCTGACACAGAAGTTTGGTGACAAACAACGCCCTTGTGCGTATTTCTCATCAACATTAGATCCGGTAGCTAGAGCATTGCCTAGTTGTTTGAGAGCTACAGCGGCAGCTGCAGCTTCCATTCGACAATCTGCTGGTTTGGTGATGAACAATATGCTAGTGGTCATGGTTCCTCATGCAGTGGATACACTCATGAACCGAACGAAGACACAACACCTTACTAGTGCGAGATTATCTGGTTACGAGTTGACGTTATTAGCGAGTCATATTCAGATCAAAAGATGCAATGTATTGAATCCAGCAACATTGTTGCCGACTGATCAAGAGTCGAGTGATTCTGAGCCACATGACTGTTATTTTAAAACGGAGGAAGAGACAAAAGGTCGCATCGATTTGAGGGATACTCCCCTATCCGACCCGGATGGTACGCTGTATGTGGACGGGTCATGTTTTAAATTGGAGAATGGTGATGTGACTGCTGCCTACGCGGTAACGACTTTGAAGACGATTGTGGAGACTGCAAGAGTGAGTCAGAATTCTGCCCAAGCTGCAGAATTAATAGCTCTTACGAGAGCGTGTGTTTTAGCTGAGGGAAAGAGAGTGAATGTGTTTACAGATAGTCAGTACGCATTTGGCGTGGCCCATAGTTTTGGCCGGTTGTGGAGAGAAAGGGGTTTCATTACGTCCCATGGGACTAAGATTCAGCATGGTCAGCTAGTTAACGACTTGTTGGAATCTCTAACCTTACCGACTGAAGTTGCGATTGTGAAGTGCAGTGCTCATAAAGCAATCACGGATGATGTTGGTCGGGGAAATGCCTTTGCTGATGAAACCGCTAAACAAACAGCTAGAGACATGATGAGTAGAATGTATGTTGCCACGTCTGCGAGATGGATTGCTGAGTCTGGAATGTGTGAGGACACTATGGAAAGTGTGAAAGAGATTCAGAAAGAAGCGACTGAGGAAGAGAAACGCGTATGGAGAGAAAGTACGGGCAAATTGGACTCGAATGGATGTTGGATCGATTTGACAGAACAGCAGCGTTGGATGTTGCCTGATGCGTATGTGCTTGCAGTAGTGACGATGGCGCATGGAGTGGCGCACATAAGTTCTAAAGGGATATGTAAGATGTTAGCTCCGGTCTGGAAGAATGAGGGAATCAGTAAGTGTGCAGAGAGAGTGGTGAAAAATTGTATGGTGTGCTTGATGCATAATCCTGGCAAGGGAACTCCAACTCCAGCTGGTCATTTTGCTCCTCCTTCCTGTCCCTTTGAGGTGATTCAGTTAGACTTCATTCACATGGAACGCTGCAATAATTTAAAATACGTCCTGGTGGTAGTTTGTGCTTTTTCCAGGTGGATAGAAGCATACCCACTAAAGGACAACACTGCTCTATCTACTGCCAAAATTCTTCTAAAAGAATTTTTCCCTAGGTACGGAATGCCACGGATTGTATGGTCAGATAACGGAAGTGAGTTTATAGGGAAAGTTATGCAGAGTGTG
The DNA here is from genome assembly GCF_964263255.1 of Lissotriton vulgaris. NCBI lineage: Eukaryota > Metazoa > Chordata > Amphibia > Caudata > Salamandridae > Lissotriton > Lissotriton vulgaris. The sequence continues at coordinate 331,006,652 of NC_141697.1, read as the reverse complement.
TGTGCTGGTCTAGGATTGAAACAAAAATTTCATAGTGCAAACCATCCCCAGTCTGCTGGTTTAGTCGAGGGTTACAATGGCACCCTCAAGCTTAAAATAGCCAAAATACAAGCATCCACAGGTTTGGCTTGGCCAGACGCACTTCCCTTGGCTTTGTTATCAACGAGAGCAACAGTGCATTCTAGAATAGGGCTTTCTCCATATGAGATTGTGTTTGGCCGCCCAGCAAATATCTGGGGTGTGCCAAGGCCTAAAAGGTTTTGCTCCATTGAATATCCTATGTTGATAGACTACCTTTACGACTTGACTGCTAAATTAAGTCTTATTCATCAACAGGTTTTTGATGCTTTGCCAAAGCCTCCGGAGAGTCCAGGGCATCAACTGAAACCGGGTGACTTCATTGTGGTCCGGAACTTCGCGAGGACAAAGAATCTTCAGCCTCGCTACATCGGCCCCTTCCAGGTCCTGTTGACGACGAGGACAGCTGTACGTGTTGCTGGCCGCAAGCACTGGATCCACGCTTCTCACGTAAAGCGTGTTCCACTGCCGCTGCCCTACGACGATTGGGTGAAGAAGGGAATTGATGCCTCTGAATCTGAAATAACTCCAAAATTTGTCCCTTTCAGCGATGCCGATTTGATTACTGACACTTTGAAACTTGACTCTCCTCCTGAAAAGACTGTTTTGAACATTGAACATTTGTCTCCAGCATCAAAAGAAACTTTGCCATCTGCGAACGTAAACTCTGCAACAGCTGTTAGTGATACACTATTTTCCGATCAAACAGTACCAGCAAAGAAGAGATACAACCTTAGAAGCCATAAAACGAACTAATAAAGCAGGCAACTGCATATTGTGATTTTGATACATATATATATTGAACTTTTGCTTTTCAGCCAGGAAGTTTGCTATTGTATATTGTTTTTTTAAAATTGCCTTGCCGTCTGGGTAGCCGTAGGGTCGTGGCTGTGTGCCTAGTTTGAATTTGCAGGGGTCTGACACAAGGTCGATCTTTCTGTTAGTTTTGGGAACCCCCAGGGCTGACAGAGGCATTTTCATCTACGTACACATCATCAGTGGTCGCGAGCGGATTGTAGAAGATGGAACTTCCTGCGCTGCAACGAGAAAATGTGATTTACGTTCGCAGAAACAAACTTAATAGAATTCTTCACAGCAAATGTTTCTTGATGCAATGTGCCATTACATTTTTGATTGTTTTAGCAACATTGGTGGGTGGAATTGTCTTTAGCATAAATTTGATTTTTGTGCCAGTTTCTACAGTGCCTCCCCTTGATCCAGCTATTTCTACTGTTTCTTCTATACACTCTTTTCACTCATTTCCAGAACATGAGCAAGCCCGACGCTCAGAATTCATTAATAACACTTTTGTACAGCTCTTGCACCAACACCAACTGGTAGTTAACACCACAGACTGCTGGGTGTGTGGCTTGATACCCCACACTATGGATAAAGGTATTCCCTATTTGGTTTTGCCTTACAGCTATAATGGATCATTTCAGGCCTTCCAAACCATCTTTGCTTATGCCCTTGAAACCTATCCTCCACGTCCACCACGTTCCACTAAATATAACTCTGCCAACAAAGCCTTAGTCCAGGGAATTATTGACATGGTTAAGGACGTCAATAATACTCCATCTTACCCTAGAGACGAATTGCGAGTATATTTAAGTTGGAATACTTCAGAGTATCGCCTTAGTTTAGGAGAAAGCAAGCGCAAAAGCTCAACTCCAATCTGGGTCGTATCTCACCGAGGTCAGGTCTGTTTGCAAGGTAATGGGAGAAATCCGAGAGCTCAGCTAGGGAGAAGTGAGTGCGTAGAGACTTATGTGTTTTCGGCTAACTCCTCCCCTGCCTTCCTCACTGCTAGGGGTACCTACTTCATTTGTCAAGACAGAGCTTATACATGGTTGCCTGCCGACTTCTCAGGATCATGTTACATTGCTCGATTGTTGCCTCCGACATACACTGCTTCACCGGATTACCACAGAACAAGAGTAGCTAGAGGTGTTTTCAGCAAGGAAGATACCGCTGGCCAGGAAGCTGGAGACTTCTTCAAAGGCTTCCTTCCGTTCTGGGGGCCTATGGCCAATAGTAGAAACATACGTCAGCTAACACGGGTAGTTGAATCTACTATTACCGAAACTGCTGGTGCCCTTAGCAATCTGACAGCTGAGCTTCAGGCGGATAGGCTCATGACATTACCGAACCGTATGGTTCTAGATGTTATACTTGCAGATCGAGGTGGGGTATGCAGAATGATCCAATCGAGCTGCTGTGTCTTTATTCCTAATAATGCTCCAACAGTTTACGAGGCGATCTCTAAGTTACACAAGATTTCGGACTCCATACATGTAGACAAGGGAAACTGGTCCTTCATGGAGTGGGTTTGGACTCTGATCTCAGCGTGGGGATGGAAGATTCTAATGGTCATTGGTGTCATCTTAGTATTCCTATTCTCATGTTGTCTGATTATCCAGTGTGGTCCTGCTCTGTGTAGTCTTTGTGCTACAACTTGTCTCAGAAAACCACCTGCGTTTGGAGAAAAGACACGAGAAAGGATGATGATACAACAGCATGTCACTGACCTGATGAACATAGAACTAGATTCAGACATAGATTGAGTAATTGCCTATGTAAGGGCAAAAGGAGGGTCTGAGGTTCCGTGACGGTTCCGTGACAACTTGAACCCGTATTTTCAAGTTTGTCGGAAATACATAAAATTGGTATCAGTGAACCGCAAATGATCCATTTAGTATATCCTAGTGTTTTCGCTACGCTACGAGCAAGAGCACTCCTTCTACCGACACATTTCTGATATACACACGGCATCCATCTTAGATCGTGGCCGCCATTTTGTGTTTCCTTGCCCTCACATATGCAATAGCCTCTGATCACTTCATTCACTCCACTTTGATTAAGGACACGTAGCTTTAGCCGGAGATTCACCTCTTACGTGACACGTGCACCTAAAACCAGATCACGCTGTAGCTGCATGACTCGACAAAGGCTGCCTCCACTGCCCGAGGCCAGTCCTGCCAAACTGGTCTTCGTGTCCATTGTACCTGATCATGATTAGGCGGCCGAAGCCGGTAGCCTTGCCCATTTACAACCCACAAACATCTCTTATCCCGCTTTTCTATCTTCTGCACCTGGCTCTGCTCCTTTCCTTCTGGGCCTTTATTAGGGGGAGGTAACGAACTTTACGATGAGGCGGTCCGGCTCTTGAATACAATATTGACAAGGGATTGTGATGGACTGGTGGGAACCCCTCTTCGTGATGTTTGGTATCAGATATTATCGACAGTTCCTGTGTAACGCCAAATATTTATTGTTTAGAGACACAAAAGGTTTGGGAATGTACCGACATGTGAAATATTTGCCTAGAGCACAATTTTTAGTATATAAGGAGCAACCCACTTTGTACAAATCGAACAGGCTCCTAGTCTCTGCCCGTGTGTAGATTCTGTGACTTCTGTGTCCCTGCAGTAATAAACCTTTGGTCTTTGACGCCACCATCGAGAAGCCCGTGTTTCTGTTCATTTGTGCACCAAGGCAGGTGGGACTCCGGGGTCTTCGGGTGTTGTACCCTGACACCTCTGGACGGAACCAAAAAGTCCAGAACTCCACCGGGGGCGGCTGCTTTGGGGACCAGTACGACCGGGCTGGCCCATGGACTGTCGGAGGGCTCGATGACCCCGAGCGTGAGCATTTTGGCCACTTCCGCCTGGATGCAGGCCCGTACCCGATCAGGTACGCGGTAGGCCCGGTGGCGGATAGGAGAGCTGTCGCCGGTGTCCACATCGTGCACACACCAGGAAGTGACACCTGGGGTGAGGGAGAACAGACTGGCGAACTGTGACAGGAGGGCTTGGCACTCTTGGCGTTGTTCTCTGGTGAGGGTCTCCGAGAGTCGGACCCCATTCACGGAGCCGTCCTGCTCCTGGGTCCGCAGGAGGTCGGGGAGAGGTTCGGAGTCGTCTTCAACCCCATTGTCTGTGGCCATCAGTAGGCTGAGTTCTGTTCGTGCAAAGTGGGGTTTCAGTCTGTTGGTGTGGAGAACTCGGAGTGGGTTCCGGGAGGACTCCATATCGATCAGATAGGTGGCAGGGCCCTTGCGCTCGATTACCTTGAAGGGCCCCGTCCATTTGTCTTGGAGAGCGCATGGCTCCGTGGGGGACATTACCCATACCTGTTGTCCCGGTTCGAATTCAATGGATGAGGCGTTCTGGTCATACCATCTTTTCATGCCCTCTTGACTGGCCTCTAGGTTGGCTTTTGCTAGGTCTCTGAACCGCCGGGACTGGTTGCGGAGGGTGAGGAGGTACCGGAAGACATCTGGAGGGTTCTTGGCCGGAGGCATCTCCCAGCCTTCCTTGATCAGGCTGAGCGGCCCCCGTACTGGGTGCCCGTATAGCAGTTCAAATGGGCTGAAGCCTAGGGATTTCTGTGGGACCTCTCGGTAGGCGAAGAGGAGGCACGGTAGCAGCACATCCCACTGGCGACGGAGGGGCTCCTCCAATCCCCCGATCATCCCTTTTAGCGTGCGGTTGAACCGCTCAACAAGTCCGTTCCCTTGGGGGTGATAGGGGGTCGTGAATCGGTAGGTGACCCCACACTGTTGCCAGAGGGATTTCATGTATTTAGAGATAAAGTTCGTGCCTCGGTCGCTGACGACTTCTCGGGGGAACCCTACACGGGAGAAGATCCCCATCAGGGCCCGGCCGACCACTGGGGCTGTCACGGTCCGGAGAGGAACAGCCTCGGGGTAGCGGGTGGCGTGGTCCACTAGCACCAGGATGAAGCGATGGCCTTGTTTTGTACGCGGGTCCAGGGGTCCCACAATGTCTATTCCGACCCTCTCAAATGGGGTCGTGACTACTGGAAAAGGTTGCAAGGGGGCCTTTAGTTTGCGGCCGCTCTTCCCACTGGCTTGGCACGTGGGGCAAGATCGGCAATGCTGGTGCACATCGTTTCTCATTTTGGGCTAGAAGAAGTGGGTCACTAGGCGACTGTAGGTCTTATCTTGTCCCAGGTGCCCTGCCAGGGGGACATCGTGGGCCAGGTTTAGCAGGAAGTCTCTAAAGCGGAGGGGCACTACTAGTACTCGGTTGGCCCCCAGCTCGGCGATTCTTTGCTCGCTGTACAACAGATCACTGTCCCAGTAGACCCAATGAGTTCCGGAGGTATCCCCTGCGCTTTGGGCGAGCGCTTGTTGGCGAAGTCCCTCTAGGGAGGGACAGGTCTTCTGTTCCTGGCGAAATTGTTCTTGGGTGGGCCCCCCCTCTTGGGCCCACTGGTCAAGGTTAGCGAGGTCGGAGGGTTGAGCAGGTTCGAGGGGGGTGTCATGGTCGGAGGTCTCGGCTGGGGCGACCGGAGGCGGTGGCGCCGGCCATTCTGGTTCTTCCGGGTGATGGTTGGCACGGGCGGCCATGGACCGGGTGGTGACGCACGCCCAGTCCGGGACGCCTAACATCCCCAAGTGTTCTTTTCGCTCCACGGCTGCCCACGGGGAGCTCTCTAGGTCATTTCCGAGGAGGCAGTCCACGGGGGCGTCGTCTCGGACCGTCACCTTCAACATGCCGGAGACCCCTCCCCACTCAAAGGGGACGCAGGCCATCCGACACAGACTTTCCGAGTTGTCGGCTGATCGCACAGGGCAGAGAATGTTCGGTAGATATTGTTCTGGGGTCACCAGGTGACAGCGGACGGCTGTCACACTGGCCCCGGTGTCCCGAAGGGCTTCGGCCCGTTGTCCATTGATGCTCACCCATTGGCTGTACTTCCGGGTGTTAGCGGGTAGGGGGACCCGCGGGACCATGTCTCTTCCCCCTAGGCACGCGAGAGTCATGGCGGCTGGCTCCCACTCCTGATACTCTTGCTCGCCTGTTTCTTGTTCCTCGGAGATCTGTTCTTCCCCTAGTGCCGCGGCGGCCACTTGGCGGGGTTTTGGACTCTGATACTGCGGGCAGCTTGGGTCGTTTGCATAGTGGCCGACTCGTTGGCATCGGTGGCACGTGACATTGGCTCTGTACCCCGGTCGCGCCGGGGTGCTGCCCCGGTTGGCCGGGGGGGTGGTGCTGGTAGCGGGGGCGGCCGGAGTGTTGTCTCTTCCTCGTCCTTGGCCCCCTCCTCCTCCTCTGGGTCGGTAGTGACCATTGTTGTTCCTGCTCTGCTCGTAGGACCCATTCCGGCCCACTCTGGTGATCTCCCACCGGTCAGCTTCGGCTGCGAGCTGCCGGGGATCGGTTAACTTGCTGTCGAGGAGGTGTTGGCGTAGTTCAATGAAGCAATTGTTGGACAGATGCTCCCATACCATCAGATTGAACAGCTGCTCGTAGGTCGTGACGTTGTTTCCTTTGATCCAGCCTTCGAAAGCTCGGCTAAAGTACGTGACATAGTCCACCCAAGTTGTACCCGGGATGCGTGTGCAGTCTCGGAACCTCTGACGGTACATCTCGGGCGTGAGGCCATAGCGGGTGAGGAGGGCCGCTTTCATATGGTCGTAGGAGGTCATCTGGTGGTCTGGGAGCTGTAACAGGGTATCGCGGCCCTCATTGAGGAATCTGCCCCATAGGCCGGCTCCCCAATCGTTTCTATCGATCCGGTGTGCAGTCATAGCGATTTCATAGGCCTTAAACCATTGCTGGATGTCGTCTTCTCGGAAATATTCTCGGACCACATCCTTGGGGATGTGTACCTTTTTTTCCGTGGTCCCCGGGGTGTGCGGTCTCTCGGGCACCCCTAACTCTTTATTCTGTTTGCGCAGGTTGATCTCGGCTAGGTTCCGTTCGTGCTCGTACGCCAGTTTCTTTTCCTCGAGCTCCCTTTGTCTCTGTTTCTCCTCTCTTTCTTCTCGGAGACGTAGGTGCTCTAAGTTGATTTTTTGTTCGGCCAATTTGAGTTCTACGTCCATCTTGAGTCGGGCCATTTCTAGCTCGTGTAGTCGGGTTTTTTCTCTTTCTTGGATTTCGTCTTGCGAGAGACCGGTTCTTTGCCCTTCAGGGGCCGTGCTGGTTTTGTTCGCGGTGCTTTGCTCAGGGGCTTCGGCATCCCTGGTCTCTGCCCAAGATTCTAGGGCATGCTTAAAATCGTCCTTGGTGCTTAGTCCGGTGGTAGCGATACCTAGTTCGATGCAGAACTGCTTTAGTTCACGATGACTGTATTCCTCTAGTTTTTCCCTTTGGAACTTCTCAGTTGATCCGCTTTCTTTAGTTGTCATTGTGGTTCGTTGTGGGGTGAGCTACTCTCTGTACGTTATGCGGTGATTCGGATCCCGTCGCTGGCCACCAATGTTAGACGGACCGGGAAGGTCGGCCGAGATTACGGGGAGAGGTCTCCGGGGAGAGCCGCCTCCAACGACTGTACAGACAAGTAACTTCCCCCCCACAGATGGACACCACACAAGACTGAAGGTTAACGAGACTTTATATGCAATTCTTAGGTTACGATGGTATGATACAAGGAGGTCTGGACTCAGGGGTCCCCTCGATTCAAGTCTTTGGCTGAGGAAAGGGGTAGCGGGACAGTCTTAATTACCAATGAGTACGAAGTAGCTCTCAATCCTCGAGCTCGGCGTTGAGATGATCGGGCCGTGGAGGAGCCAAGCAGGTCCCGATATGGATGAAGGAAAGATGACGGTTACAACGGTCCGCGGCCACGCCAGCAGGTCCCGACGACGATGAAGACTGTAGGTTACGACGGCTGTGGCAGCGCCAACAGGCAGGATGATGGTGCACAGGACAGAGCTACGGCAGCGCCAGTAGTCCGTCCAGGATGAGTTCCTCTTTACGTCTCTCGACTCCAAGATACAACTGCCTTCCTGCTCTGGAGCTGCCCCAGTTATAGGGCTGGCGTGCTTTGATGTCCGGACCCTCGCACTTGGGGGTCGGGAGGTCCGGGATGAGGGAGTCCAGACACCCAGCAGGGGGGTGGAGCCAGCGCCCGGGGAGGTGATGGGCGAGCGGCACTTGGCGGGGGAGAGCCATCGGCACCTCGTTCTCCCATTGACTTGCCAAGTAGCCCGCTCACCTCCTGGGTGGAGGGTGGTGCCGAAATGTCTGAGGCCGGGCTAGGCCCAGGGTTGAGGTCGATCGGGGGCCAGGCGGCCTCGTGATGAAGTGTCCAAGATGGCGGCCCAGGCTGGGCGCGTGGGCCGGCAGTGGATCGGGCCCATGAGGTCGATATGTTTGAAGGCAGGGGTCCCTGAGGGGACGGAGGACGTGCAATGGTGGTGTGTGGTACTTGCGTGACCGGGCTCGGGCCTGGTCGAGCCGGGGGAGAGCGGCCCTTCACGTGGCCTGTCCAACAGGGCCCAACCCCTTTCTTTCTTTTTATTATGTATGTATACTCAGACCTCTGCATTTTCCTTAATGCACTTATTAGCAAACGCAATGCCTGGAGAAATAGTCCGGACATTGCCCTACACTTTGCATAACAGCAGGAATAGATCCCATCTGGTAATCTGAACCCCAGTAGCAAATGACCACCACCAATCCACTGCCAAGAGAAATATAAACAGTTTCAAAATCTAAAATGCTTACCACAATTCCTGTGCAAGGGAACATCTCAACAGATTTCTGCCATGATATGCCAAGGTACCAAAATATATCAAGGTGCTCCTCAAATGCCAGGCCACTGCCGGCACTGTCATTGTGAACATCGTCTCTGTAGTTTAAAACCCCTTGTCTTATGACAGGATACAGTCCAGGCAAAATGAGGCTAGCTAGGGAGCTACGGAATTAAAAGGGGTGGACTAAAGGTGCCACAGCCTTATCAGCCTGGCTGGCGAGCAGATGTTAACAGAGGTAGGCATGTTGCTCACAAAGAAAAACTCTGTAACCACTACATACCATTGTCAACACCTCCTTCACGCAAGGTATCCTGAGAGGAGTTGGCCTAAGGGCTAGGGCGGTCGGCCTCGAATCTGGGGAACTGAGTTTGAGTTTCAGCAATGACTCTGAACATTCCGTGATTCCGGGCAAATCACGTAATCTCCCCAGGCCTAACAAAAATGAATGTGTCCTCATCCAACGCAACTGGTGCTATGTAAAGCGCTCTGATACCAGATACCTTGGGGTCAAGTTTGCGCTATATGAAACTTCATTTATAAAAAGGCTAGATGCTGCCACTCCTAACGAAACATCGGCTTGTCACTCATTTACTCTTCATAACCAAGATCAAAAAAACTAATTATGCACAACTACAAGATTTAGTCATCGCCAAACACCTCCTGTGTGACTATCAATCTGGCATAAGATCACACTGCAGCACAAAGACAGCACAAAGACAGCTCTTTTGCATATCATAGACGACACCCCCTTTTGATAACTGATAAAGAACACCCTTGATTCTTGTTATTACAAGATCACATAGCTGTCTTCAACACCGTTGACTACTTCAAACTCATCCACACCTGGTGGGCTCAAATGAAATTCACTGGAAACATCCTACTGATGCTACAGACATCCGTTTATTTACATGGGCACCACCAGGTCCCAGAAGAGTCAGATCACCTGCAGAGTTACTAGGGGTTTCATCTTGTCTCCGTTATCTTCAACCACTACAAGGAGCTCTTTGAGGCTATACTTAACAATTAAAAAAAAATACATCACCAATACCCTAATGATGCACAACCATATCTGAAAGCCTCGTCTCCTCCAGACATCCAACACTACTTGCACCTCATCCAGGCCTAGATGTCGAGCACCAGCCTGAGGATTGACTTGTCCAAAAAAACTGAATTCCTCCCATTCACCAAGTGCAACAGCAACAACTAGTCTAAATCTGGCCTAAGAATATGAATCTGGAATGTTTGGAACCCCATCTTTACCCAATCCCAAGTCACTCATAAGCCTTTAGGACACTAACTCACCTTCAAGCAACACATCACAAGAATACAAAGATGGCCTATTATCACCTCTCTATTAAAGAAAGTGAAACCATTCCCCTGGGAAGCAATTTCAGATCTGCCTTTTGAATCCTCATACATCTGAATGATGGCAATGTCCATACTCCTCACTCGCCCTCTTTAGCAGCACCCTTCTTGCTGCAGCACACCTTATCAAGGGCCTCAAGAAATGAGACATGACCTCCATAGTGATAAAACTCCACTGGCTCCCCAGGTTGACTCATACCATGTTTTGTTGTATTTCTGTAATGTGCATTTATAAAGCACACTATCACCCACAAGGGTATCCTGGCACTGATGTTCTAAACCTGTTTTATTATCTGCATCACAAAATGTCACACTTGGCTATCTGGCTGACAAACTCACCATCTCCAGTGGCTCCTGGCACACACATCATCAGAGAGAGATGAAGAAATGCATAAAATAATAATAATACAAAAACAGGAAAATTCCATCTATGCACCCACAAACTGGGCCAACATCCCTTATCCATGAGAACTGCCCCACCTCTAGATACCCCTTTCACTACATCAAGATAGAATAACAGTATACCTTCGCTATAGGAAACAGCTACACCTCCAATTGCCCAACTCTGGTTTTTAGGTTAAAGTCTACCAGACAGCTTTGCTAAAGTCATCTGGGCACTCCACCCCAATCCACAGTGCTCCATTCTATGTCACTGCACTCTATGGTAATGTATTCTACACCACTCTGCTCAAGTCTCCGCTACTGCACTTTATGCCACTCTACACCACTGTACTCTACGCCACTCCATTCTGCACCACAGTACTTTGTACCACAGCACTTTACGCCACAGCACTCTACTATGCAACACTCTAATCCAAGCCACTGCATTCTACAATGCGCCGTGCATCGATGCAGGCCGTGCTATGAATTTTGTTTTATTTATTAAATTGTTTACTTACCTCCCCCGCTACCTGCGGCTGGAACCCTGCCACCTTCTTTCGCAAAAAACTGAAAACTCTCCTTTTCCCTAAATAGTCCCTCTTCCTCCTTGGTCACTACTAGTTCTTATAGCGCGGGGATGCCTCCGGGTCACCAGGCGCTCTACAAATCGTTAAATAAATAAATAAATAAATAAATATCCATATTCCAGTGTGTAGCACCCCCCACCCTGCCCCTCCCTGCCTTTCTGCCCCGCCGGAACTCCCTCCACGGGCCGCGGCTGCTGCAGCTGTGACAACTGGAAACCCTTAAATGCTAACCATGATGATAAGCATCTTGTAGCACAGTTACTGCACCAATTCCTGCTTTGCAAAATGGCAAAAGACAAGGAAAGTGGCTCAGCAGAGAGCCAAGAATCTCAGAAGTCACACAGGCCTTGCAAGGGAGAACTTGAACTGGTGGTCCTTCGTAACCCTAAATCCCACCCTCTTCTGCAAGTGTGGATTTGTGTACTGCACGGTCACTTATATGCCTATGTATTTGTATATGGTACTTAGACGGTAGAATATGTTCTTGTTAGGAATGCTATCCTGGTGATTATGTGAATCTGTATTTAATCTTGTGCTGGTGCCTGCATGCTGGTGTACTTTGCTTGGTTTTTCTGTGGGTTCATTTTGTTTGATAGCAAAACTGAAAAATCAGCAAAACATTGCCAGTGATTATTTTAAGCTGCAACGCAATGCGCAATGCAAATACAAGTGTACACTCGATGAGCATATTTAGGGATGTAAAGACAACACAAATGGCAAGACCATTTTTGATGCTTCTGCAAACCCACTTTGTGACGTTATACTCGGAGTTGTCCTCACCCATACTGTAATGGGAAACTTGCAACCAAATGTAATAAGTCTACTGCAGAAGTGCCCAATGCATAACCACTGGTGTTAGGTCTATGTCCGTTTTTCAAGATAGAAACAATTTACACAATCAGTGGCTATTAAATCAATCTCTGTAAATAAATATTGCATAGGGATCCTAGAATTCTGCTTTGATATAGCACTAACTGGGCGCCACTGGCACACAGCCAACTGTAGCATTTTTCACGTTAAAAAAAAGCTTCACAAAACCACTTGTCTAAATCAAGTTATAAAACCAACCATTCAAACGCTGTACTCGGTCAACTCTGCGTCACCCCAACAACCGATTCAGTCATTCGCCCAACTACATCACTGAATCTATTAGGTCACTGAGCTAACTAATCACATTACTTGAGCACCACTACAAACACTGAATCAATCAATCATGACTCAAATAACTAGTGGCCAGGAAACAAGCAACGATATCATGCACTGAATACAGCAGTCAAACTTCGATCAAAGCAAGCGAGCTACAAATTACTGCAAAATACTTGCAAGTTCTTCCTATCTTTAGAGGAGTACTGCCATTTGTTACAGCTTTTGGCCAATGCTTCACCTTTTTCCTACGACAGTCGGATCCCTCCAAAGAAAGTTTAATGGAAGAGTAAGTTGCCTCCCTATGTGGTTTTGAAATCTCAGGGCTTAGCTAGGATGACTTGGATGCAGTGTATAACATTAGTTTTGTGTATCAGTCATGCAGCCCAGTACCCCTTTCCAGGATGTAGAGTGCGACACAGACATAGCTGCTAACTAAGGGTAGAAGTCCCACGAACACAACTAGATCCAGCAAATCGTGTAGCAATTAACAAGAGCCATACTTGGGCTTCTGAACACAAGCATTGCCAAGCAGTTGTGCCTTAGCATGCTCGTGTGAGGTTTTTCTTTTATCACAAGCAGACGCCACAAAAAAACCACAAACAAACGACACTGTTTAAAAGTGGCTCCCACATACTAGTAATACCATTTTTAAATAAAAACCGCTCCCCACAATTTAATAAGAAGGCTAATGATGCAAAAGGTATATTACTAGCTATACTGGTAAGAGTACCTTTAGCTTTGAATTACCGTCAAACATAATTCCTAATGTAAACACAAAGAAGACAAACATAAAGGAAGGATAAAGAAAACAAATTTTAAAAAATGGCAAAGTATGGGCCCACCGGCACTTCCACTGAACTGCAGTTCTTGGTGAATGTGCACTTGTGATAAATAAAATGTGGTCACAGTGCAAGAGAATCCGTTTTTGAAGTGTCTCACTGTCCCATGATGTATGCACTAAAGGGCGGAAACAAAATGTGAATTAGAGCCCATAATCCATCTATGTATGGATATGATTTTTATTTATGTATTTTTTGATTACATGAGTCTGGTGAGGCAGATAAATCGTTCTCTAGGTCACTCCTAAGAAGCCATGTATGAACAGCTGCAGACGAGACCAGATGCTATCCACCCAGCCTCAATGCGCTAATGAAATAACTGCTAATTAGAGATAAGGAGATGCCAAAATCCAGCATACATTTATCCAGCAGGCAGCTCCAGACAAGAGAGCGTAAAATGGCAGAGGAGAGAAATTCCCTTTCTGCTGCTGTAATTATTGTCAACTGTCTCACCCATCAAAGTTGACACATCAGATTGCACTCAATTACCCAGCCCAAATCCGAGCAAGAAAAGGCTGCCAAGAACCCTGCGCACCAAACGAAACCCAACAAGGCAGAGAAGAGGGGTGCAGACAAAGCACAGGGTGTCAATGCTAAAGATGCAGCTGATGTGAAATAAAAAAAGACTGCTTTTTAAGAACTCTGTTCAACAAGACTCGGTTTATGATAATGGCCATAATATTTTATGTTCTTATTTTTAACGTGTATAAAGAGTGTAACGGCATACGTTTGTGGCTATTTGGGTACGGTGTGTAATGTATTTATAATTTTGATGGTTTTAAATAACAATACCATAAAGATTCTCCAGTATACCAAAATGACGCTCAAATGAAGGACCAATCGCTGGAGGAGGAAAGAGAAAGGGATTGGAATCCAAAGGGCCCTGAAGCCCATTAAAATTGGTTCTGTGGCCCCAGACACTCCTGCACCATTGCACCAGCGGCACTCATGTTAGGGACAGGTAAGTAGGAACGAAGAGTGGTTGTGAGCAGACAGGTAAGCTGTTTGAGGAGAGGTGGTTTATGAGAAGTGAGAGGAAAATAAACAGGGTGGGGTAGTAGTAGGCGCGAGCGAGAGACATTGAAAGCAGAAAGGGGCAGTAATTAAAGAGAGGGGTAGTGACCGGAAATGTGAGCAGTGGCTGCAGGGTTGGCCAGGTAAGCAGTGAAGGAAAACCTTGGCTGTGACCAGAGGTGGCATGTGACATGAGACAGCACAGACAGGATAGGTGTGGCATGGAATGTAGCAAGAAACCCATTTTCAACATCGCCATACACACGCCCCAGTGGGCAAAGCGAGCTGTCTGTCCGAGGAGGTCAGACTTTTCATGAAATGCTGTGCGGTTTACAGTGGGCATACCAAGATATAGTGCTCTAATTTGTCACTTGAATGAGCTTGTGACATGCCGCATATATGAGTTATGTACATGCATTGAGCAGGTCTGAGAAGCACATTGGGGGGCTGGAGTCCTATCCAGATGGAGGATAGTGGCCTGTAGTGGGAAGGGGGAAGAGACAAGGACTTCAAGCTGCTATGGACATGCATGCGCACTGTGCATGATCATTGCCACAGAATGGAGTGGAGTGGCTGCAAGCTGGAGTGAGTCTTCTTGTTCCAATATGGAAAACAACTAATTTCCACAGAATGGATGACTGCCCATGGTTAGATCAATAGGCCCTTTGGCATGAGTGCCAGCAAGGCAACAACAGCACCAGTCTGAAGAACGTGATGAACGAAAATGATGGTGATCTAGCTCATCCCTTACTCAGGGTCACCACAGCTTTGTCCCAAGCGTGCTCCTACCAACAAATGTAAAAATGGAGCCGGGATCCAACATTACGTGGTTTTCCAGTGTAGAAACTGAAACATAATTTTTCCCCTCGTCATGCTTTAAACCAGAGAATTAGCATTATGGTAAGAGCTGCGGTGCAAGATCTTCCTTTGCAAACACACACTGTCATGGTCAACTCTACTCAAAGTCACTAAGACAATACTCACCTTCCCAGTGTTGTGCTCTCCGGGATACACCATTGAAGTGGCTTAAGAGCATCAGGTTAAGCGTGCCCACTCCTTCATGCACAAGCCTTATTAGCCTTCTATTATTACACCAAGCTAAAGCTTTAGAGAACCCTACTTCCCTTCCAGCACTGCCAAACGCGAGTCATCAGACCCCCCCACCAAGAGAAGCACACCATAATTTCCAACTTTCTCTTCTTCACTATTCTTGTGAATCCACAATTGCTCTTGCTCTTGTTCCCTCCTTCCTTCTTACTCCTCTTTGGCCAATAAATATAGGGAGAACCGCACGGAACGACTTATCAATCTCAAATGCACAGTAGCGATTCGCCACCTTGGACATATTTGTGTCAAGCTGAGTTGAATCCGAGAATGAAACTTTTAGCATATGAGACACTACTTGGTATTAATTACTAGCCCCCCTTGTACCCTGGCTGAAAATGCTACGATTTAAGGCAGGTACGAATCTGCAGATCGTTACACATTCCTCTGAAACGTCAATTTCTGCTTTCATACTAAGACAAAAGAGTCAGAACGTGTTTTGAATATTCATCAAAATCACAATAATGGAGCTAAGAAGCCCATTTAAAATCTGCAGTCATGGCCATTTTCTGTGAAAGATCCGTCTTCGGAATGACGGCTCTGCCTCCACGAAGACCCCTATCGAATCAATCTGACGTGGCATGTGGTCCCATGTCATTTACAGTTACATGCTTTTTCACTCTATGCTTGATGACTTATTTTTTTAACAATAAATCTCTTTCTTCGAAATTTCCAGCCAAACATTTATAGATTTTACCGAGGGTTTTCTAAAAAAAAATGAAGATACCTCATTTTATCCCTTCTTTGAAACTACGCCCTAGTTCGTGGAGATGTCAAACGTGTGTTTAGGAGGGGGTCACATGGCATGCCATCTGAAGAATTCAGAGGAATTTTCTCAACTTGCCACTATTTATTATCATCAAGAATGTGGATGAATCATCTTAAATAGTTATTATATAATTTCATCATTGACAAGGACATATGCACTGTATTTATCTCCCCAGATATTTTGAACTGTATTAGTCTCCTGTATGTATGTGATGTTGAGTGTAAATACGAATTGTGTGTGAGTGGACAGTACTGGGCGGTTCTGTTCACTGGTATTACATGAAGAATACGAACATACTTTAAAAAAATATATTTATAAAGAAAATAAAAGAACATCCATTTTTGAATGTCTTTATCCTCTTTGTCTCTTCACATTTTTATTGTGCCTAGTCTCAATATAAATGTACCCTGATTATTGAAGTAATTTTTGTTTAAAATGTCATAGAGGTGTCCTGGGTTCTTTTACATTCACATTGCATGCGACCACAGGTCTTCGATTGCGATGGTGCCCACTCTGGTTGTGTGATGTCGGTTCGATTTCTATCCCATCCACAACCGGTTCCTTAAATGGAATCTGTGCCTTGAAGGCGAGGACGATCAATGAAAAGAAAAAAACCTTAAATACAAACGCGTTTGTCTTTTGTTACTGTTTGATGGCGGTGTGACCCCACCCTGCACGCTTGTTTCTGTCGCTTTAGGCATCACCGGTATAAGTTCCCCAGCAAGAAGCCTCCATTGTCCATTCCACCACCAGCTTCTTACCTAAGGCGGAGGTTCTGAAAATAGCATGTGCAACCATAAAACATAGTGAAGGATTAGGAGAAATCGCAAATATATCTTGCTGCCAAATATTGCTTCATTTCCATGGTTTCAAAGTCCCAACGTCTTGGAGACCTTTCAGAGCAATCTTTAAAACCCGTGGCCGTGCCTTCGCCCTGCCTTTACCGTCTAGCCTCAGGGGGGTCGGATTCTTTCTATTTTTGTAATGAAGAGGAACCCCTAGGATTGACGTGAACCAACTTTAAGGGAACCACCAGCTTTCTGCTAACTCATGGGTGTTTACATGCCCACCGCTTCCCAAGAAAGAGGACTGACAAATAAAGCTCAGTTGGCTGCGCCCCTGCTGCATAACACCTGGCCTGCAGGTCACCAGAAACTGCGACTCATCCTTTCAAGGTTGATCAAATAAATACTACTGAGTTGGACACAAAGTTCATGGTGCAGGATATATAAATGGTCAGTATTAAATTATCACTTACAGCCTGAATTATGGGAACCCCCGCGTTGCACGCCTGTCATGCCCAGATGGAGTACAAAGTTTTAACTACAGTGCACCTGAGCTGTCCCAAATGGCATCAAATGGATATTCTGGACAGATGTTTCATTAAAATGTGTCCTTTTTGTTATTTTCTCTTAGAAAAAGCTTCAGAATTTACTATTTCACCTGGATCCTCCTGCGCTAGACATAATATGCACAAGGACAAGAGGGCAGACTCTAGGTAGGCGAGGCTTAAATGCAGAAAGAGCTCATTGATGGTATGAAAATAATAACAGGTGTGGACCACTTGGGTTAGCAGTGTTCTTTGTATTCCACTTGGAATATTGCTTTTTCTTGAAGGGTAATATCAGTTGATGTCACATTACCACCAGGAAGGTTTCGATTGACAGTGCCGTCAGTACTGGTTACTCTGGGGCTACCACTGGCTTTTGGATTCAAATGCAGACAACCCAGTGTGCAGTCTGGAAGGGCGAGAGGCTGAATCAATTCAATAGGATTTGAACCTGTGTGCTGGAGTTGTCACACTCCTCTCTGGAGGAAACCCACTGCATCAGGGGTACCGTGGGAGTCATCAACCTTAAGATTTCAAACCAAGAGGCGAAGAGCTGCCTTGTCTTACCATTATCTTTCTTCCTGGGAGAATAAACCCTCAAAATATCGTGCAGAAAGGCGCTCTAGAAGGGAGGTCTAAGATGCAACTACATTGTGAAAACAAGAAATCTCCTGATAGCTCAGGGTTTATGGACTGAAACAGGGGCATGTTATTGTGAATGCAAGGCCCAAAGCTCAGGAGCACTAGCCAAAGCCTACAGCATGCAACTGAGCTACTTGCTCTTCAGAAACTGCAGACAACTGAACAGATCACGATTCTTACGCCTTTGTAGCAGAGTTTCTAACGGAGATGCTAAACCCAAAATATTCTGACGAGTAACACTGGATGGCAAGACTCAAGCAGAGACCATTGCATATGAACATACCCTTCAAACACCCTAAAACCCACACTCCATCCAACCTCTATGACTGCCTTATCCAGTTTACCTTTATAATCCCTGCTCAACGTGCTGCTGTCCCGGATGACGAAAAACCAAAGGTGGTGATGGACGGAGCGTTGACAATACAAACACTCACCCCCAGTCAACTGATCTGGGTTTAATCCATCACCGTTCTTTAGCTCACTCCGCCACCCCAGTTCAGACATGGCCATATGCAAATCAGTCTGACCCTGTGCCTCATGGGAACAGTCCAGCCCGAACTGCCAAGCCATGTCTTCCCTGGACCGGAATCAAGCTTCCCAGGACCGGTTTCTGGCATTCCAGCCGTCTTCAGCCAGGCTTGCTTGTCTCCAGTGGCAAAGTGAGCAAGGGACTCACGTCTGAGCATACCCTGCCAACTTAGGGCGAACAAAGAAAAACCAAAGGTGGTGATGGACGGAGCGTTGACAATACAAACACTCACCCCCAGTCAACTGATCTGTCCCGGATGACAGCAGAATGTCAATCTCCTGCCTTCCCAACACTCACAAACAGGATGGACACACCAATGACGGCAATCATCCTCTGTTGTGTGCATGGTGCTCAGAAGCGGCTGATAGGAAGCATGTTGGTATCCTATACAAGACTCCTTAAACAACTCAGATACATAAAGGCACTGGCCAATGTCTGCTTCCTTCCACTTTTTTTAGATGGAGGCTCCAGATCCTACACTACCCAAGTCTCTGTGCTTGGCATGTGGAGGGCGTCTTTACTAGGATATGCCAGCAGGCCTGCCTCTTTTTACCCTGACGCTCGGCTTCATCTTAGTAACACAGAACTTTGACGCGCCTGACCTCTCTCACAAGGGAAATCCTATGACACGTGCTAATGTTGAGATTTAGTTTAAAAATCAGATAACCTCGTTGTTTTGAAATGGAAAGCTGAAAAACAAAGATCAGAACGGGGTATCCAATTAAGGATAAAATAAGGTAGGTTTACATACATTGAATGTACATGATGGTCATTTTATATTTCGTGGTAATCCAGAATATCTAACGCAAATTCAGCCCTCTTGAACCAACATCTCTTGAACCCCGAATCGTCTTGCCTGTGAGATAAACACACACATTTTAATTCCATAATCTATTCTACCTATCCTCTCAAGGAGGAGACTTAAAACTAATGAAGTATGGAAGTCTGGATCCTGGAAGCATTCTCCGTCAGTCTGTGAGAGTGACCATTACCCATGTCTCAATTGGTTAGGTCTCCAATTCGGGTCTCAAAAGAATGGTCTACAAGGCAAATCAGAAATTACATTTTTGATTTAGCAAACTTCCCTTTCTAAGAAAACGATGTACCAATTTTGAATCCAAGTCGAGTCACTTCATAAGGCACTGTGCCACTGAATCTTTCTGGAGAAGAGGGCCCGCCAATCATCCAGAAGTACCAAAAGTCCTTTAGTATCCTGCAAACATGACCTTTTCCAATTTAGCAAAGAGTTAATCTCCCAATACAACACATACTGCTTCCATTTTAACCACTTATAAAACGCAATCTTAACAGTTCAAAGTAAAGTTGCCACTTACATCATCTGAGAATATAGATGTGCTGTGCTGTGCAGCGCCTAGACCCAGAAACAGCCTCCCACAGAGGTTCATATCCCTACCAAACCTCATCGCCTTCAGAAAGGTTCTTTAAATCTTCCTCTTCACTAGCTTAGAAGCATAACATGATTATCTGCCACTGGCGGGAATGCTTATTAACTCACCCAAGATTAAATACGCGAATGTAAAGGTGGAAGCAGACAGGCTTCAGGCAACAAACAGAAGTAAGCAAACTCAACCGTGTTTTGAAGTGAAACAATCAGTGGCGGCTGGTGACATTTGAAAGTGGTGGGGCAGAAACTCGGCAGCATACTGCACCGAGAAAATTTTGAAAAAATAGTGAAAAAATGGTGCCACCTTAATACCACTGGTACAGCACCTTTTGCAAATCCACACTTGTAGTTCAGTCCCTTCTGCAGAAACATGCTGCTACGAGCCAACTAACCCCACTTGTATGACTGTCGCCTAATGTGGCCATTTTCAAAACTTGCCAGCGACTGTGAAATCTCCCCACTTGACCAAATTCTGGGATCCTATCCAAAGCATTTTAATACACTGAGCATTATTTTGATTGATTGTTAGATTAAAGTGCACCTTGGATAAATTCAGTTTGGGATGTGCTCTAAATAGAAAAAACACTCTTGCGTATCAATTACTAAACAACAAGGTTGCTCCACTTAGCACAACATTGGCTTGTGTATACTGTACATGAAGAGCTGACATATCTAGGCTCACTCAAAGCATAATGTCAGGGCATGGGGGCCCATGTTTAAAAGCTTAATTTTAATATTTGTTAATGCCGGGAGGACAAACGAATGTAAAACAGAAGCATTCAAAAATAAAAAAAACAATTTGAAATAGTATATTTTTACATGATATTTGCTGTCATTTACATGCTAAAACCTTTGATGGCGAGACTCGTTGTTTTAGCTCTTAGAAGTCAGGCCACACTAATGGCTAGGCTCGACCCCATGAATTGCTGGCTAGCCCAGTTCTAATAGCCCCCAACACACTAATATTGGACTGTTCCAATTTGCCAACATGGGGCTAAATCCCCAAACATTTCATGTTACAGGATACACAGGTGTGTACATCCACCTTTGGCATCTAATAGTTCTGGAGATAGACAGGATCATTCAGACAGTCTTCTGGTTGAGAAGGACTCCTCTAGTAGCTGTGCAAATGGCATCAGACCCGTACTATACACATGAATGCTCGATGGGCCCATCCCAGAATACTAGTATTAGTCTTTAATCCATGAATACCCCTCACCCACTGATGTGCGGCCCACCTCTCCCTTCCATCTCAGCCTCATGTACTGTTTGTACGTTTATATGCATGCCTAGTTATGCGTTTGCCCTCTGTTAAAAAGTAACTGATCACATGTCTTCTGCTGCAGCAACTTTGTTTTTGGAACCCCCAAATGCACATTACAATGAAATCCAACTGATCACAGCTTCAAAAAAACAAGCCTTTATTGCTATCAAAATTATTTCATGTACAATGCTCAAATTATCAAATTATCAAATTGCGGCTGGCAAAATTCTAGTGCTAATATGCGGCATTATACAGATGACTTTCCGAAAGAAAAAAGCAGCCGGTAGTTTGCACGCACGTTGCCTTCAACCTTTACTTAACACTGTCGGCAGAAGACAGGCACATTCATTCTGAGAATCTGACACCTTCGGGTAAAGTTCGCGCTATATAAAATCGAATAAATAAATAAATAAATGTAGGCCTCGCTTTGCTTTGGTGCACTGAGAATGTGTATGTAGCCCGCAGTGTGTTCCACTGACAATGTTCTTCACAGCCCTCAGAGAGCACGACATTCAGTGCACTGATCCTTCGTGCGGCCATCAGACAGTGCACGGCGCAAACGTTTTGAGAGCACGGTGGCCGGGGCCTATTTTCTAGTGTTTTTTTTAATAGTGCTTTGGATACCCACACACATGCTATGCCTGAGGCCTGCTGCACTAAATGGGCCTGCACTGCAGGGCGACAGGTCGGACAGGAGAGAGGTTTCTTTTATGCATCCCCCCTTTTGTTACATTGCACAGCCCAGCAAAGCCCACGCAGCCTCCCTGAAACCCTGAGCGCGTGACAGCAAGTAGTTTATCTGTGTACATTTTGACCATTTGGTATTAAATTGGTCCGCTCTGTTTTACCCGGGCACTCCTCGCCAGTGCTTAGATAGTAATTACGCAGAAAAAGTAATTGAAAAGTTGGGTATTAGCACACACAAAACGGGCGCGCAAACATGTGTGCCTATGACGCCCCCACCCCCTTATTTCCGGCAGCCTGTACATTGGATTCCAAAGACACCCTCAGTGACGGAGGCTGCCATCTGCGCCAAGGTGCTCTGTGCCCGAATGTACACCTAGAGAATGAATCCATGTAAGGATGTCTGAAGGGTAGAGGCCTGGCTGGGTGGTCCTTGACAGGATGTGCAGGTCACAGCTGATGTCAGCAG
The DNA here is from genome assembly GCF_964263255.1 of Lissotriton vulgaris. NCBI lineage: Eukaryota > Metazoa > Chordata > Amphibia > Caudata > Salamandridae > Lissotriton > Lissotriton vulgaris. The sequence goes on along the minus strand of NC_141697.1, from coordinate 330,984,534 downwards.
CGAACACTTAGCCTGCCGCCGTCGTGCAGGACATATAGAACATTGTTTTTTTCACAAATTAGTCCCAGGACTACAAACGTGGGAGAAAAGTGCGAAAAGGGGGGAGACATTGAGACAAGTGCAACTAGAGTGTAAAATGTGAATTCTGGGGTGGTTGTACAGTGTACATACAAGTAGTACTGTAATAAGATAATAATGTTGCACTTACATTAATTTGCCATACGATACGACGAGTGAGTCAGGACAGGAGTCAGTCACCGTCACGCACTTGGATCAACTGGTCTGTCTCAGTGGTCACCTAGTCTGGAGTTCAACGTCGTCTTCTAGAACCTTCCTTCGACTTTCAGTTGCTCACGCGCGGTCACGTCACTGTAGCTTATGGCCAATCACCTCAACTTGGCTTGATATAGCCATATGTGATTGGCCATTACTGAACTAGCAGCAAACACCCAGGCGCGGCACCCCATGATCCTGACCCCTGCTCTACTCAGCCAATCCTGGCGCAGGCTTAACAGCGCCACTGCGCCAGGATTGGACTACGAGCAGGAGAAAAACTGCCCATATTGAAACCGGGGCCCCGGGTCCCTGCCATGTCTCTCAGTGCTACAGGGGGGGGGGGGCGAGGTTTATTCGGTACTACGCATGCGCAGGCCAGTCTCAATTATGAGCACTCCTGGCTGTTACATGCGTAGCTAGTCACCCTGACCCCGCTGCAGGTGCTTACGCTCTGGCTGCCTGCCTGTGTGCGCTGTCAATCACAATCACTCTCTGCCGCAGCCCCGCCCCCCACGGCCCACTTCCATACGCAATGCCCGATTCTGCTCGTCCCGGCCCTGTAGCGCTGTGCGCTCTGATTTATTGTAAACACAAAAGGAACTTTAAATAAAAATACTCATACTGTAAATATGTTGCTGGCACCAGCGGCGGGCGTCCATGGCTAGTGGGGCAACGCCCCAACGCCCCCAATGGACGCACCGCCACTGGAAACAATTGCGCATACATTTGGAACATCAGCACACCACGTGGAGGATCACTGATCTCAAGAAGCCGCTAGTATACACCCAAACATCACAAATACCTAGTTGCAACACAAGCTTAACCAGTGGCGTAGCTACGGGGAGGGAGAGAGGGAGTGATACTCTTTTTTTGACGGTGGCGAATGTGAGCAAGTTATCTGTTGACTACCCCCCCCCACTGCCCCACCCCTGAGAACAAGTCATTTGTCGAACACCAACCCCGAACTCCCCCAAGAACAAGTCGCCTGTCGACAGCCATTCCACCCCCTCTATCCCCCCACCACCGCTCTTACCTGCACCAGGCGGTAAACTCGGGGATCGCCCTGGGCGGCAATAGGTCTAGCCACGCCACTGAGCTTAACATAAATGGGGTAATTTGTTGCTAAGAGAAAAGTCTATCTTCAGACCGCAAGTTCATGAATAGGCATTTCATATTTTACCACTTTCTCCCTGGACACATGGTAACAAATAATTTCCACTCATTAGGTCTGTTTGATCAGGAGCTCCTTTGCCATATATTTTGCAGCTCAACATTTCCATTTATTTGTGTGTATTTCGTCCTGGGTTTAATACAATTAATTTGACTATCACTTCGGATTTTTGAGCTTGAATTGGGTACTTCATTTTAACAGCGAGGGAAGAATTTATTCAGGCGAATGAAACTAGGCAAAACATCTTAGCTTTCAACTTCTGTAGTGTCCTAGCAGGTTTTACGATACTGGTCAGATTTCAAACACTTGGTCTACAACCAGTCTACTATATGGAATCCATGGCCTGGAGTCAGGAAGGAGCAGTGGAAATAAAAAATATTTCAACACAAGCCTTCACTTACCTTTAATACAAAAAAATCAGTGTAGTAGTACTGTAGGTCACAAAACCTTGGACGACTTGTTTCAGTTGCTTTCGGCCATATCACAACACAAGATTAAAGAGACAACATCTTGACTATCAATTCTAGCACTGGCTCTTAACATTTTTTTGCATGCTTTGATTCAAAGCAAACTCTTTCAATATTCAGCTTCTTGGCATCCTTTTGGAAAATGCTACGTGGTGGCTTTTAAGGTTGGGTACATCAAATATTCTTTTTATGCGAAACGTATTACATATGACATATGTGACTCAATATTCATAAAAGAATACTGTCCTGAACTTTGTCATAACACATGGTTTTGAATGCTTGGCCACTGTATCCAAGAATAAGTTCCACAGAGAGAACTCTGTGGATTGCGCTTTTTAGGTCTCGGCTAAAAGACGCGCGTACGCGCGTCTCCGCCGAGATCTTATGTCACCGAGCGTGCTTCCCAGGAGACAGTCCTGGCCACGCGCATCCTTCCAGGCGATTTGTAACTGGAACGCGCGCTGTGGCCAGGCGCTGTCTCCTGGGAAGCGCAAGCACCACACACGCATGCGCATACACACACACAAGCGCGCATACACACACACAAGCGCCCATGCACGCACGCACATACATACATACAGAGACACCACCCCTGACTCATACACACACGCGCGCACACACACAAGTGCACCGAGGCCCCCCCTCCCCCGCCGTCACCGTCGCACACATACATACACACACGCACACACGAGCATACACACACACAAGTGCACCAATCGCGCTCCAGAACTTACCTTACCTCAGCACGCGGCGCCCAACCTCCTGCTGGCGCGGCCCCGGGGCTCTACACCGCTCACAGGAGCCCCGGGCCGCGAGACGCTACGACTCCGCCTGCCTCCTCTTCCGGTGTGAACGTGGCCCCGCCCCCGTCACAGGCGACCGTGCCTGACTTCCGGGGCGGCCGCGAAATGAGTAGGCTTGTTTTTTTTTAGCAGTCGCATAATATGTTTCACATTACTTTTGGCCCTTAAAGACTCGCTCAAGCCCTTCTATAGCTAAAATCGAACCGCCTTTAGCCTCACGGCTACATGTTGTAATAGCGAACACTATAAAATAAATTACATTTTTTTAGGAGCATAGTCAAGGACAATTGTGGCACTATTTGTCGGCTGTTTGACATTACCTCGTGTATGGAACCAGGCACGCTCTTACTTTTGTGAAAGAAAGTGTCAGTGAGCAGACAGAGGGCCATAAACAAAAGGAAACAAAGAAATAAACAAGCATTGACAAAACGGGAACAGTTTTTCGTGCAAGCGAAAACTTTTGCTATTATTGGGGTCTTACAGTGTTGCACAGAAGCGCAGAGTAGTGAGTGGAGAGTAGTGAGTAGTGAGTGGAGAGTAGTGAGTAGTGAGTGCAGAGTAGTGAGTGCAGAGTAGTGAGTGCAGAGTAGTGAGTGCAGAGCAGTGAGTGCAGAGCAGTGAGTGCAGAGCAGTGAGTAGTGAGTAGTGAGTGCAGAGCAGTGAGTAGTGAGTGCAGAGTAGTGAGTAGTGAGTGCAGAGTAGTGAGTAGTGAGTGCAGAGTAGTGAGTGCAGAGTAGTGAGTGCAGAGTAGTGAGTGCAGAGTAGTGAGTGCAGAGTAGTGAGTGCAGAGTAGTGAGTAGTGAGTGCAGAGTAGTGAGCGCAGAGTAGTGAGCGCAGAGTAGTGAGCGCAGAGTAGTGAGCGCAGAGTAGTGAGCGCAGAGTAGTGAGTAGTGAGTGGAGAGTAGTGAGTAGTGAGTAGTGAGTGCAGAGTAGTGAGTGCAGAGTAGTGAGTGCAGAGTAGTGAGTGCAGAGTAGTGAGTGCAGAGTAGTGAGTGCAGAGTAGTGAGTGCAGAGTAGTGAGTGCAGAGTAGTGAGTGCAGAGTAGTGAGTGCAGAGCAGTGAGTGCAGAGCAGTGAGTTGTGAGTGCAGAGTAGTGAGTGCAGAGTAGTGAGTGCAGAGTAGTGAGTGCAGAGTAGTGAGTGCAGAGTAGTGAGTGCAGAGTAGTGAGTGCAGAGCAGTGAGTGCAGAGCAGTGAGTGCAGAGCAGTGAGTGCAGAGCAGTGAGTAGTGAGTAGTGAGTGCAGAGCAGTGAGTAGTGAGTGCAGAGTAGTGAGTAGTGAGTGCAGAGTAGTGAGTAGTGAGTGCAGAGTAGTGAGTGCAGAGTAGTGAGTGCAGAGTAGTGAGTGCAGAGTAGTGAGTGCAGAGTAGTGAGTGCAGAGTAGTGAGTAGTGAGTGCAGAGTAGTGAGCGCAGAGTAGTGAGCGCAGAGTAGTGAGCGCAGAGTAGTGAGCGCAGAGTAGTGAGCGCAGAGTAGTGAGTAGTGAGTGGAGAGTAGTGAGTAGTGAGTAGTGAGTGCAGAGTAGTGAGTGCAGAGTAGTGAGTGCAGAGTAGTGAGTGCAGAGTAGTGAGTGCAGAGTAGTGAGTGCAGAGTAGTGAGTGCAGAGTAGTGAGTGCAGAGCAGTGAGTGCAGAGCAGTGAGTTGTGAGTGCAGAGTAGTGAGTGCAGAGTAGTGAGTGCAGAGTAGTGAGTGCAGAGCAGTGAGTGCAGAGCAGTGAGTGCAGAGCAGTGAGTGCAGAGCAGTGAGTAGTGAGTGCAGAGCAGTGAGTAGTGAGTGCAGAGCAGTGAGTAGTGAGTGCAGAGTAGTGAGTGCAGAGTAGTGTGTGCAGAGTAGTGAGTGCAGAGTAGTGAGTAGTGAGTGCAGAGTAGTGAGTGCAGAGTAGTGAGTGCAGAGTAGTGAGTGCAGAGCAGTGAGTGCAGAGCAGTGAGTAGTGAGTGCAGAGCAGTGAGTAGTGAGTGCAGAGTAGTGAGTAGTGAGTGCAGAGTAGTGAGTAGTGAGTGCAGAGTAGTGTGTGCAGAGTAGTGAGTGCAGAGTAGTGAGTAGTGAGTGCAGAGTAGTGAGTAGTGAGCGCAGAGTAGTGAGCGCAGAGTAGTGAGCGCAGAGTAGTGAGCGCAGAGTAGTGAGCGCAGAGTAGTGAGCGCAGAGTAGTGAGCGCAGAGTAGTGAGCGCAGAGCAGTGAGCGCAGAGTAGTGAGTAGTGAGTGCAGAGTAGTGAGTAGTGAGTGCAGAGTAGTGAGTGCAGAGTAGTGAGTAGTGAGTGCAGAGTAGTGAGTGCAGAGTAGTGAGTGCAGAGTAGTGAGTGCAGAGTAGTGAGTGCAGAGTAGTGAGTAGTGAGTGCAGAGTAGTGAGCGCAGAGTAGTGAGCGCAGAGTAGTGAGTAGTGAGCGCAGAGTAGTGAGCGCAGAGTAGTGAGTAGTGAGTGCAGAGTAGTGAGTGCAGAGTAGTGAGTGCAGAGTAGTGAGTGCAGAGTAGTGAGTGCAGAGTAGTGTGTGCAGAGTAGTGAGCGCAGAGTAGTGAGTAGTGAGTGCAGAGTAGTGAGTGCAGAGTAGTGAGTGCAGAGTAGTGAGTGCAGAGTAGTGAGTGCAGAGTAGTGAGTGCAGAGTAGTGAGTGCAGAGTAGTGAGTGCAGAGTAGTGAGTGCAGAGTAGTGAGTAGTGAGTGCAGAGTAGTGAGTGCAGAGTAGTGAGTGCAGAGTAGTGAGTGCAGAGTAGTGAGCGCAGAGTAGTGAGCGCAGAGTAGTGAGCGCAAAGTAGTGAGCGCAGAGTAGTGAGCGCAGAGTAGTGAGCGCAGAGTAGTGAGCGCAGAGTAGTGAGCGCAGAGTAGTGGGTGCAGAGTAGTGGGTGCAGAGTAGTGGGTGCAGAGTAGTGGGTGCAGAGTAGTGAGTGCAGAGTAGTGAGTGCAGAGTAGTGAGTGCAGAGTAGTGAGTGCAGAGTAGTGAGTGCAGAGTAGTGAGTGCAGAGTAGTGAGTGCAGAGTAGTGTGTGCAGAGTGAGTGTGCAGAGTGAGTGTGCAGAGTGAGTGTGCAGAGCATTGTGTGCAGAGCATTGTGTGCAGAGCATTGTGTGCAGAGCATTGTGTGCTGTTGAGTGCAGAGTGCTGTGTATTGGCAATGTTAATGACAATGCCGATTATTTGTGATTTAAAGAAAAAAAAAAATGTCATGAGCAATGCCAATAGCTCTACCTTTAATGATGCCGAGACCATTGCATTGCAAATGCTTGTTCTGTCCTTCCTGCAGCCCAAAGGACACAGCTTGGATCCCGTCTCGTCAACTTAAGTCTTTCCCCCTTGCATGTGCAGCAAGCACCACAGAGTCTAAGAAACAACAAGAACTACACAGTACCAAGGACAAAGTCACTTCATCGAGGATGCTTTAACAGAAGTAAACGTATTACTAAATATTTATAACAGGCTTGAGACGTCCAATCCAACTAGACTGTCAGATAAATCTAATTGTTGCATCTGTCAACTTGTAGTATAGCCGGGCTGGCACACGTTCCTTTAAATTACCATAATGGCCAAATTTATTAATGCAAAAGTGCCCTATGTTTCATTTTTCTTTTTATTAAAGTTCTTACAACGTTATATATGCATTTAACAAAAACAAGCATTGTCAAACTCAGAGCCATTCGGGTTGGCTTTTTGTTAGAGGAAACGTTTGGCAGTAGCTGGTGAATATGTTTGTTACTCTTAGCTTGTCTACAAAGAAAACTCAGAATGAAATCATCGGCCACAATATTCCCTATTCTTGTGGCACAAGATGTTGCTGAACAGACTCAGAGTTTAGCTGTACTCTCAAATAGGAATATCATAACTAGGAGTCAGAAGATGAGGTCATTATTCCAAGTTGAAAACGTAAAAGGCATACACCTCAAAATATTACATATTAGACCACTGAAAATATGAGAACTCCAATAATGATAAAAGAAAAGCGCAGGGTCAATAATAGCGGATGTATGACGTTAGCACGCATACTATTACCACGCATACCTTTACAACGCGGTATTTACAACGAATACCGTTACAACGCATAGCGCTTTGAGGTGCTGGATAGTGGTAAGTATAATTTTATATTCCAACTCCAGTCCCCGTGGACACTAGGGAAGGTGTTGGATATAAAATTAAACTTATTCCCTATCCTACAGCACCCCCCAGCGCAATGCCTTGTAATGGTATGCGTGGTAATGCCTGCGTTGTAATGGTAGTACGTTGTAAAAAATGTGTGCTAAACGTTGTATACCAATAATAGCGGATATAGACCTTCTGATCCAACATTACAATCTCCATCTTTGTTTCTTTCGGTTTAATTCACAACGTTCTACCTTCAGGAGGTGGAATCTTCTAACACTTTTAAAGCCCTTCTAATTCATCCTATTCTGGCTGTTAAATGCCCTCTCCCTTCTTATAGGCCCTCGCCTCTACCCTATAACTCGGGTTGAGGCCTTTAACAACGAGTATAGCTCTTGGCAGCGGGCGATAAGGATACAGTAGATACATTTGAATAAAGGACCAGTATTTTTGTTTTATCTTTAAGACAGACTATGAACACAAGTCTCTACAGTTGCCACCTTTTGGCTCAGCAAGTGTTTCCTGCGGATCAGAAAGGTTTATGAAATGATCACTGCCGATGCTAAACAGCATTCCCCCAAAAAAACCTCAGCACGATGATGTACAGGTGAATCCACACACATACGTAACACAGCACTCATTTTAGCTCCAGCCTATGCACTTGGATGCGCCACGACGCATGTGTGCACACATACATCTAGATGAAGATGCACTTGTTATTTTATTTTAGTTTACCCTTCCAAAATGAAGGCACCCATCTTGAACCAGTACATTAACAAGGGGTGGAGGGTTGGGGACCAATAGAGGAGGCACTGATTAAAAAAATGTAAATTAGATGGATGGGGAGGTGTAGAGGAATCAATGGATGAGCTGGAGGTCAACAGAAAGCGCACTAGGCGGGCAGACATGAGAAGGCAGAAGAAGCAGACAGGAGCATGAGAACATGCACTCCCACTGAGTGCAAAAGAACCAAGCACTGGCAAAGCCAATCGGTTTAGTGTTGGCTGTCAGCCTTTGTCACTGCATGTTTTGTCATGGTTTTTTGCAAGAGTTTACTATTGTGGAAGCTGTTGGGACCTCATCAGTCTGATAATAAAATAACATTGGCTAAAATCAAACTTATGTTCTTGGTCTCAAAAAACCCTAGTAGTCCTTGCAAGTAAATTAACTAATTTGTGTGTAGATGTGCTTCTTGTAACAGAGCAGAATGTAATCACTCACTCTGAAGTTAGCCAGTGGCTGAAGTGGGCTGCCTATGCTATAGTGTACAGAAGAAAACTATGAATGATACATCACCCGACCAATGGATGAAGAGGACTTAGTGAAATCCCTCTATCTTATACGTATAATTTTAGTAAAATCAAAATGTCTTGGCTAAACGCAGAGCTAAATACTGTTGCCTGAATGTTGAAGGATATAAGTTATACCATCAGAAGATGGGAAATAATCTGTGCTCTGTCGAATGGACAAACGAATTAAAGGAAAGAAAGCAAGCAAATAAAAAATAAAAAAGCAACTGTGAATGACATGAAAGCCAACTAATAAGCAAAGGGCTGACCCAAAGCCCACTAGAAGTATTGTATACAGTAGTTTTTTTGGCAACAGGTAGCTAAAGCCCTCTGTAGGTGAGGTTAAAAATCCATAAATCAGCAAGTAAAATGGTGTCTTGTCAGCTAAGTAAATACATTAAAAGAACCATACTGGCTGGCAACTACAAGTTGCACATCATGTTACATCTGCAATCTGAGACTATAGGACACCCATCATCAAGATCTAATGGACCTACAAAAAAAAACACAAAAACTATGTAACCGTCGACCAAATACTTTAGCCATGATGAACATTGCAAAGCATGAAAAACACATGAAAGCCAAAGGCTGATTATGGGAACAAAGGCTACGCTCCCTCCACTTCTTTCTGTACTTTTTTGACAATTTGTAATAGGTCACAATACTAAACCTGACTGTAGCAAGACCTAATGAAGGTCAATCCATGAGGTAAAATAACAGAACATATACATTTTATTTTTAGAGAGGACATATACCCCAAAGGGGCTCACAGTGATCATGACCAACAAGAGCTTATTGTTACCCAACTCAAAGGGATCCATTTTTAAACCTCAGAAGACAGGCTGGATGGATAAATGGATGGAAGGATAGATGGAACCTCTGGGATCAAACCTGCCACCACTCGCCAAGCACAGGCACCTGCACTGGGTGTATTAATCCACTGCGCCACCAAGCCCAGACTAGCCAAGTGCAGACAGCTGCAGCAAGCGAAGGACAATCTGTCAGTTGTAGGGCGTTGGACTTTTTGCTGACAATCTCTTGCATATTTTTAATTTACCTTATAACCTCTGAACATTGCCTAATGACCGCTTTCAGGAAAGAGTATGTGCCTCACGCTTCCATGCTTCATGCTCCATTTGGACGCTCTCCACTCAAGCCTTGCTTGGCCTGCTGCCAACTGCCCCAGCTTAACTAGTACTCAAGAAGAGGAGACACCAAAGCTTGATGGACTAAAGCATCCACTGTAGACATTCGTATTTAACATGAAAGTCACAGGTTCGAATCCCAGAAATTCCACTCAGACTTTCCCACTAGGAGATTAATAAAACGAGGACAATTGAGGTAAACAATAATTAACACCTGTATATCAGCACTTACTGAGGTGGCTGTTAAATGTCATTGCATAGATTTTTGTTGTTGTTGTTTCACTGTGTGAAAGGCAATAGCCGAAAGCATTACTAAAGATTAGGATTATTGCACACCTTAGCCTGCAGCTTCGATCAATAACTGAGGACAAGGCATTTAATAACCAGAATAGCCCTTGGCAGCAGGCTGTAATCCTGTAATAGCACCTCTGAGAAATGCCGACACAGGATCAGTCCATCAGAAGAACTGTATTCAGGCAAACAACAGTAGTCAATTCTGGTCCCCTAAGAAAAGCTTCAATGCGGTCCACGGACAGAGGGTGCATAGGCCTGCATGACACATGCGTGGCAAATGTTACAATGTCACAAAAGAAGCCATGAATAAGGATATTGGCATTCAGCATACTCTTGTGTTACCAAGCCCAAAACCCATAATCCACAAAGTCCAATGACCTTTAAAGGCAATGATTAACAGAGTTTCATTTGGAAACAGGCTGTTAAATATGAAGGCACCAACATTTCAACCAAGCTAAGCTGCAGGTAAGGGAATCTCATAAAACTAAGAGCAAACTGCGGATGAACAAGACAGTGGCTCACCGGAACAGATGGGCAAAATGTTGCGATTACCAAAGTTTCATGCAAAGATAGCGAGGAAGGCCTTTGAAATAAATCTCTGCCCTGGGGTAAAAGCGACGTGGGGCAGGATTGATCAGGCGAAGCAGGTCTGAATAGAGGCCAAAGAAGTTGAAGGCACCCAAGCACTGTTGGTGCTGCTGTAGGACGCAAATCAAACTTACGTACATTCCTATAGCTAAGTTTGAAGTTGGGTAGAATCAATTCTACCATCCAATTCGTTTAGAAGAATTGCTTTTTGAGTTCACCTTCATTTTCCTTGTACATTGTAAGATAAGCGCATATTTAAATGCTCTCCTGAAACCAACCACAAAATACCCTACAATATTTGAACTTTTCTCAGCCATGAAATGTGTCCTGAGAGGAACTGTATTAGCATCCTGTTTTCCCTAGGTTACCTTTCCTCTCCCCCCTCTGTTTCTTTCTCTTATTGAGTCCCCTCGCCACCCCCAGCCCCCCCACTCGTTACAAATGACTTTAGACCAATGTTTTCCTTGCTAAGGACCCTTCCAGTGGTCTACTAGTCTGCATTTCTTTTATGCTTTGACAGGAAAGGCACTCGAACACTGACTGAGGCTGGAGAGAGTTGTTGACACGCACTAAAGACGTTCCTGCACCCATACTGCACGGTCTGTTAATAGGTGTCTCCTCTTTGACACGTGGCCTTAGCGGGGGCCCAGAATTAAAGAGTGGGCAATTAATAGCAGTCAAAGCCCTTAGCAAAGTGTAATAAAGCCCACCTCGGTTCTAGAAGACAATTTAAGTGCTCAAAATAAATGGTCAATATTATATGACATTCCTGACAGTCAGATCAATTTACAGGTATGTCTCCAGGAACCAAAAAACAGAAAAGAGTATAAATAACTGGCTCTTTGCAAACCCAGTAATAAATAAATTGAAATCTTCCCACTAAAAACACCTGTAAAAAGAGAGAAATATAATTTAAAAAAATCAGACTTCTCAATAGATACAGAGGCTGCACTTGTACTCTGGCAAAAGTATGTTGCATTAATCACTAATAAACAAACATGAATATACAATAAGCTGTAACATAAACATTCACAAATATCTAACAAAACACACAGGAAGGAGCACAAAAAGAGACCATTCCAATTTTATTCGATTGCCTTAGGCAGCTATTCGCTTTTGGCTGAGCTGTAAAATCTCTTGGGTTTTATTTCCCAGTGCATGTTTACCTTTTGTCTGAAACCAGTTTAGCAACTCAAAACAGCAACAACTGATGTGTGGTTGCTGTATATACTTAAAGCTGCACACCTGCTGCATACCAACGAAAATATTCATTCGACACACAGGCATAACCGGAATGAATTCCTTGGCATCGAAATCAGATTTAATGTGGATATGACTGGCACAGCCTTTCACCCTACAGAGCAATAACTACGAATGCCATTGCGTTGGGTATTAACAGCACACGCCAGTGAAGGCCAGAGGAACACTTCAGCTGGTGGAGTGGTCTTTACAAAGGTGAATTTATATAACTATATCTGTTATTGAATTTGTTGTTGCTATAGGCACACACATGGTTTATATCATCTCATACAAGAGCAGGTATTGGAACAGCATCTCCAAGGCTGGTATCTTAGTCTGCAACCACTGTTATCAAGAGGGTTGATCTACTCTGTTCAATGGAAACAAACCAAGCCCACAACAAGGAGACGGCATTCAGTTGTGACTTGCAATCCCAGCAGTGAGGGGTCTCAGTCTACAACCGGACTAGGGAAAATGGTTACTCAAACCACCATCACGGACTTGCGTTAAAACCATTCATAGATATTTCCAACATCGCCACTATACTGGCGGACAAAGGAAGACTGCATTAGGAGAGTGCTCATCGCTGGGGAGACATCATCCACAGAAGAGTGCCCAGGTGTGGAGGCTGCAACCATAGAGGACTCTTGGGGACAGCCATGGGTTGGAAGTGTATGATCAGAGGATTACAAAACTACTGAGAAAGATGCAGTGATGGGTGGAACGCTGGAATTAATTTTAGCCTTTGGCAACATCTGCAGTTTCTTTCCGATCCTTATTTATTTAAGGTCACTACAGACCGGGACCAATATACGATATCACGATCTGGCTAACCAGCACTAGGTACGATCCCGTCTGAGCTGCTAGATCACTCCCTCCTAAATGGTAGACAAGCTACTTCAGGCTTGATCCTGTCTTGTTCATCCTTAACAGTGAGGTGCAATTGGAGCCCCTTCAGGACAGTAGCTCCAAGACCCACATCTGCATATGCTAGCCTCACCCTGGGTGGCTCACTTAACATGTATGGATTCATTTTAAGCACTGGAAATTTGGTTCCAGAGTTGACCCTGCATTTGGTTGCTCCCTGTCTGTGTTATGGCCTTTGATCTATCATAACAAGCATTGGCATAGCCAATAGGTCTCGCATTTAGGGCCTTATAAGTGTTTAACCATGCAACAGTTAATGTTGTTGAACCAAAGATATTGTGCTGCATAACTAAATACTTATAAGGTCCCAAAAGCGAGACCTATTGGCTATGAGTATTAATAACAGAAACTGCAAAATACAAGACGGGCGGCACACTATGCTAAGCACAGATTTTTAGCAAATGTGTTTTTAAGCCACACGCTTAATTATATTGGCCACGCCCCTTTGAGAGACCCCCCCAGTTTTTTCAATCCACTTAAAGCCCTGCAATGCACATATAGAGTGAAGCAAAAAAACACATCAAGCAATCACTACCACCCACTACAGACCGAGTGAAAAGGCTTACAGGAGGGGCAGGTCAAGGAACAGAAATGGATACACATCTAATCACCAGCATGTAATGTGCATCGAGTTGAGAAACTCAGGAGGAAAAAGCAAACAGAAGGCAGCAGAGCGGGATTAAGGCAGTTGGCAGCTCAGTGTATGCAGTACACTGCAGCAGCGAGGGGTAAATAAGCAGCAGCACACACGGTCTGTGAAGGGATACACTTCAACTGGGGGTGAACAATAAACAGCACACACAGTGGATGAAGGAGGTTCTTAGCAGCAAAGGAATAACATAAGAAAATACACACATTACATACATAGAGACTTAAGGCATCAAGAGAGAAGTAGGAAGAGTAGTTCATCTGCAGTATACAATGGGTGGACAGAGGCAGAAGGAAGAGATAAATACCTTAGATTCTCAAAGTATGCAGTGTTACAGGTCAAACAAGGGAGGTTGGAGGTCAGCTTGCTTGTGTTTGCAGGGTCCCTCTGCTAAATTTATACCCCACGTTACAGAGTGAACTTGCTTCCTAAGCCTCTCTGTAGTGCCAGAGACCTGTTTCTTGCACACTTTGTAAACTACACCGCCATTGTAACCCAGAGTAAGAACAGCAGCAAGTAAAAGGTTTAGACAAATACCCCAAACAGAGAAGTCAGCTGTTTGTCCCGTTGAAAATGTTTCTTTGCGTTCTCACAGACTAAACAAACCATAGCACCTTCTGAAACAAACCGTAGCACCTTCTGAACTATCATACACCCTTTTGTGACGCGACGGCAAAAGTGAAAGCAGGGGTGCGCGCAAGCGAGTGGTGCGTGCGCAAAAGTGAAAGTAATCGTGCTCCAGATGGCGCCTCGGGCACTGAAAGCTTGCGGCTGCGCGCGTTCATGGGCACATGCACGCAATCTTGAGGCCAGCTCTGGTAGCACTTTGAAACCCCTTACTAAAAGTCAAGCAAGCAGCGCTTGCACTGCTCTAGGCTCAACCTAAAAAGGGGATCCGCCATCACACATCACCCATATGGGTGAATAAGGTTAAAATGCATATAGGGTTTTTGGTGTTCCAATGTAGGAGTGGCATAGAAGTACTGGGACAGCAGGGCTTTGTAGGGTTCATGGGTCAAGAGCAATAAGTGTCATAAGCAGACTATGGGGCTGGTTTGGCAGTCCCAACGAGTACATTTTTATTTGAAGGAATGCAGTGCATGTAACTTGTGCATGAGTGGAACTCTCTGAAACAGATATTCTGCATTGTATCCGTAAAATAGTGCAGTGCCACCGCAAAGTTTCATTCACAGACCCAACCACGTTTCCAATTTGGCTTCCACTGAAAAGGAGGACTAGGGATTCACCAAATGTGTATTCTCCCAGCCCATAGTAGAGAGTGGCTACTGCCTACTCACTAGGCTATAGGCAGACTTACGGTTGGTGGCTGCAGATTTTAGTGAAAGCACCAAGCCTTTTTTAGCCATACCACAGGGTGAGTTAACTAACTCATCCTTGACATGGGTGGGTATACATCTGCTATGTGGATGGTGTCCTTCCATAAGGACACAGGCTAAACCATAAGATGGAGTGTCTACTCCATGTTACATTGGTGGAGGTTGCTCTTTTAGCTATCGCTTGCTAGCTTACCTAGGGAGTGGAGGTTTGAGAGTCCACATTCAGCACCCACCAGAGAAAGATGTGATAGACCTGTTTTTGATGTTTCGGAAACTCACCCAAAAGTGAGGCCTAGAGTTTGGTTATGTTTGGTTGTGTCTGGACCACCAATGTTCTAATAAACAACCATGTGGGCAGGGCATAGCTTCAGGGTGAGATGTTTGGGGTGTTACACTCCCCTAATAAATGTATTATTTAGTAAATAGTTGGGTACAGGAGCTTTCAATCGGGTATGGTAAGGGGTCTGTCGGTTTCACCTTGGATTTTTTAAATTCAGTCAGAAAAAAACACACATACACTCTCCTGTTTTGAAGGTCTTAAAACATGGGTATTTTATAAAATACTGTGTTTTAAGTGCCCCTCACAATCCGCACTCCTTTCCCGTTCCATTGGTCCTTAAGCCCATCTCAAGTGCTGCTTCTCATATAATAATTAACAGGATATCCCAGCAGGATTGTCGGAAAATCTGATGCTTACCCCAGTATAACTGGCCAAGCTACGCCCTTGCCTCCGGGCTCCCTGTCTGACTTGCACTGAGAGTGATCTGGACACCCACACCCTGAAAGTCTACACTGTCTACCTTGGAAACACATCCCCTTTAATATATTTTCTCTGTGTACATAGCTAGGGAAGACTGGCCTCTCTCTGGCCCGCCAGACTTCAGGAGTTTAAACTTGGTAGACCTTTTCGCTGGGCTCCAACGTCTTGCCAGTAGGGCCCTGAACTGCATAAACAACAGTTTTCAAGGACCAGTTCCCTGTATGCATCTTGCCTGTGGATGAAAGATTTACAGCACCATCTTCCAAAGGCATGGATCCGTATACTGAATTTTCAATCTTATAGATACCCTGTTGCTGGGAAGACTGGAGCTGTGCATGGCCTTTAAAAGAGCATAGTCCAGCAGCATCGCCATGCTTGGAGGATGACAAAAAATAACCTACGTCAGAGTCACAGCAGTCTGTAGCAACCGGGAATAGATAATTGTTATATCTGCCACATCTTAGGGCGTGGGTGTACTTGAATCCTCAGAGGAAAGTGACTGGTGAAGAACCCGCACTCCCCTTGGCCCTTTTTACTCTGCAGGTCAGCCGTATGCACATTGCAAGCCCAAGATGGACAGAAGTGTTTTTCCCTTTCACTCTAGATCTTTCAATAATGCCTGCTGGCAGACCCTGAACACCCTGTATCCACCGCCAATTTCATTAACTCTATACACCTGCCAGATATGAAGAATTCACAATTTAAAGGTGAAGTAGGACCCTAAGTCACAATTGCTCATTTGCTAGTGGTATCCAGTGGGTAGCCCCAGGTCCCAAGGGTGACCCAATCATATAGAAGGTTTACAGTGTAGACAAGATACACACCTCTAAATGTTGGCATCTCTGCCAGATCTATGTTGTGTGGGATATCCAGGCAAGCACCAGTCGTCCTCCTGTTGGAGCACTGAATCAGGCTGAGACGGAGATGTAATTGGTCTTCCTCTGAACCCAGACCAGGGCCCACCCTGTCACAAACCATCAATGTGCCACATCAATCGTGCACTGGAACTTTGAAACCAGTGTCTATAGTGGATTGAAGATCAAAGTTCACTTTTAGATGGTGTGAAAATCGTCTTGCAGATTCTTAGCCATCTGTGCCCCCAAGTTACACCTTGTATCAAGGACAGAGGACCAACTAGATCAAAGGGCAAATGTATCCTCATACATCTGAAGCATTATGGCACTACAAACATTTGAGAACACAGCAGCAGTAAAAGAACAAACCCAAATGATACCAGAGGTTGCAACGGTCTTGTGGTCGCTGTACCATGGAGTAGCATTGCCCATAAACCTCAGCTAATTTGATTACAGCACTTTCCCACAGAAATCCTAGTTTTGGGCTAGTATCTTAGCCTCAGAAAGTGCTAGAAACCAGCTTGTCATGGCGACAACCATCAGCTACGCGTAAAGTAAATCTATTCTTTTTGAAGAGCTATAGCTCCGACTGCACAAAGAGCTTGTCCTGTGTGACGACCATCACACTATGTCTGATTTTCAAACATAGCACCGTCATTTCCAGGAGTAAGCCTTGACTGCTTTGCCCAGCCACCTTTGGAGAGTCAAGTCTACAAAGGAAGTAACTCAGTAATTCAATTAATGTGCATCAGTGCCCCAGGATATGATACACAAATGGAAAGCAACAGTGCCCACCATGGATGTTGCCCAGAAATCATCGACTGCCTCAGGATACAGGAGCTCTACTAGGTTAGATTAGAGATTGTTTGCAAACACCTCTATAGCCCACATGCTTCCAAGCGCGGACAGTGGTGGCTTTGCTCTTTTCTCTCATTATGCATCCTCGCCTTATGTCCATCCCAAACTTGCATAGGTGGCAACAGTGGTTGAACTTCATACACCTTGAGTAGCCCAATGTTAGGAGAGAATCACCTCTGGATCCTCAAGTCCGATCCCAACCTTTGCCTGCGACTGTTGTGGATACTACGACAATCTGGGTATTCGTACCGCCCCAATCACAAAGATAAGCACCCTAGCAAGGTGGCTCAATGGAGAGAGCCTAAGTTATGTTGAAGAACGGAAAGCACTCTCCTCTCGCCTCACTCTACCTGAGACCTATCTATTTCTCGTCCTTCAAAGTAAAGAATTGAGACAAAGGTGAGGAGTCCACTGGAACCCTGATCAAAAATACTGAACTGAAAGAATGTGTATAATCTGATTTGGAAGGGGTCAAGTAAATTACAAGTACCGGCTGTCTGCTCCTTATCAAATGAGGACAGAAAATCGCATACACAACCCCCTAACTTTGAAACTTTGTTTAACCTTGCTCCTTCTACAAATGTGGGTGGAGTCCTGCACTTCCGAAACCTGTGCCAGCCCTACCTGGGCACGACAAGCCCAGAGATACAGCAAACATCTGATCAGCAAACACAAAAGAAGGCAGGCGCCACAGCCAGAATACAAGGCGCCTCTTTGTATTATTTAGCTCCTGCCAAATTAAAGTAATATGCAAACAGTGAGGATAAAAAGACATCAGGACTGGTCTTGCAAGTGTAAGGAACAGAGATAACGAACGAGACACTTGAAAAACACCCAAGTCTTGCAGGTGGCCATATTTAGGGGTATCACCGAAAATCACATTTACTGAGAACAACTATGAGAGGCTACTCACTGAATGAACATACTTTTATTCCCACCAATGTGTCAAGTAAAATAAGCCCACCCAAGGACTCCCTTTCTCAGAGTGCATTTGGACCTGTTCAGCCACTTCATCTAGCAAACAGGTTTCCTCGCGGACAAGCAGCGACTTGCCCGGTTCGACCTACCGCCCTTTGAGCAAACAGAGGACTCCTGGTGCCAAAGTCCCCGATGACTGTATCCACGGGACTGTGGTACAGGGCACTTCTCCTTGGGGGCACTGAACTTCTGAAGCAAATCAATAATAAAAAGGATAACAGGGTTAATGCGCCTGCTGCAGAGATCTGCATGTAACCAGCAGGTCACAGGTTCTAATCACACTAGTGTTGCTACATACTTTGAAAACAATGTTGGGTTTTAGTGGCTCAAATGAAGATCTTTTCATACGTGCTAACAAACCCAATCGCTTTACCTTTATACAGTAAAAGATTTTACCGAGCTCCAATTAGATTTACAGGAGAAGTTACAGCAAGTGCTGCAGCAGTGCAAGCTTCCCCAATACAGAGCAGAAACACCACACAGGAAACAGGAAGCAGCAAGGCCTCCTCGGGGGTCAAGATTCCCTCACCTACAGAGAGTAATTGCAACAAAGACATCAGCAGTGAACGCTTCCCTAACAAAGCAGACAAAGGTGGCTGAGAAGGCAACTGAAATGCATGTTTCATTCCCCCACACAGAACTCATGCAACAAAGACATCATCAGCGCGCAACTTCTCTCATACAAAGCAGACACGTGTCTGTAATGGTAGCACAAGGGACAGTTTTCCTTCACCTACACAGAACAAATTCAACAAATGCATCCGCAGCAATGCAAGCTTCCTTGACACACAGCACACAGATGGCAGCAATGCATTCACAAGGGCACCTATCCAAATATACACCAATTACAGCAATGAATGCAGCAGCACAACCTTTACACATACACCCAATAAATCCTGGCAAGATGGTAGCTGTTGGCTCAATCATAGATGGAATGATGGCAAATTGTGGATGGAAATTATACCCAAACCAGCACTAATACAAGCACATCCCCAATCCACAGTTCAAAACAAAAGGTACTGTGCATCTTCCAGTTATCAACGGAATTAAAAACGGGAGTGACGTACAAATTAATAATGCAACTCCTAGCATACATGTTAACAGCCCGTATGACTGCAGCACCCACAGAACCCTATCTTCTATCATGACGCACTGGGGTTCTCAACCATCAATATCCACAAACAGGAGCATTAAAGAAGACAAGGAACCTATGTCTGCACAGCTCTCTCTGCCCGGAAGGCCGATTCGAGACTACAGGGCCAGGTGCCTATAACACTAACTGCTGTTATACGAATGATCTAAATAGCAGTTTTGACTCCAAGGTTGATGGGTTTATCAACTCCTAGAAACTTTATACATTACAGGCAGTTCAAAAACACAAGATATTCATTGACACACGGCCTTTAAATGTTAAAACTGTTTATAGCGTTTTCCAGCCATTCTACAGTCCACTTCTTTTAATTTTCCACCCTGGCCCTTCTGTGGAAACTCTCAGTCATATCTTTAAGACTCACAAACTACTTGGAAAGGGCAGTGTCACCCTTACAGGATCATAAAAGACAGATTACAACAATCGTACATGCCCAAGTGCCAGAGTGTAGTAATGGAACTTTGAAAAGACCTGATCAATACAGATAATGAACCACCTAATCACAATCAAAATAAACATTGGCATTTCCAATAGGTCTGTCTCATAAATGCACTGTCCAGACACTTTAAGGGGATTACAATGGCATGCGTGCGCCCCTTAAAGTTCAAGCTCGAGCAGCTAAGCTTTAATAATTATTTTAGAACACTCCTGCTCACCATGAGCTTCATTACACAATCTGAAAGTATGCCATAAGGTAGTCTCTTAGGGTGCCCTTGAGAGACAGCAACACCAGAAATTGGCTTGGTTCTTGCAATAAAAACCTAGAACTTATCATGGTGCTAGCCATTTTCTAGAGAGGCAGATTAACTTCAGCAGGCTCTAACATATAGAAAAGGTTGGCAGGTATAAAAAATGCACTCACTCTAAAAGCATTCTCATGACGCCCCTATAGGGCCACATCTCAATCCAGAGCTAGCTTGATCCAATGAGAAGTTAGACTGAGAGCTTTACTCAGTTTATACAGAGCATTTTTGCAGAATGGGTTTAAAAACCATCTTTTCACAATATGCGTTGTGCTATGCATCCAGGGGTTAAAGGTTGCATTCCTTCGTCCTAACCCGCATGAAGACCAATTGATCAGGAACGCGTTAAGAAATCTTGTTTTTGTTGTACAAGAAAGGCCGCAGACCTGAGTTGAAGCCACATCAGTTTACATATATTCCATTGCCACCGGTAACCTTATCACAATTTAGCAATTATTTTAAAAAAAGTAACTCATTCATTTCGGGATACACTTAAGCAGCAATATACAGTACACGCATTTATCTAATAAATATAGTACATAATTGTATTTTTAAGCATGTGACAGTTATATGCTAAAGCATGTATTACAGGCAAAATGTTAAAAAAGCTGCACATTCCTATTTTTTGTTATATAAGTAACAGCAATACAGTTATCAATATACACATAACTATTAAAGGGAAGAAGTGAAAACTGAGCAGCAGTTGAGTTTTTTTTTTATTGTACCAAAGACCTAAAAGTCTAAACTGAGCTTAATATAAGATTACCACTGTGAAAGCTCAGTCATTTTGTGCCCTGTTACAGAGTTCCGTGTTTAATCACTGGCTCCGCAGGGTGTGGAAGACGTTTTAAAGGATTAATAAAAAGAAGAAGTATTACTGACATGATTAACAGTAACAATTGATACTTAAGGCAAAGCTTTGCTGACAAGTGCTTTATTGGCAAAAATGTTCACTAAAAAGCACAATGCTGAAAACTTATCTCAACCTAAGTTTGTGAAATCAGCTTTATTGCCCTAGTCAACCGCCGTCAAATGGTCTGAACTGAGAAGAGTAAAGAAAAGCAAACCGTCATGAGATGGAAGAAGGCTACATTTAGAATACAATATCCTAATTTGTTACAGTGTGGTCACGCCCCTTCTTTAAACTGAATTGGTGGACTTCTTGAGTATGGTATGCAACACTGCAGGAGTCGCGCCCGTGGATGAAGAGGTACGCTAGTGGTAAACGTTAAAATTCTTCAGCTGCACATTACTGATAAAATGCACGAGTTGTGAATAGAACTACTAAAATTTCCAAAACACAGTGGACAAAATAATGCAGGCACGGATGTCCAGTCTAGTAGGAGACACCTGAGAAACATTCTCACACGATGATTGCTTGCATGAGGCTCTAAACGCATGGACAGAACAGCCGAAGCGAGTCATTAATAAGCCAATACATACTGTAAAAGGCTGCACAGTTCATAACTTATGAAATTCTGCAATACAAGGACACTATTGTTGCATAACAATTCGTAGGAAGCATCATAGGACACAATCCTGTATACGTTTGAAAACAGCCTGCATAGGTATCCATTGACCAGTGAAAACCTTGGTCTTTCTTTGGTGTTCCAGTTCAGTCATGAGAGATTCTAAAGGCCACTCGCCACTGTGGCCTAAATGTTTTCTTGCAAGTGTCAACTCTGGGCAGACAAAGAAGGAGTTGGAGACTATATCTATTTTTGCTTGACCAGAATCTCTTTCGCATGACTGAGACCTTTAGAAAATTGTTTAAGTATGTGGTGTGGGTGGGTATGCTAAGAAAAGCATTCTAAATTTTTATTACAATCTTATCTGATTCAAGGACAATTCTGAAGGAATTCCCCTATTGATAGACATGCATCAGCATTCATGTACGGAGGCATTCACTTTTTGGTTATGTAGCAGATTTCAGTTTCTGGTATGCATTTGCAGGTACATGGATGTTTGCCTCTGAAGTATTTTGTAGAGGCTAATTGTGGTTCCAAAATGGACACATAATGTATTTGGTAATCATGCTGTGATTTTTTTTTTTACGCGATTCCAAAACACAGATACTCCCACAGTCTAGCTTAGCTTTTTTCTCCCTTTCAATTTCCTCCTGAAACCCATCTTCTTGGCATTATGGATTGCTTTATTTTCAGGCTCAATATTGTGTTTACCTGTACGAGGAGTGATTCGTGTTTGCATTTTTACTGCATGGTTGCATCTGTAAAAAAATTAAATGTAGGGATCTACAACAGAAGTGAGGTTGCATTGGGGACATTATTATGAGGGATTACATTTCTTCACCATTAATCCTGGGCTAGGTCATATCCACTCAGTATTTTATTATTATGAATGATGTGTGGTCCTTGGGGTAAATTGGATTTAAGTGTCTGTTTCCCAGCTATTTTTAAGAATATTAATGTGTCATGGCCTTAGATGAGGAAGTTCCGTCAAGGAAGTTGTATGAGTGCTACACGTATATACTAAATGTGAGCAAAATTGCCACCCTTGTTGGAAGCCTCTATGCAGTCGTATTGAATGGGAGCCAAATTAAGACCGCCCACTGGGATAGAGGATAAGATGCATTTGTAGGGTAAATCTGGCATAATTATTACCTCTACGATACGTGAAATGATTAAACTAAGTAATATCCTGAAGTCTTCGAAGAAAATCTTTGAAACAGGTAACCTATCTGTTAAAGAAGACAGTTAAGGATAAAGCACAGATCCATTTTTTTGCCCAATTGTGCTTTAGTAACAGTAGTTAAGAATTAGGATTTCAGAATGCCCAGTTGCTTAATGGGGTTTTGGTTGGATTTTCATGTCACTTTAAATTCAGATTCAAGGCAGAAGTGGCTTTTGAGATCGCAGAAGAACATTACGAGCTATATTGTGACATTACTCACTTGATGGCCCCTTTAAGAAGTATTTAGAAGGTAGGTAAAAAGACTACTAGTAAAATCCTGTGTGCGGACACTTGACTATAGTTTACACATTACAACTACTTTGTCTCCATCATTACTCATTTTTTCTGTGTTTTCTGAACTCTCAAGCTGTTTTGGTCTCCGACATTTGCACTCCCATATGGAATGTGAGGTGAAAGCAAGAGCTGCCCACCTTCCAGCCAGCCACAGAACACCTTCCATCAATGGTTAACAAGGAAAAGAGTGGAACAACAAACAATCTCTGTCAAACACCAACAGGTTGCACAATGGCTGTCAACCAGTGAGTCTCATGCCAGGCTATTAACAGAAAGATCTGACATGAATACTAACATGCGGAGCCAGTCGGCCATATCTGATTTACGGCCTTATTGCTAGGCAATCTAGATGTCAACCTGGACAGACACCTGAGACCACTGTTCCTCTGATAAATGGCTCTATTGGACATCCGATCCCTACAGGACATTACTATAGGAAACATCAGTATTCCGTGTGGTGCTTCATGTGGGTCAACCTAGTGTGTAGCACTTTCCTCTAGCGCATGCTCACATGGGCTGCGAACCGAAGGTCCCTTTCTTTCCACGCCTTCTCGGTTTATTCTTCGAGTCTATCAGTGCACTGGGAGAACATGTACGCTGCCAGAACAGCTCAGCAGATTGTGTGTCCACTGCAAGGAATTGTGGAAACCTGCAAGTCACAGGTACGAAAATCAGCAACAAGAAGTGGAGCAATATTAAGGGTTGGCACCTTGAAAATAATTATTAAATTGGCTCAGCCAATCAGAATGCAGCCACCAACCGTGATTACATGTTTACATTGCTCACTGGTCAATCTCAGACGTGTCAACCAGCATGAAGAGTCATTACGCCACACGCAGACCATTACAGGAGCCTGCAACTGCTCGCCTCCATCCCCTTCATCTTCATCTTGCAGTGAATAATAAGAAATGCAGGACCTGTCAAAAGCAGAGGAGGGCATTTTCGTGCACATGGATGACACGGTGAGGCCCAATTTTATATCAGCAATTAACAGGGGTTAGTGCCCGCAGGCAAATAAGATTAATTATTGCCCTGCATGCCTCAGCCATAACGCTGGCCTTAACTACTTTTTGACTTTGTTGTAGTTTGAGTGAGTGTGAAGTACAGAGAAGCAGTGGACATGCTTATCTGCCTGTGTAGGATGAGAGTAAGGGGCTGGCGCTCACAGCCTTATTGTTCGCGTGCAAACAGGTATTAACAACTGATAATTTTCCTTTCTTCTCAGTGCCCTCTGTAGGTCATACAGCAAGGCGGGCAATTAAGAGTGGTTAACAGCAGCTGTTAATGCCCTGAACTGAGGGGCAATGACGCATGATCTTTATTTGTCATGAAAGCTTTTATAAATGATTTACTATTACAAGAAGAACGGAGCATCCGTTTTGGATAATAGACTGCACACAGGGCTCCTTAATTTACTAGAACTACACAGTGGGTCTCGGTAAACACAAGACCTGGAAGGCAGTCAACACCTATTCAGCCTTAGGCAGTTTCTACACAACATCAAGAGAACAAAGGGCTTGGTCATGATCCTCGCTGTAAAAGGATAACAGAAAATATGTCTTTAATTGCATTCATTTCCACATGGCTTTTTTGTCTTTCCAGTTTTAAGGAGCCAGAGGCATTTCGGGTTTCCCACATGGATTGCCGAGTTATTTTTGTTATAATGTATTATCTGTATTCAACTTCACCGGGGACACAACCTTAGGCATACTAGATTTAAAAACACTATAATCCTCATGAGTAAACTAGAAGACTTCACCAGTAGAAGCACAGAGCTTCAACAAAGGTTTATTTGTTTTGTGCATCATGAAACTATGGCATGCTTCAGGGCCTGTGCAACACTTGGACCAATCTACCAGCATGACCTTTTGGACTGACACACCTCCATGAGCTGTCACATGGTTCCCCCAACTTGCAATCTAGAAATGATGGACAAGTCAAATTAGGAAGGGGTTTGGTAGCTACAATTACAGGGAATCCACTTTCCCGGTGTGCTCTGAAAACTGAGCACAGACTGTAAATCTAGGCTGGCCTAAGTAAAATAATGAGAAAGTCTGTGTAGAGTTGAATTCAGTCAGTCACTTGTCCAGCTATCAATGGCGTCACTGTGGACATAGAGAATGAGTTTTTGTGACCTAACATTAATGTGATCATTTCTTTTCTTAGAAATTGATAACGGTACTTTATTGAATATAAATAGACGGACATAAACACAAATTTCTAAATGAACATTACCAACACAGAAAGCAAAGCAATATATTCCTATGATGTAAACATGAATTTTGATAGTTATCAAATGTAAGCTTTTGCTGGCTCCTGAAACAAAGTTGAGACAGCAATACACAGACTGAAGATCAAATTAGATAATGCACACTCAGAAATCACTCCTGATTAGTAACATTACACGCTTCTAAAGGTAATGTATTTCAACCCCCCCCCCCTTTTCGCCCCCCCCCCATTCTGCACAACCAGCAAGCTCTGAATTAAACATGAAAGGAGCCTGGAGGTCTCTATGACAAGGACACTGTAAATTAAATAGTCATTCTATGGCCTGTCTCCTCCTCTTTAATAAGTTATGGAGCAAGTCCTAATTGCACTGCCATTGTGTGGGGAGCTGGGCCACAAAGAACAGTATATCAAACGTGGCACTGAAATAAGCAATATCATAACATGACCGGGGTTGGCATCCAGTTTCAAGGCGCCCCCGGCGCCCCCAGCGCTGCTGATGAAAGTGTCTCCGAGGCCCCCGTACACAACCACTTATCATCCTGTCCATCCGAGACAGCAGTGGTGCAGAGTTACAGACTGGCCCCAGGTCGTCAGGAGTACGAATGGGTCGATTTACATTTCAGGAGAAAAAAAAAACATAAGCGAAAACTTTCGTAAATCCAATTTGTTTAACTTTGACAACTTTTTTGTAATTAGTTTGTTTTTCTCATAGATTTCATCGACGGAAGACTGGGTTAAGAAAAAAAACTTCTTTGAAACCGATGCGTGCCGTGGCGCTAGCGTATTTTCTTGGCGGGGAAGGCTGTTGCCCTTGTACAGAATTTTTACACACGACTAATGAAATGTGTTTCGCATACGACGTATAATCTTCTCAAAAAATTACGCATAGCACACATGCAAAAAACGTATTGCTATTTCAACCAGCCCTAATCTCGAGCAACTTTATCCTGTCCCTTCTTTGTTGTCACATATAGCATTTAGCACGCTGGGACCTACAATTGTGCTTCTTTCATTACAAGCACGAGGGTACAATTCTGAGTCTGAGGCATTCCCACATAATTATCAATTTGCAGTATTTGCCACATAACCCATCATCTGCGGCATAATCTGCAGATTTTAACAAAAACATTTTGTTTCTTGCTGAAATAGATCAAAAGTTACTAAAACACAATAACATGTGTTGACAAGCAGGGGAGGCCCTTTGCAAAGGTTGATCAGTCACCTATCCTTTGCCTATTTATTTATTTGGGGGTTAAACTGGTACTGATGAGGTGAAACTTTACCCAGACAGTGTTAACTTGAGTCAAAATTTTATTTTATTGTATTGTAATTGCATTTATATAGCGCTTACTACCCCTGACGAGGCTTCAAAGCGCTTTTTCGGGGTAAAATAATGAAGTAATACTATCACAAAATGAGGGCAGTACGCCACATAATTTACCTTTTGTTGTTGCATAATTTAGTCAACACTGCTGCATAATTTGATCATTCCATTACTACATAATTCCAGTGGCAATGACATACCACGGCGGGTGCCCGTAGGTCCTCTCTTTCAAGTTACATTCACTTCAGTTTTATAAGTGATGCTGAACCCCAACAGTTTGTGTACAACGCCTCGTGTCACAAGCCGTTAAAAAAAACACATCTATGCAGCTTGCAGGCCTCGCATATCATTTGGTTCAGTCCCAATATTGATACGGCCCATGGAAAAATCAATGGTGGCATTCCAGGGAGACCCCCTGCTGTCACCGCCAGCAGTGAATCAATGAGAGTGCAGCTGAAGGGCATGCCCATCGACTCCTCTTCATTTCATGCCTACAGTGTCAGAGGTGCATGGCAGTGTAATTACAGAAGAGGCCACAATGCATCCTCCATCACCACATGCTACCGCAGGATCAGGACCAGCGCGTGCAGTGCCATCGCGGAACATCTATAAATGTTCATTTATCTGTAGTTTTTTAGTGCAAACAGACCTAGCAGAACAATTTCCATTGGGGCTAGAGGTATAGGAGAAAAAACATATACAGAGGACAAAAGATCACAAACTAGTGTTAGGAATATATGCAATAAGAAGATGCATGCCTAACATGGGGGAATCAGCAGACCCCTATGTAATCTAGTGCCTTAATGATAAAGGAAGAATTAAAGCAGTGTAGATAACATCATTTGAAGTTGCCACTTATAATAAGGTAAGCAGAAGAGTCTGGAAACGTCGTCCTGCTCGGTTTTTTTTCTGTACATCTCAAACATGGCCATCATTTGTGTTAAGCTTCTACCTGGTCATGCTTGGAAGTGATGCTGGATGAATCACCTCAATCCATTTAGGAACATACTTTGTGGCTGTTGGCATTAAGGCTACAGCGTGGGGGAGACCAGAGTCAGACCAATAAAGCTCCCAGGGAACTGGTGGAGGAGACTGCATTACCCTTGGCACCTTCAACTCATTCCAAAGGTGCTGGCATGGAAACCCTCCTTCTGGGCCACAGAATGAGTGTACGGCTCCAATAAGAATAGCATCATGAGAAGGAGGCACTTAACAACAACAGTGTATCAATAATGCACTTTGCAACGTGACAGTAACAGATTAGATTTTACAGTCAAAGCAAATCACTGCTCGTTCAGTGAACATATAGGTACGAACTCAAGTGGTATGTATGATGTTATGCCTCAGCGATAGTCTATGCAATTTCAAAGTCTTAAAGCCGAAGTGCGGAGAATCACCATGTACCCCTAAAATATGCTTCATCATCAGAAGCATTATATTTTAATGTGGCCCTGCTAATACAGTTTAATAGGCCATTGTATCCAACCAGCATATGTACTGTCTTCCAACGTGTGAGGTTCACTCCCAATGAGTGACACTTATGGTGCAGAGGAAAGTCTAAGAATAAGTTCTAGACAGTTTACTGTTGTGATCCCCACAATAAGTTTATCTTTCTCCTGTTAACTTTGTTCTAAAGGGCTCTTGTAACTAGACTTTGAACATGGTCTATGCTATTGCAATACTGTGTATGACACTCCTTATTACAACCCCGTTTGCCAATTACTCCTGTCCTCAACACATGCATGTGAATGAGAACCCCCTGGGAAGAGATGTAAGCATTCTGCGGTAGGTACATGTGCCTGGGCAGATCATAAAAAATGATTTTATAGAATAAAGCATTGTGTTTATAAGGACTAGGAGGTGGCAAAACAACAAAAGGATGAAATCAAGAGACATGGAAGAAAAGATGGAGTGCGTTCCATTGGAAAGCTCCAAGATTATGGCTATTGCAACTGTTAATGGTAAGTGGCTGATCCTTTCTACCCGACCACATTGGTCTCCTACTTATTTTAGGCAGGTTGCAGGACTACTCCGAAATGAGTCAAAAGACACGAAGGCATAGATTCTCTACACATGCTTAGGTAACATAAAAGATTTCTGACATAAATAAGCATCGGATTTAATGTGTCTAGATGTTCATGAACAAATGATCTGTGAAATCAGCCACAAGTAAATATTTCCATCTCAGAATACATTGTAGGAGTGGATGCACTTTCGTTCTGAAAATGGGGAATCGCAGGCCTATAATTTGTCTTTGCCCCTAATAATAAAGACTAAGCATTCTGTACAGTACGCTCGAGACGGCATGCTACGCAGCCTGCTGAAAACTGTGCAGGCTATGCAAAGTCCTCAAAAAATAGCATGCTTTGAACCGTGCGAAAGCATGGGCTACTGTGAGTACAAAAAAATATGAGGGAAATGTGCATATAATAAATGGAACATGTACTGGAATTAACAGGCCAGAGGTTGGGCTTACCCCTTGGCATAACCAATATGTGCATTGAAAGATGCTCAGGAAGGGGCATTCCACGTATGACGCTCGTTTAGAGGCATACCACGTACCGTACTGAAGGGCGTAAACTCTTGAAAGACATACTATGTAACCATGAATAAAGGGCAGAGCTCGGAGGATGGGGAAGGGGGGGAAGTAGCTGCCTGGCAGTGTGGTTTATTCTCCACTCCCAGCAGCACAGTCACATATATGTCATGTGTAGTGAGCTGGAAAGGATGGTTCCCAGTTCACAGCATGTCCCATGGGAATCTTTAAGAGTACCGTCAACATGCTACAACAGGATGAGAGGCTCTCTGGTTGGTCAGTCGGACCAGGGGGCCGAGGGGTGTAGATGCCTGGATCTCCACAGACTATATCTGTAAGCAGCATTAAGGCATTTTAGCAGCTTTGAGAGCAGGAGCAGGACTTCAGGTAGCAGTCGCAACATCATCTCAGGATTAAATAGAAGCTACGAATAGCAGCTAGAGCAGGAGTGTGGTGGGAAGCTGAATGACCCTGCCCTGGAGGTCTTCCCACACGTAACCTATTGGTCAGAGTGTAAAAAGGCTAAGGGTAAGGGGGTGCAGTAAGATGGGGTAGAGTACCAGATGCCAAGTAAGCATGCTTCTACTCCAAGCTAGCGGGAGGTGGTGGCACTCCACCATGATTTCCTTTCTTTTGAGAGGCCTCCTCCATGGAAGGGCGCTTCCACGTTTACAACTTTGGGCTGTGTCTTCCTCTTGTTTACCCAAACACTGCATCCTACTGCATAATTAAGCCTTGATGGCCAAGGCTCCAACCACTAAGTCTACAATAGCCTCTAGAAAGCCCAATGATTGCCCTACACTTTCCTCCCACAACCCAAGGGTTTATGCTGGTTTAAGTTTTAATACAGCTGCCCATCTCTAGGCATGAACTCCAAATCACCACTAACTGGCTCGGGGCACTTAATTGCACAGCATCATTTGGCAGCCTTTCTAAGGGGGCATACACCAAGTAAACCTTGTGACAAACACTACTCATCGTGGACAGTGTGGGAGCGGGAGAGGCAGCATGACAGAGGTCTGCAACAGGGCTATTCAGGTGCCCGATTTTCACTCTATGAGTTTACATATAATCTAAATGGAAGCCCTCTTAAACATACAGTGCGAACCCAATGGACTCACAGAAAACATCTGCCAATTCCCCAATAATAATAATAATAATAATAATAATAGCAGTAACAATAACTAAACACATAACAGCAATAAAACAACAACAATAATGATATTTGAAAATGATATCTGTACTTGCATAACACAAAATACTCGTGTCTGTACTATGTAGGCACTATTTGCTATGCAACAGCCATAATCATCTCAGCACCAATTAAATCGCCCTAAAACAGGAGTAAGGCTATTTCAACCCGCTGATCTATTAACCTACGACCATTAGGTTACGCCTGATATGTTAACCTATGACCTTCTGGCTAGAGAAAGGTCTCTGCCGCATTAACCCGTCATCCGTCATTCTCCCAGTTTCAAAAGACCAGGCCCAATCATGTCCTAGGACATATACCCAGGGCCCTCTGACTCCCAAAGCTCGAAGTTTGCGGGTCGGCTGAAATGACGTCATCTGTCAGCCGCCATCTTTGTTTGAAGACACAGCAGGTCTGGCGGTTCAACGCATTAATGACTTACTACAGGGGCTCTCAGGGTGAGACAGAGGCCTCATATTGCAGAATTATCAATTTCAATGCCAATGCTCGCCACCTGAGCTCAACGCCTATATCGTTTATGCTGCTCTGCCAGCTGTGGCCTCAAATCTACATTTCAGCATGTTCTTTGCAAGTGGAGGGAACAAAATACTGGCATGTTTCTAGCACACTTTCAGGCGCCCACCTACATACATGGTACAATTAGTCAATTTCAAACTTGTGCATGGGATATTTTGTAGGCACGAATACTTATTTTTAAAGATCTAAGATGTACATGTTATGCGATTTTGTTTTCTGGAGCAAAGACAATAGTTTTTTGCGGTAAATGCGTTCATCCCTCTCTACCTTCTCGCGAGATCTGTCTGTACGGAGATGACGTCACAGACACCTTACTCCTTCTCTTGAGTTCCACAGCAACCCGAGACGAGTAATCTCTCTTAACCGCTCATATTTACAACCAAGTGAAAGCCCTGGTGACAGCTGCTTACCCAACCGGCTCTCTGATGCCCTGCGGCTTAAAGCCACAATAACCAAAAGACAATTTAAAGGATTTTACATGAAAAAAAACAGAACTGTTGTAAAAAAGAGCACTTCTGCCATGAAACCATGGGGTTAGCACTTAAAGTATTTGTAATATAACATTTGCTTGCGCGATGCCAAACAAATATACACTTTTGTGAAAACTGTAGACTTCATTTTCGTGCTTGGATTTTAGGGACAGGCTCTGGGATTCAAATAACTGTCCTGATTATTCCTTTAATAAGCGAGAAAGGCGCACACGGTGATACGCGATAAAGGGAGGTGAGATACAAGTAAAAAACATACACTAAACCAACTGAATTCAGAAGTATCCAGGGTAGTTAAAAATACAACCGCTGTGCAGTATCGGCGTCAGATATATATGGTTTTATGGTGCAAAACCAGCACAACTGTTAAAATTTGCGGTGCTTAAATGATTTTTGCGACCGCAGTCAACAATTTTGAGCCATCTCTATAGCAACTGGTAATTGCATGCAGAAAGAAGTACTTCGCAAAGATTTCTGCAGTTGCAAAAGTCTGCCGAGGGCAGTAACTATTTGCTAATTGAAAGGTGTCAATATAGGAGCGCTTACACTGCGCTTGTACAGGCTAAGGATATCAAGGGGTGTTTGCACCATTGCGTACACTCGCATGCGAAATTCCCCATGTGACACCATTGAGGTATTGTGTTCCCTGACACTTTAAAAGGCAGCCGCAGGAGTCACAACGAAGGCATATTGTGAATGCAAATGAAAGGATGGAGGTCTCCTAACCCATGCAGGGACCCGTTGCAATATTGTCCAGTTTTCGTATAGTCGCAAGCCAATTCACATTCCAGAATATTATCGAGGTGTAAGGTTTGCAACTTTTTGGAATAAGTCCCTTTGTACTGGGAAGAATTTGGTAGCACCATGCACCACCAAAGGTGAAGCGTGTCGCAGCACAACACAAAAAAATGCCACTGCAACTAGCCTTTCCGCATAAAGCTTTAGACCCTCAAACGTTTAAATAAACTGTATATAGACATCTGCTGTAGTATGACTGATCATTGAAGAGAACCTGGAGAGTGCACGCAGTATGGCTACATCATTACTGACCAATCAAAGCGAGGAAATCATCAGCAAGGTATATCATCTGACCAGCCTTCGGGATTTAAACAACTGCATTGCTTTTTTGTTTTGTTAATAAGGGAAGGGGTACAGTGTGGTGCGAGATTGGAGGCATGGAAATCAATATCATACTTTGAACTGCGAAGAGTTTTTAAAAAGGGTT
The DNA here is from genome assembly GCF_964263255.1 of Lissotriton vulgaris. Taxonomy (NCBI): domain Eukaryota; kingdom Metazoa; phylum Chordata; class Amphibia; order Caudata; family Salamandridae; genus Lissotriton; species Lissotriton vulgaris. The sequence goes on along the minus strand of NC_141697.1, from coordinate 330,952,430 downwards.
TTTAAATCTTGCATGCCAAGTAATACAGAGGAACAAGGGCCACGCCTTCGCAATGGCGGCGGAGCGTCGCCCCACTGGCTCAGAGCCAGCAGCTGAAAAAACGATATTTTAATATTGTTTTTTTTTATCAGCTGCTGGCTGAGCCTGCGTGTGCATGAGGGGCAGGGCCATGGGAGGCAAGTGGTAGATGTACACTTTTATGTGCACATGTCAGTTTGGCCGGCCGTCTTAGACCGGACAAACTAACTTCCACACTTAGGTTTCTCCAACCTGACTGTATTGCACTGCCTGGTTGGAGAAGCAGTAGACTCCCTGTGCCTGAGCAAGCGTGGATCCAACCCGCTCAGGCCAATCCCCACGCAGCTCTCATGATTGAGAGCAGCACAGGGATAGGATTGGAGGTCTGTGATGCTGGCCCAGCCCAGGGACTGCTGGGACCAGAAAGTGTAAGCAGAGCAGCGCAAGGTGGCCTGCAGCACCAGATACATTTCTTAAAATCAGTTTTTTGTGTTATTAACTCCCCTGTGCTCTCCCAATGCGTGCTCCCATGCCCCCTCCACCTGCCCTACCACTCTAAGTCAGTGTCGGCCGTCACTACAGAGGAAAAGGGAACTGTATGCAGAAATCTTAGTCCCTGACAGGACTGGTGTAGTTAATTGACACAGTTTCCATGTATTCCTTAAACGGAAGAATAATCCTGTAAGGAAAATATTTTCATAACTGCCATAGCGACTACTCAAAAATTCAAGCACTTGGCATATTATTAAAAGAGCATCCAGAGAGGTGTACGCCAGAAGAGTTTGTATGAGGGCACGGTTGTGCACAAAGCGGCTCCTTTTTAATAAGAAAAATGTATTATGCTGCATTAGAGTTTTACAAATAGTATGGCAAACATAACAAATATTTAGACACACAAATGTCCCTTCTGAAGAGCTTGATCTTTACAAGATGAAAAGTAAAAATACACAAGTTGGTAAAATAGTCCAATACGGTGTTTTCGATTTTTTAATTATCATTGAAGAACAAAGGAAGTTTGACTGACGTGGGAAAAAGAGGGAAAGAAAAACAAACATTGACAAAATTGTCTGCTGCACTTTTGGCTTCGTTAATGCTCATTTTGTTTGTGAATGGTTTTATATGAAGCCGCATATTGTATGAAAACAAGGATTGTCTAAATGCCAAAATATGTTTATTTATATATTAAGTACAAGTACACATTGGACCAGTACTCCCTGGCACTGAAAGGGGTGACTTATGTAAGCGCACATTGTGCAATGCAGAAAGCCATCACTCACAGTCAGGTAAGCCAATGGCTGAAGTGGGTTGACCCTGCTATGCTGTGGTGGGCAGAAGCAAAATGTGAATGACACCAAAGCAGGCCCAATAGATTAAAAGGGCTGAATGAAAGCCCCTGTAAGTATGTATGGTGTATAGATTATTTTAAAAAAATCATGAAGGCTCGTTTCTGCAAGCCATCAGCAGAAACTCACTACTGGAATCTAGAGCCAAGAAGTTCAGTGAATAGTTTGCTATGTAACTTGGCTGCTCTTCTGTGCTTCTCAAGTAGGGAGATTCCCAGCACAATGACGACCATGTTAGCTGGAAACTATATCTCTACCCCAAGAAGATCTCTGGAATTCCTCCTGCTGGATGCCAGAATTCAGTTTAAAGCTGTACAGGTGCTTGGTTTGGGTGGCTCCAAATTACTTATGTAACTTAATTTCTCCAACATACCCGAGAGAAACCTTCTCTCTGCCCTCCCTTTCAATCTAGCAATGATCGATATTCAGCGACTCGAGGAAATGTGAGCAGGTATTTGGAATACTCTTCCGTCCACCATTGGACTCAATCTGGATTTTTTCTTTGAATTGGAATCTCAGGTCCCTCGTTCTTGAACTCCAGCACATTTGCATACACACCATGACTGAGATACAAAAACAAAGGTGCTATACTAAAGCCTTAAGCACTACCAACAGAAAAAAACAAGATAAAGGTACTTTACAGAATGTCCGGGTATGCAACTCAAACATGTTACCAATAAAAGTGGACACATGAAGAGCAGTTTACTAATTCTCACTTCCTTTGCCTAGGAAGAGCAGAAGTGATGATAGGTGGTTATAGGAAAGTGCCCCTTTTTGACATGGTCTCCCTCACTTTTTGCCTGGTAAATGATGCAATTTTGACAGATGTGCACTAGGTTCCTGCTATCCAGGTCTCCAGTGCCAGAGCTCTTTCCCCAAAACACTACTATTGTTCCCTCAATTGGCAATACCTTCAGCACCCCGTAAGTCCTTACTAAATGGTACCCCTGGTACCTAGGGCATGGATGCTAAAGAGAGTCCCTAAGGGCTGTAGCATGTATTAGCGACTGCTTACTACACACATGCAAACTGGCACTGCAGGCTGCTTGACATGGTGCAGACAAAAGTAAAGACCTGACACCTCCTGTGAGCCATGTCTGCAAATACCGCATGCAATATATGATAAGTTACCCCTACAACAGATCTTATAGCCCTTAGGAAGGGTGCATTATATTACATGTGAGGACATCGCTGCATGAACCAATATCTCCTGTGATGTACAAGTCAATTCCTGTACATTGCCAGTGAACAGGGAGGACATCTTGAATATATGTACTGGGCACCGGTGTTTGAGTTCCCCAGACACATGATGGCTTCACCGAGATCAAAGATGTTTGGTATCAAACATCTCATATTAATAATCCCACACAGATTCCATTGATGGATTTATTAATACATGCACCTAGAGGGTATCTTAGAGGTATCCTCTGTAAACCTACCAATCTCTAGTGTGCTGGTTGACTAGTGTAAACCAGCCTGCAACCACAGATATGTTTCTGACCACCTATAGGTGAGAGCCTAAGCTCTCAGAGGGTGGAAACAATGCCTGCTCCGCCCGGAGGGGTTGCCACATCTACCAATCAGGATAGCTAATAATCAGCATATCAAGGCCGGAGATTCAAAGGGCTCTGCTGCCTTTGATATGCGACCCAGGCTTCCCCCAGACAGGGGAAATGCTACCCCCAGGCAGTTAGCACCAGGACAGGGTGGAAAGTTAGATAGTCAGGAGGCATGTTCACTATCAGGCCTGCTCCACTCCTAAAGTGAGCTACCTGCTAGGAACACGAAACTAGAATTCCACCATCCTGGTTTTTGGTGAAATTAGGTTCACTGGGTCAGGGGTATGCCCACTTCCAACAGGAAGTGGTAATATATGGGGTGTAGTCTTCCTAAAGGTGAGTAGCCTATTGACTACCACCTGTCACTCCCCTTAGTGCCCCTAAATTGAGTATTTGAGTGGCACCCCTGATGCCAGGAATTCAGATTAGACTGACCCAGAATAAGAGGACAAAGAAGAGCTGTAAAAACAAGTACTGAAGACTTGCTGTGGACTTTTTGGCGCCAAACCCCGCCTGCATGCACCAGTCTGGACAATCGCAAAGAAACCAACGTTTCCTGCAGCCGAGGCTCTGCCAAGAACCCTGGTAGACTGCCAGCCCTTCCGAAATGCCAGCAATCTCCCTTGGTGTAGAGGAGCTACTCCCCCGCAGTCAGCCAGCACCAAAACAACATAGTCCGGTTTACTGTGCTGCAGCTCTACGGTTGTACCAATGCAGCAGCCGCCCAGGAAGAGGTCATCATGCTCCAAAGGGTCAGAGCAGTCTTCCCACCAAATGAGAAGACGCCAGGACCAACCTGAGTTGCATAGCACCAATACACTGGGTACCAGACCCCTTACAGCAACCAAAGCCTATCCGAGTCCAATCCAGGCTCCAACAACACCAAGACTGAGCAGTCTTAGAAGGACATCAGCAACGAAGAGACCCACTTATAGAGTGGCACCAGCTGTCCTGATTTTTACACCCTCAACCGGCGAGACTGAAAACCGCAAGGTCCTATGGCGCCCAAGCCCAGCCTATCTAATCCCTCTGCACCCCTCCCTGCTCGGGTCCTCGAGAACAGACTATGCCGCCTTGCTCACAGGATCATACTTTTCTAAACACCACTTATACTATGGTATGTCTAATAAATGTTGGTTTGAATGATTTGTTTTGGGCACCCATTTGTAAGTAGTGGGAGCAGTAAATTTGTAAGGGTGACTTATGACCAACAGTCTCTACTGTGTGTTCATGTTTGGTCCAATCAACAATTTAAAAGTGCTTTATTAGTAGTACTCACAATAAGGGACTTACTTGTACTTTTAGGTCCCCTTGCTGTGATATTGACGTGGGTATCTGGGAAGGTCCTGATGAAGGTGGTCTAACTACCCTTCTTATACCACCGAAACGCGGGTCGACCCTGTGTGGACCTTGTGCTCTGAATATAAATATCTATTCGGTCGCAGAGGTTTCTTTTGTCACACATAACCTCTACCTTGTACAGATGCTGGCTGTGTGAATTGTTGTGAGAGTATAGATGTCTTTGAATGGTTGTGGTATGGTTGTATTTATTAAAGTCAATCCAGGGGTTGTTGTTTTTCTACTAAATGGATTTGGTTATATAAAATTGTATGTAATAATTGTGATAATCGTGTCTTTTGCATGAATTTTTGTAATCAGTTTTGTTACTTTGAATGAAGAAAAGTTATACATAAAGAGAAAAAAAAAATATTATAAAATAAATGAAATAATAAAAATAATGAAAAATTCAATGTCAAGTGTTGCTGTTGTGAGTAAATATATGAGATGTTTTGGAAATAATTTAGTTTTGATGTAAGGAATTGATAGGCTACGAGGGAGTATATTCAGTTGCTTATACATTACAAATCCTTGGAACCTCTGCTGAGATGTTGCCTCAGTATTTTTTCTTTTGTAGAAAAGCAATACTGAGACTGATGGAGCCCACCAACGTGCCTCATGTATACACCTCCATGAAGCCATCCATTGACTCAACCTATTCAGACCAGAAATACAGACCCACAGGCCTCTGAAAACCTGAGGCAAAAGGCACCATGGAGTCATCCACATTAGGTCCTCCCTTTAATCAATATTGCTAGGCTTTGGACAAAAAGTGGTCAGCTGAAAACTCAAATCAGGAGACCGGAGTCATAAATCTGCTTTTCCTACCCGATCTCACATTGTGATCCTAGGCTAAAATGTTATCCTGCTTTATTCCAGTTGCTTTATCTGCTGACAGTGGGACAAACAATACAGAGAGGGCCTTGCTGGAGGTCTCGGTTTTCAGAAGGATTACCATCGATGCGGGCATCAGGGCAGTCCTGGTACTGTTGAACCTGTCGGTGGCATTCGACATGATGCCACATGCCAGGCTGCTTGCACACTTTCTTGAGATAGGCATCAGAGATAAGGCTTGGAAATGACTAAAGTCCTTTCTGGAGGATAGGAGTCCAGATGTCTGGTTACGTCCTTATTCCTCTGCTAGCCGAAAGGGTTCGGTTGGAGTCCCTCAGGACTCTGCACTTTATCTACATGTCCCACGTAGCTAAGGTGTTGGGATCATTTGGGGCTAAGATTATTTCTTAAGTGGATGACACCCAGAACTCTTTGCTTTTAGCAAAGAGGTGCTCATTGATCCGGAGGACATTCAACCCTGTCTCTCGGCTGTCTTCCAATAGATGATGCACAACCACTTAAAGTACAACACCGAGCAGATGGAAGTGCTCAGTTTTGGAAATAACTTTGCCCTAAATTTGGATGTTCACTGGCCTATAGGGGTACCCTCACTGGTTACTCAAGCCGATTTCAGTGGTTGATGTGTGCGTTGGCATCCTACCCATGGCAAAAACCTTTTTACACTTCCTTTCACTGCCTTCTAAGATCACAGTGGTATTGGCCCTGTTTATGTCCAGATTGGACTACCCCAGGGGTACTCGCAACCATTTGCCTAGGGGCCGCAAAGTACGGTCTGTGGTGTGACCGAGACAGCAGGGTGGCAGTAGGGGGTCAGGGATAGTGTAAGGAGGTGTAAAAAGATATTATATAAGCGGGAAAGCATTTATTTGCAGGTAAATAAATGCTTAACCGTTTATTTAAAAAAAATTCCGAATAGTATTCCTCAGCAACTAAACAGCATGTAAAGGTCAAGAGGGTCGCAAGCGGCACCCATGCTGTACTTTGAGTATCACTGGACTATCCTAACTTATCATATGCAGGCTTGCCATAGTATCTTTTGAATAGACTCCAAACTGTACACCAAGATGGCCTTTTATAGCTCGGTAAGAGAGTTGCGTTCATCCAAAGATCATCTGACCAACATTCCTAGAGTTCACCTGGCTACAGCAGGCAGCCGTTCTTCCTCTTTTCTGGGTCTGCTGGGCTGTAATAAGCTCCCTTTAGACTTGAGTCTGGCTCTTCTCACGGTAATTGTCATCTTCTCTGTTTTCTACATAGACCGTACCGTGCCAGGTCACTCTTGAGTAAATGAGCGCTTTATAAAACTCCTCACTGTCACTATCTATCACTACTTGCTTCTACCAACTGGCATCGTTTTTATGAGAGCCACCTTCTGCCAGACATCGCAGTTTTTCTGGGGTACTCAATAAACTTAACAGATTCTTGGTGAAATGTGGTTGTGATAATGATAGTCAAGTCAGAACAGATGGCGACCAGGTCCACATCAGAAAAGCGATGTTAACTCCTGAAAATCAGCCTCACGGGGATGGTTTGAACTCTATTGAACAGAGCGTGATTTACTTCCTGAGAAATAGTGTTAAATTTTACTTTGCAACATTAATCAGAGAAATTAAGACATTTAAAGAGTAATTACAACCATCTCCAAGTGCCCATGTTCCTTTAAAAAGTACAAGTGCCGGCTTCCACACAACGAGCAGAAGGGATCATGCCTTCTCAATCTTCACCCCAACCACAGTGGTATTCCAAGTCTCGAACATATGATGCTAAAGAATGGCATTAGTATCAGCATGCAGGAAGTTACAGTACTCAAGATAGGCCTTCAAAATAACACCAACAAGGAGTAGCAAGTACAATAAAACAAACACTTTACTATTTCCATTGTGTTCCAAAAAGTCCTCAGCCTCAACAACACATCAACACCGAGATCAACATCAATGTACTTATTATTAAACTTTTAATGTGGAAGGAAGAATTTTTAAAGAAAAACAACATTAAGCCTTCAAGCTTTATTTCAGGGTTCGACCTGCAGTTCAAACTAAACAGGATTGAGTCCATGTTGGAAGTCCAAAAAAGCCACCAGATTTTCTAAACCCAAGCTTTAAACCCACTGAAACAGCTATTCAGCCTGACATGAGCCACCCTGTAAGTGAAGAGCAGCATAGTAATGGCAAATCTAATTAAATGTTGCATCAATCATTAACAGCAGGATCTTATACCCAATGAATCCCATAACTGACCATGGCGACCACGAAAGGACCTAAAAGGCAAGGAAGAGCTCAGAGAAAATTAAAGCATAAGCCAAAGACTCCTGAAACCATATCAGTAAGAGACTTTTCGACTGTGGGTTTTGTTGCTGTGCTTTTCCCATTACAAGTATGGGATAAACGGTGTAGCGTGCAATGTGCTGAAGAGTAAAAAGCGAGAACTGTGTAGATGTGAGCTTCATATTATATGCAGCAAGTTGCAAGCCATGCTTAAAGACCAGTCTTGAACCCAGTGTTGAGCATTATATGAAAAAATTGTGTTTCTATTTAGATAATGATCTTGGGCAAGGATAGGGATCTAATTACAAACATTACAAGACTGTGCTTTATTCCCACTCCCACAACTGCAAATTTGCCCACACACTAATGAGATTCAAGGTTATTTTCCTTTTCTTATTATAAAACCTATTTCTTCTATTTACCCATAGCTATGTAAATGCAGTAGCTACGATGTACACAGATTCCTGCCATCAAAGCAGCATGACCTGCCTCTATTGTTTCCTACAGCTGAAGTCATCAACATTCTTCAATTCAGAAGTCACACAATGGGACTAATTATAGCTTTTATGACCTTTTATTTTTCATTTGCCTACAGACTGCAGCGTTCCTTACTTGTGCCTACAAATGTGTGTTGAGGAAGTTAGAACCTTGTGAACACTGGTTTAGGGCTAAAAGAAAGAGAGCAGAGGAATAGGAATGGGGGGGGGTGGGGTGCTTTGAGCAGATTTTTACTTTTTTTCCACCTATAATTCCACCTAATTTCCAATGGCTCACGTGCTATGTCAATACATAAGTCACAGAAGGTATTAAAAACCTCTAGATCACTATTTCCAGCTGATCTGCTTTCTAGAGGTAGTTTTTTTAATAAACCTTTGCTTCTTTGTCTGTGAACAGCATTTGCAGAGCTGCAAAGTATGCCTCAATTGTAAGGTTAATTAGGTTTATGGCAGAGACTCCGCAAGCAACATTCCAATTTTTCAGATTTTTTTGTTTAAATCTTGTTTTTGACATTTAATTTCAAACAATAACAATTGTGTAAGGACATCGTACATATTTAACCACATTAGAGATCTGAGGATGTTGATACAGTGGTTCTATTGTGCATGGACGTGCCGTTTTACATCAGGGGCATGGATTGTTCCTCAAAAGGATGCATTCCACTAGCAATAAGGACCAGACGCGGTTTTGTGGTATACAACACTGCCTATGCTCTACACGGGTTATGTCGCATATTTGAACTGTGGGAGAGAGGTACAACAAAATGAGGACAAAGTAAGCCAATTCAGGGAAGGGATAACCACCTGAGACCTGTTGCTTAGTGTATTTACACGCGGGATCATCTGTCAATTGTAGGTGGTGACTGTCGTATGTTGTAAAGGGCTAAGCGATGTTTGTGGGACACTGCCCTGCCTGTGCCTCCATGGACGCAACACCAGAAAGTGGCATTTGCGTTGCCTGGTTCCCCAACCTCCTCTGAGTTTTCAGCGTGCGCTTCCAGGCCCTGTAGGTCTGACACCATAGTCCCCCAACTACTGGCCAGGGGAAACTTGTGAAGTCCCAACATTTCTTCCCTTCGCAAGGCTACTCCTTCCGCACTGGTCCTGTTGAGCAGTGAACAGCACCAGGCTATTGCATGGGGGGCTTCTCTGAAACCAGGCCTAAGTCCCGAAACAGGGTGGTAGCCCTGTTTTATTTACTCCTTTCAAAGAGGTGTAAGATATATACCTCCCAGTGAAAAGGGATGTCACACCCAGTATACCTGGCCAGGGTAGCTGCAATGTTAGCCCAGTATTCTCCCAGGGCGGGGCAATGCCATAGCATGTGCAGTAGATCAGTGTCGAGTAAACGGCATCTAGGGTAAACTGTGTTAGTGAGGTGGAAGTACTTATTAATCTTTGCTGGGATGAGGTATGCCCGGTGTAAGATGAAGAACTGAATTTGCCTTAAGCGCTGATTACGAGGGACGCGCGTTGGGTCCTCCAACACGGCTGTACACGCCTTGTCCGTGAGAGCAAGCCCCAAGTCATCCTCACAGTGTTTTCTTAGAGGGGTTAGGGCAATCGCTGTGTGGTGAAAATGCACACCAACGGGTCAGATGTGTTAACGTAGAGATTGGTGAGAGAGGGCAAAAAGGATTGCCTGTCCCTATGCTCCTCGTGGACTGAGTTCTGGGAACACACAAGGGAACTGATTGTCACCTGGCCAGAGACTGGCACAATTGGTCAAACACTCGGTTTTTGCAGCCAGCAGAGCTACCCCTGCTTCAATATCTTATCTGCGTTACAAGGGAAGATACACCCAATAGCCCCTTTGTAGCTTGGAAAACAGAATCAACTAAAGTCAATGGCCAACAAGGGGGTCATTCAAAGTATACTTAGTCCAGATATTTAGGCGTCTATGATACAGGATGCATTGAATCGAATCATAAGAATGTAATGCAATCAATTGTTGAGCAGTATTAAAGCTAATTCACAAATCAAATGAATTGGAAAAAACAAAATCAATTGTGGGTAATATGAAAGAAAAAATAATGAAAAACAGGATTTACAAAATTAAAGCTAATGCATTCACTTTATGTACATTACAGAAAAGCACGCACTAATAGGGGGATACAGAAAGCAGCAACCAGACATGTTCAGAGTGTGGTTCGTTCATGTTGTTATAATAATCTTTTAAGAGACAAATGTATGTCAACTCAACTCTAAAAAAAAAAAAAAAATTGCAAAAAAAAAATCAGAACATATTTATGAGCTATATTATTTGTTCTGATGGTAAGCAAATTTCAGAAGAGTAGTGGAACAGTCGATGTTTCGGTCTCTATCGTTTTATGGACATGAGACCATTCTCAGGACTAAGTGCATTTGTGAAATCGGCGGTCCTTTAAATGTCTCTTATTACTCTCGTTTTCATTATTTTTTTTGTTAGAGAGGAGTGGGCATAAATATGTTTCACACGTGATTACTGTAACAACATTTGACAAACCACACACTGGGCATACGTGTGTCTGATTGCTGTTCTGTGCACCCCTAAGTATACTTTGTTTTATGAAGGACCCTTTGTTGGCCATTGACTTCAGTTAGGTGTCTTATCTGTTAATCAGTGAAAACAGCAGAGCTGTGCCCCACCTGCCAAAGACAGGTTAGCTATCCACCACTGGATACAGAGAGCGGCGGTAGCACCTACTCTGCTGACTGAACCCTCCCTCAGTGCTGACAGGGAAGCAATCACTCAATTGCCACCGACAGCTAAGCTTTGCCTTGCTCTGTTGATTTATTTATGGATAGACATTTACATTTCTATTCTGCCTAGATCGATCCTTTTGGGGGCACCCTGAAAGAAAAAAAAAGTTCTTAAAACACAATTATTAGGAACCCACAGAATTGCAAAGTACAGTGAGTTGAAAAGCAAGATCACAAAAATCCCTAAAATTTCAGTGGAAATAAAAATGGATAAATTGAAAATGATATGTGACAAGACCCTCTAAAATTTCAAAATAATGAGTATGGTCACCACAGGTACTACAACAAACTTATGAACAAATTCTTGAAAAAACCTGAACCACAAACAAGCTGCAGACGTTTCTGCTGCAGTCATGTTGCTACATTCTGTGTGACCTTCGGCAGCATTTCACTTGAACGCCAGTCGCCAGATGGCCCAGCACTCACGACCGAGTTTTCTTAAACAATGTAATTATTATGAGTTAATCTGACACACGCTGGTCAGGTTTGGATGCAGACTGGGGAGTGTTTGCTCGTCGGTTTTCCCAGCTCAAGTGGCAGTATTTAATTAAAATAAACAGCCCTTCTGCGTTTAATCGCAAATGACACATTTGCATTGGGAAACCTCAAATTATAATAGTACAACTGTCACGGGTCAAAGGACATGTTTTTATTTCAGCATCAGACATGTCACCGAATTCACTGCTCGGATGGGGAGCCTTGAAGCACTGTGAAGTCCCCTGGAGTAGAAACAAAAGAACAGAGTTACATTCCCAACTTCCACAGTCGTTCAGTTTGTGTGATGCAGCAAAGACACCTCTGTTGTCACATCTAGCAAAACTAATGGCGCTTAGAAACAGACCAAGCCACGCCACTGGGCGCTCTATAAAACTTGTACATTTTAGTCCACTCCTCGTGAGTTTATGTCTAAAATGCAGTTAATTTATTTCGTCTTTGAAGGCCTGTGAAATGAGAGCCGCTGACTGTTTAAAGGCAATATGAACCCCTGCCCAGCCCGAGGTCCTTTTGTTTACACCATAAAGTGCATGTACATTCACATAAAGTGCATGTACATTCACTAACACCCTTGTTGGGACAAGCACCAACAGAGAGCTCAGCTTACGTTCGGCACCTCATAAATTGTTAATAAATCTCTTACTTACTTGGGAGGCTTACACAGAGGCGTACGAGCCAAGTAATTGACAGGGATCTAAGCGGAGCGAAGTGTAGTCTCTGGCTCTAAAAGCAGGGCCCTGAAAATATTCAGCATGTCAGTCAAGCAACAAACGTCACGTCACAGTATGATACGTTGTGTTGGCAATTCAAGAAAAGTCCAAGATGTACCTGGTGACTTTTTGCACATTGTATGGACTTGTCGGATGATTGTTTCCTATTGGGCAAAGATCTTCCAGGCACTCGGATGAGTGTTGGGGCATTCTATAGAACCCACACCCGAGTTGCCTTGTTGGGGATACTGAGGGCATGAGTGGCCCAAGGATAGATTGAGTTTTGGTGGGGCTGGCACACTCATAACCAAGTGAGACATAACCACATAAAGTGGAGTGGTGTGGCTCACTGATTAGAGGCGGCAGCAGAAGACGGCCCGGGACCAGGGTTCAATTCCCGACGAGGCAGGCTCGTGGACCAGGGGCGGCAGGGTCGTGGACCAGGGTCAGAGGACTCAATAATTCTCACCTGGGTGCCTACTCTAACCAGAGATCACACTCGGCAACTCTGGGCATTAGCTTGCCTCATATCCACAACGGCCCCCCACATACGCCGGGGATGCCTGGTTTCACCTTGGAGATACCCAGTAGGGACCATCTCACAGGGCAAGCCAGGACGGGTTCCCCAGCGGTCTATTGCGCAGAGATACTCCTTCGGGAGTCGATTCTAGCGCATTAGAACCCCGCAATTAATTAACCCGGGTTTAGGCCTCTGCCATGCCCCTAGGCACTAGCAGTCTGGGGTGCCGGCATGGACTGACGTGCTAAACAAGAGGAACCCATCTATGCTATGAGGGGCTGCCCACAAAAGTTTCACAAAATATGGGGCAAGTAGTGTGCCCATTAGGTACTGGAATTACTGTGCCAATGCACTGCATGCGGCTCAATTCTCTTAGATTGCGTGATTCTGTTTCCACTGTACTGTTTTATGTTTAACTCGAAAAATCTATAAATTGGTGTATAAAAAAACTAATTAAGAAAGTGTATTTCTTTAACACGTGAAAGCGTTTCACCTTAGTACCGCAGATTATTTGAAAATCCTTTTCTAAACACTGGTGTTTTTAAACACGAACTGACAAACTCTCCTTCGCCAGCAATAATGACAATGCAGTTAGTGAACTAAGAGGCAAGTCAGTTATCTTTACAGAATACGTGACCAAGAGTACTATTATAGATAGGCTATTAAATTAAACACAAGACTGTTTTTGTACAGAGCCCATCCTTAACTCGAGTACTTGAAGGAAGTATTATAGGTGATAATGAACAAAAACAGTACTCGCTGAAATAAAGTATTTTTCTAGGATCACACAATTTGCTCAAGCAGGGAAGTTGTGATTGATCCCAGATTTTCCAGTTTCACCCTGAGCAATTCAGTCGCTAGATTGGTATCTCTTTCGATCAAAGGTTGATGCTTTGTGTTCAATTCTTGGAGTAGGAGATCTGCCCATCGCCCAAAGTAAGAATGCACATTTTATTTGGGCAATTTTTTCTACCTTGACTAAGGACACAAAAGCGCTTCACAACAGACTGTGTTATATGTTCTTTTATCTGGCACAGGGATATTTGCTGGGATTTACAGGATGCTGAGCCTAAGCCCACATTCAAACCCGACTCCCGATGATACATAGTCGGCAGCTGTAGCCACCAGGTTACAAGACGTGCCGTGAAAGTTTGGCTCATCTTGAGCTCAAAGTTCCCGGTGGACCTTGAGCTGAGCCAGATCCAGGAACTTGTCTCGAGCCTGGCTGGAACTTTCAGGGGCTTTCTTACCTCTAGGTTTACTGTGTGCTATGTGTAAACATAGGCTTACTTCAGCGTGCACAATTGTACAAGAACATTATCAGTTCTAATGAAAGAGTGATGTGATGGTAAAAACACATCCCAAAATGGGAGGGTTGAGTCCTCAGCTGATATTCTGAGATCAGGGCACCAGACAGTATGGGGCGCCCACTTAAGAAGTGAGTCTGAACAATTCAATTTCCATTAGTAGTGTCCTGAAGCATGTGTGATTGGGTTTGGACCTAGGGCTGGCATTAGGGCAAGCGTCACCCTGTACGACAATCAGTTTTGTCACTCCACACCCATGACCGCCTCCTCGGATTCTCTTACTACCACCAGGCAAAAGTGACCCTCATCTCTCCAATCATACAGTGTCCCCTTTAGTTCTTACTAAACACAGTGTCTCCTTTCACCCAGGTCAGAGCCCCCTCCACAGGTCAGCGCCCGGTGTGGCTGAACTGGTCGCACTGTGCTAAAGCCGGCCCTGTTTGGACCACACTGAAGGGTTGAAGCCGTTCTACAGTATTGGGGCCTTGAATTATCCGGTATCTGCCAAGGGGCGAGATCCGCTGAAAGGCTGTTGCTAGACCATGTTGGCAGCCGATGATGTTTCTGTCAGGAAGTAGCGTGGTGGTGGGTTTGGCAAGTCGTTTGGGCATTTTACCAGACAGGGCTTTGTGAACGGTGCAAAGAATCTTGAATTTTATTCTGGCTTTGACAGGAAGCAGGTGGAGTGCTTTTAGGCAGGATGATGAAACATGGTCTTTAAGTTGTTTGTGCACAATGGTCAGTGTGTGTGTCTTGTGGTCCTAGTGTTCCAAGAAGCTCTTACTGTGAGGCAGCAAAGAGGCTATATTATGACAGCTTGGTGGGTTTATGCACTTGATATGGAGACTGCTGCATGGGGAGTCCTAATATAGCGCAGAGTGCAAACTGACTGGCTTCTAATTTTGGAAGAACAAAGAAATTAGGCACAGAACATCCTATCTTTCCCAGGATGCCACACATTGGGGTCAAGGGGAAGCAGCTAATGGAACCCAGGTTAAGTGTTCTGAGGTTTTCAAGTTAGCGACAACAACACACCTCCACTAGCAACCTACAGCTAGTGCTCCTGTCAGTAGGACACCCTGTTACAAGAGAGTCAGTTATTAGAGTGGTAGCCTTGGTTCACTTCAACTGAACCAACCACCTAAAAATATTGATTGATTAAAAAATAAACAAGCACGTGAAAGGTGATTGGTTGCCACATGGCTTGATGTGGGAAGCTGATCTACTTGTCACAGGTTCAAGCCCCCAGCTTGGGTGACTCACTATTTCGTGATTGGCAATGCACGAGCTCATTTAGAAGAAAAACTGAGACTTGCACAGCCCTGAAGCCACATGGATGTGGTCGCTATCGAAAAAAACAATATTTTGCACAAGAGCAGAGGCGAGTCAGCAGGACGGACATCTGGAGGGAATGGGGACTGCGCACTCATCGCATCAAAGAATGAATGGACTCGCCTCCTTTCCTCCCTGCTGATGCCCGCTTTCACACACATCTGTCCCCTTGTTCACAGTCAACAAAGGGTTGCCATGGCGCCCCCTGCCCCGGATGGGGCATACAGCTGGCATGAGATGGGCTCTGAAAGAGCAGTGACCGCCCGGTGACAACCTGATGAGCATCCCCGCGCACTCGTCCGCAGCCCAGCACTTCCTGGAACCCCTGGGTGCTGGGGATCAGCCCTTCCACCCCCTCCAGCGCTATAGAAAGAGAAAAGGGCACGGGCAGGTGCGGTAAATTTAGAAAGTGTACGCCAGGAAGGCCTACGTAAAGCGTTTTGTGCACGTGCACTGCTTCAATCTCGACCCACGGAAAAGGAAATTGTAGAAATCCAGCTGTTTGAGTTTGATCCTGGCTATAAAGCAGGGGTAACGATGCATTTTAAATGAAAGACAACGAAAGGGGTATGTGGTAGGGATGGTCAATGGCTGTGCATGAACACTGGATACTAGAGAACAGATTGCAGAATATCTTTTTTTCGGGGGGGGGAGGGGGGGCGGAACCATCCTATTCACGCTATTTTGCTGCATGCTCTAGAGTCTAAACGGAACAGGGACAACACATTTTACCCATATGTATGTTTTCAAAGGGTTTGAGCCCCACGACATAACCTGATTCTAGAATCATTGCAGATTATTTTTTTTTTAAACAAAGTTTTATTAGCAGTTTTTCATAACGTACATTACAATACAGCTACTATTGGACTCAGACGTACAGGACGATTCCCAGCCCACGGTCACAGCAGTTACGAATGCCTCCCTATCTACTGTGTTATAAGAGAGGTTGTCATGCCTTTTACACTAGTATTCGCCACAGTTCTACCCCCTCGGGCAGCTTGGTAAGGATAAACCGTGGCATCAACGCCCTATACATATATGGCAGTGTCCGATTGCCCGTGACCTCCTAGACGGGCTTACGTGTTTCATCACAAAGTAACATTGTCTGTATTAATGAAACAAAAAATTCCCCTCCCCCACCCTCCGTGCCTTTGAGCAACCGTGAATAACATAAAAAGAATGGTCGTCGTGGACAGTCTAGTAGCCAACAATGGCTTGAACAATCAAAACTACATATCCCTTGCCTTGATTATTGTGATATGGGTACATACAAGGCAATAAAAACACGCATGATATATATATATATGTTTGTAACGTGTACTACATAGATTCATGGGGTCCGTGGACTTTATTGCGAGTTATTGCGAGATTCTACCATGTCCACCTCTTGTGTTCTAAAAGATTCTAACAGTGTATCCCACTCCAGTAAGCATGAGCGTGAAATCCGTTACGCTCGCGGATTTTCGGGAAATCCGCAATCCGCGAATTTTGCGGATTTCCCGCAAAATCCGCAAAAAAAAATCCGCGAACGTAACGGGTTCAAAAGTTGAACCCACACTCATTTAACTATTTTACAATGGCGCCAGCAAGCTGCCAGCGCAGTTGTAAAATAGTTACAAAGTTAGCTTGCACAGGAACCACTAGATAAAACGAAGCAGGTGCTTCCTGTGCAAGCTAACTTTGTAACTATTTTACAACGGCGCTGGCAGCTTGCTGGCGCCATTGTAAAATAGTTACAGGGCAGCACAGCCTTACAGGTCACTCAAGGAACCCCTGCGCCCTTCAGGGCGATTGCATAGTAACACACACATGGTCGCTCGAACTAGTTAATGCTCAAATTCAGTGACTCATTCATTAGCCCAAAAACAATCATGTGCCTCTTCCCAAATGTACCGCGGAAAATCAGCTGTGATGCTGGATAGAGGCCTTTGCATCCTTGACTTTCACGAGCGCAATACCCGTGCTGTTCCTGTGACCAGGAGCTTCTTTTTCTTCATCTGCTGAACCGATCTTTCTCTGACCTTTTATACATACAAGAGGCATGTGAACTCGCATGGAAGCACCCCCCCCCCCCCACCACAAAATCCGCAAATCATGGTCGCTCGAACTAGTTAATGCTCAAATTCAGTGACTCATTCATTAGCCCAAAAACAATCATGAGCGTCTTCGAGGCTGGACAGGTGTGCCTCTTCCCAAATCTACCGTGGAAAATCAGCTGTGATGCTGGGTAGAGGCCTTTGCATCCTTGACTTTCATGAGCGCAATCCCCGTGCTGTTCCTGTGACCAGGAGCTTCTTTCTCTTCGTGTTCGCACGGGTTGCTGCAAGTTCGCACGCGTTTTGTACAATTTCGCAATTTGCGAAATTGTACAAAACCCTCGCGAACTTGCAGAAACCCGTAGGAACATAAAAAAAAATTCGCGAGAATTCGCGGATTGCGAGTTCGCAAATCCGCAAAATCCGCGAACGCAAGATCCGCAAAATTCGCCCATGCTTACACTCCAGTGCTATCGGGGTTTTACGGAGGGAGGCCCTTGGCCTCCTCACGTCTTTGGGCCGCACTCTCTGCATTGCCCCACCTGGTCACTTCGCAATGCCATACATGAAGGGGAGGGGGGAGGGGGTTGGATTTCCATCGCATTGTGATCATATTTTTAACACACATATTTCCTTAATAATGTTACTTCTGAAACAGACAAAAAACTCGCAATACAATACATGACGATTCAGTCTGGTGTAACAAGAAAACTCAAAACATTGTGAATACAAGCATTAAAAAAGCTCAGAGCATTACGAAGTCATACTGAAGTCAGATATGTATGTGTTATACAAATTATCTTAATATAAACAGAAAAAAGTTCACATAAAAGACTAGACTAAAAGTTCATGAATATTGACCAGGATAAAAGAGAACGTTCATTCGCCTCCTAAAGTTAAATGAAAAAAGCAGTTTGAAGAAATAGTTTCTCAGGCCGCCACATGTAATAAACCTCACAATTCCTGTGCAAGAGGGCTTCATTTTCAGCTCAACTTCAGAAAATTCTAAAACTCTATCCTGCAAAGAGTTATCTGAAGAGTGATCCAGCGCAGCCAATTACCACGCATCAGGCGTTAGACTAACGCATTTCAGTGAGGCGATCCGCATCACTGCACTGAAATTTAATGTCACGGATTATAATAGTGCCTCCTCAGCTGCTACCTGGAGCGCTGCTATCGTAATGCAAAATACAAGCTGCAGTGGCAGCGCACACTGCGCGCTGCTCCCGGCAGGCTTAGGGGCCCTGGCTGATTTCAACCTGCACAGTGTGTGTGTGGCATTATCAATCACTCAGGATGGTCGGAGTCAGTGCCTAATGGCACACACTAATAGGCGGGTCCTTCCGTCCCTGCGGTCTCTTGCGGTGTGAACGGGCAGGCGTCGGCAGTTTTCATAAAGTTTTGGACCGACCCCACCGGCTTGCTGTCTTGTGAACCACCTGCTGGCACATGCTGTTAGCAATAATGAGGGTCCACGGGGACCCTGTTCAGCACGTACTTGCCTTCTTTTACTTTCTAGGAAATATGGCGCGCATGCCACACTTGTTAGTTCAGACCACGGCTGGTCAAGGCTTTTATCCCCCACCCTGCCACTACGCGCAAGCCACGGTGGTTCAGTGGGGCTTTGTGCACAGGGTGCAGAAAGGCAGGATATCATAGCCCATTATGCCGCCACGAAATACTGCCTGAGCACTCTGGCGGCCCACCTGCTGCGGCACCAGGCTCCAAGCACAAAGCTTTTGCCAGTCTTTCCTCTCTCTTCTCTGGATGGCACAGGCGGGCAGAGATGCGCGTATTCTCAAGGTAGTCGTCATCAGTTGCTTGGCACCGAAATTAAGTTACAAGCACAGTGTCAGGCGAGTGCTCAAATAGAAGTGTTTGGTTTCTCAAATAATGATTGCATGATAGCAAAATAATAGTTTGTAAGTTGGGAAATCTTTAACTGCTTTACTGAATATTTATCATATTGTGTCATTATTTTATTGTGTGGATAGTAATTCGCTTCCCATTAGGCACACGAGAGAGCTTTCATACTGAAGCCTGAGCAGGTCATGAAGAGGCGACCGGTTGGTATGGAAACTGGCACAGCCCGGCTAAGTCATTTGCTGGGATTTTGGTTACAACAACAGAACTTTCTCCGCATCCAGCCAGCAGTGCCTCGGGACAGATCTGGTTATAAATGCACTTCCGAGTCTAAACCCATACCATTATTTGGTGATTTTTTATTTATTTGCACTAAGGTGTGCATGAATCAGTAGATGGTAAGCGAGAGGCCAACACAAAAACCTTAGACAAATACCCTGTGCATAGGACATTTGTAAGGTTTTTTTTACAGTGTGTTAACTAACATCCTTTCCACCATGGAGCACAAGCACAGAAAATTCCCGGCCGAGGTATCAAGGGAGACAATTACACAATAAAAAGTACACGACTTACACTCCAATGCGGCTGTATCAATATACAAATAGTGCATATATTGTGCTTAATCCCATTCAGCCCAGTAAGCCCCTGGCAGCTGCACATTACAAAGCAGTGGTCATTAGTGTGTCTACTTTTCACACTTAATAATAACATCATAGCTTTCTCGAAATTGCCTGTTGGTGGGCCCACCTATGTTACATTTAAGAGTACAATCAGATCTATCTATCTATCTATCTATCTATCTATCTATCTATCTATCTATCTATCTATCTATCTATCTATCTCTATACCAGCGAGATCGTGTTTGGAGCCGGAGCGATATTGGGGGTGATAAGGTGCCGGTATGAGGAAGTGAATCTATGCCACAACCCACTGCGGTAATACTATGTGACATTATCAACTGCGGATGGCATTTGGCCCACTAGGGAAGCAATCAGCACTACAAGTACCAAGATGCCAGTTGGCCATGCCCACGGAGGCGGGACTTGAATCGCTAGCGTTTAAAAAACAGCGCCATCACGCAGATGTGAAATCCTCAGTCCCTGATGAAATGCGAAGTGGCATGAAAAGCGTTGGACGAAAAGACATTTCGTGGGCAATCTTCATTTCCTGTACACGGCAACCTCCAATAAAGAATTGAAGCCTATCTACCTGCTGTGGGCCTTTCCTTAACGGGCAGTCTTTTTGATATGCATACATACATATATATATACATACATATATATATATACATACATATATACATACATATATATATACATACATATATATATACATACATATATATATACATACATATATATATACATACATATATATATACATACATACATATATATATATACACATATATATATACACACACATATATATATATATATATACATACATACATACATACATACATATATATATATATATATATATATATATATATATAAATATCCCTCATGTTCATGGTTTGATTTTGCTTGTGAGAAAATGTCATAGTCGTTAATTGTCACTCAATTACACAGAAATTATGGAAATGTCACACAGAAGGAATCTGAGACCATGGCAGCTATGGTGACCGAGCACCCATTGACACCGGTTTATAGCTCCCAAGAGCCGCATGACACGCAACACCATCAGGACTCCTAGAATTTCAGTCAACAGTACTTTCTTCGGTATTAGACTTTCCCTTTTCAAATTACAAGTATCATCTTACAGGCACCAGCACATAAAGCAGCACAGGCTTAATTTCCTTTTTTTAAAAAAAAAAAAAAGCCTCAAGTTGTTTAAGCTAATATTCACGGCATGAAGCTACGTGGCAGCTTTAAATTGTAAATATGTGATTGTACATGTATAAAAAAGTGCAGATTGTAGTCGCAATTTCGGACCTTCCTCTATGCATCATACTCTGGAATGGGATGTATGACATTACAACGCATGCTTTTACCACGCATGCTTTTACATCGCAAGTTTTACAACGCATGCCTTTACAACGCATAGTGTTGAGGGGTGCTGGATAGTGAATAGTTTAATTTACCATTCCAACTCCAGTCCCCGTGGATAGTAGGGAAGGTGTTGGATAGTAAATTAAATCTATCCTACAGCGCCCCCAGCGCAATGCGTTGTAATGGTTTGCGTTGTAAAAGTTGCGATGTAAAGGCACTGCGTGGTAAAAGTTGCGTTGTAAAGAATGTTTCCCTCTGGAATGCATTACCAAAAGGGCTCGGGTGTGCAACGGGTATGTGCATCCGCTTCTTGCATCCCGAAGGCACTTCGGTTTTACTGAAGGGGCTGCAGATGAAATATAAATTGAGATGGCCCACATGGAACTCAGGCATAATCACAAGAGAGAATTCCTCCCATGCATAAGAGGAAACACTTTGCTGCATTGCCTCAATATAGACGCAGGTGCATAGGCAAAGAGGCAGCCAGGACATGCAATGCAGTGACTGTGCACCACACAGCGCTGGCACACAGTCAGCGCTTGAAGCAAGGGCCCCTCTTTAGAAGGGGAAATGGGGCCCCATGAACCCCTTCTGAAAGCAGGTGCAGTTACTGACTGCACTAACCTGCAGGGAATCTCCGCCCACCTTTTATTGCAGGCCTTGATGCCGCCTGCATACTGAAAGCTGTCCCTGTGACATCAAACTGCTTGTCTGCCATTCCCTAATGCACGCTACTCCCCTTCCCCAGAGCAGGCGTGAGTTTGCAGCTACACTGGGGGCAGTACATTCATTAGGACAGGGCACAGTGGACCAGGTGCAGATGAGTGCAGAGGACCACATCTGTCAAATTGGCCGTGGCATCCATAATTGGGATTTAACCAACATCAAGCTGTTCCATTAACATCATCTTACGAGATGCTCTTACTGAAATAATAGTTTTTTTCTGGAGAGGGCTAGGTTGTTCCCTACAGGCCTGCGCTGTGTGGAATACCTAAAATAATATTACTTTTTTGAAAATTATGTGTGTTGGTCCCAACATAGGCAGCATATCAGCTGTACAGGATATATATTTATTTTCATTACACATCACTGAGAAATCTCAAAGATTGCGCTTTACATTGTCAAGTGTGAGAATTGGTAGTAAAACCACCATGGCTTCCATCAGGAGAGAAGTGAGTGTACAGTCAGCGGCGTGGAGGAAAGAGCAGGGAGGCGAGGCAGGTGGAGACCATAGCCCATGATGTTGAAGCTGCTGTGCTAATGTGGTCACCACGAGCTCCTGGAGACGAGAAACCAAAGGGAATCCTGGAAATCATCGTTCATGGGGACAGACCATGTAAGAAGACAGAATAAATATATACGGCTGTGACAGAATCAAGGTACTCCCCCCGCAGCCATGGAATACCAGGTAAAGGTTTAGAGGCATGATCTGACTGTCATTTGTATGGCATGCCTTCACCACTTGTAAGTTCACACTTATTTAAACGCGCAAGTCTGTTCTTCGAGATTGGATCCAAAACCCAGTCCTAGCAGCACACTCATACTCTTGACCAGTCCCAATCGATTTTCACACGGTCACACTCTGGGTACCAGTTTTGATTAAATATTACCTAAAAACTTGAAGCTGCCATTAACGGTGGCTCTTGGAGCCCAGGTTCTCAGCTTATGTTTGGTTTAGATTTGAAAGCCTGAAGCGAGAAAGCGTATGCAAAAACGCCTGATGCTGTTCAATGCGCTTGCTGAGGTTGTACGCGTTTCTAACAGAAATCTCAAACAAAGCAATGGTCAAAATTAATTTCTCTTTAAGAATGTTTTTTACCAGGTTATATGCATATCCCCTAGAACAGTGGGGAGCAGAGCCATGTTGTCTACATGTCTAGCACGCATGCACAAATTGAGGTGGACAAAATTCAAGCTGGTGATACAAAGGCTCTATTGGCCAGACTGGACAATGATGCTGAAGCCCACTGCCGGAGAAGCGTATAGCGTCACTCATGGCACCATACTCGAGATGTAGCACCCATGGGCTCTATGCAGAGATTTAACAAGGATGCTGCACCAAGACTTAGGCTTCCCTGTGACGCAGGCTGCACTCATTTCGGATCTCTAGAACGGATCTACCAGAAATACAACTCACCATTTCCCTCAATATTCGCAGGACGTCACTGGTGAAGGTGTTTGCAGTGGCTACTTCTAGAGCACAACCTAGCTACAAAGCATGAAGCACTGAAGACAGAGAGGCACATAAGACAATTAACAGTCTGGTTCATTCAAGAACCACAAACTAACTTTTTACAGCTTTCTGCTTCCGTGAAGTGCTACAAAATCTCACTGACTCTTGGTGGCTCGTGGCTGGGAGATGGCGACAATTCTGTAGGTATCACCAATGAAACCAATCCGACAAAAAGTGACAAAGTCATTGAGCAGGATATATATATATATATATATTACCTACTGGCGGTCGCCAGTAGGTAGTTATAGTTAGGATTTTTTTCAATGTTAAATCTCAAAATTCTATTTGGAATAACTTTGGCACCGGTTGACGAATTTGCCTGAAAATTTCCTGAAAATGGCCTCGCGGAGCTCCGGTCCTTCCCTGAAAGTTTGGGGGGGATACGTCATGCGGGGGCCGAGATAAAAGGGGGGTCCCAAAACGCATTTTCCCCATGTTAATTTCCATAGGGCGGTCAATTTCACTTTTAGCCCGAACGGCTGAATGGATTTACACCAAACTTGGCAAAATTGTAGGGACTGGTAGCCCGATGTGCCTTTGCTATGTCTCAAGATATGTGCTCCAGTGGATTTTGAGTAATTTAGGTTCAAAAAAATATATATATCTATAGGCGCTCTCCGGTGCGCGCACTTGAGTGCGCTCCCGGCGCGACACGCGACTTGCGCGCAGAAAGCTGATTGGCTCTTGGGTGTCTGTAAACATTCTAAACAGTCTGGAGCGGCCGCCATCTTGTGTCTCGGTAAAATCGAGACACAAGGGGTTTGAAAAAAAAAGGGGCAAATGACCATAAGGGGGAAGAGTAGACCCCCTCTGACCCCCTAGGTTTGATGTAGGGACTAAAATAGGGTCCTGCAGGGCATTAAAAAAATTTTTTCGTTTTGCGCGGGGGAAGCGCATGGTACGCGCACCGGCGAAGCACGGGGAAAATCCAGGACCATATTTATGAAGGCCTTGCGCTGTTAGTTTTGCGCCTCCTGTGCGTCAATTTTTGTGACGCACCAGCGGTGTAAAAAAATGCGCATTGTTATGCAATATTTAAAAAGTGACGCATCTATCTAGATGCGTCACTTTTTAAATATAGTGCAACGAGGCACATTTTATTACACTGCTGGTGTTATGCGTCACTTTTCTGTGCGCACTCCTTATGACATTCCAGATGTGTCATATTTAATGTATGACGAATCATGTTGCAAGGAGTTACAGATACGTCAGTATTTCTGACATATCTGTAAACATAAAAGTGATGCAAGGCAGGTGCAAGATTTTGACGCAACAGCATCCTAAAAGTGACGCAGAGAAATCTTATAGATTTCAGTACGTCGTTATTACCAAGCTTTTTGCGGGGGAATGCCCCCTTTGCATACATTATACCTGACGCAGATATAATGTGGCGCAGAGTTTTAAAAAGTGACCCATGTACCTAGATGCGTCACTTTTTAAAAATAGCGTCAGGTATAATGTATGCAAAGGGGGTGTTCTCCCGCAAAAAGCTTTGTAATAGCGACGCAGTGAAATCTTTGAGATTTCACTGCGTCAGTTTTAGGATGCTGTTGCGTCAAAATCTTGTGCCTGCTTTACAGCAGGTGTTAGACTGAGGCAAGACCTTTCACATGCTGCTTTCCCCATTTGAAAGGACACATTACTGGAGTTGCGTCACTTTTGTGACGCACTCCAGCAATGCGTTACTTGGAATGTCATAAGGAGTGCGCACAGAAAAGTGACGCATCGCACCAGTGGTGTAAAAAAATGTGCCTCGTTGCGTTATATTTAAAAAGTGACGTATCTAGGTAGATGGGTCACTTTTTAAAATCAAGCGCCACATTATATCTGCGTGAGGTATAATGCATGCAGAGGGGGTGTTCCCCCACTAAAAGCTTTGTAATAGCGACGCAGTGAAATGTTTGAGATTTCACTGCGTCACTTTTAGGATGCTGTTGCATCCTTTAAATATAGTGCAACGAGGCACACTTTATTACACTGCTGGTGTGATGCGTCACTTTTCTGTCCACAGTCCTTATGACATTCCAGATGTGTCATATTTAATGTATGACGAATCATGTTGCAAGGAGTTACAGATACGTCAGTATTTCTGACATATCTGTAAACATAAAAGTGATGCGAGGCAGGCGCAAGATTTTGACGCAACAGCATCCTAAAAGTGACGCAGAGAAATCTCATAGATTTCAGTACGTCGTTATTACCAAGCTTTTTGCGAGGGATTGCCCTCTGCATACATTATACCTGATGCAGATACAATATGGCGCAGAGTTTTAAAAAGTGACCCATGTACCTAGATGCGTCACTTTTTAAAAAATAGTGTCAGGTATAATGCATGCAGAGGGGGTGTTCCCCCGCAAAAAGCTTGGTAATAATGACGCAGTGCGTCTTTTTTAGGATGCTGTTGCGCCAAAATCTTGCGCCTGCTTCACAGCAAACCTTTCACATGGTGCTTTTTCCATGTGAAAGGACACATTACTGGAGTTGCGTCACTTTTGTGACGCACTCCTGCAATGCGTTACTTTTGTGTTTACAGATATGTCAGAAATACTGACATATCTGTAACTCCTTGCGAATTGATTAGTTATATATTAAATATGACATATCTGGAATGTCATAAGGAGTGCGTCCAGAAAAGTGACGCATCGCTGTTTTCACGTAGCGATGCGTCACTTTTCAGAAATGAGGCCTCCAGTTTATTCACTGTGTCATAACTTTCTTTTCTAACACTCACCTTCTTTCATTCCTCTTACTTCACTTCCTTTCACCTCTCATACCTTTCTGTTCTTTCTTACTCATTCTCCTTTCAATTATCAATGCACTATATTTCACTTACTCTTCATTTTTTAAGAATATAGCTCTTTGATGAGAATTGGAGGTAGTTCTGAAAAGAACTTTTGGTTTTCTTCTTTTAACTGAACAGGAACAAAAACAGGGAATGGAAACTGCTCAACAGGAGCAAAAAGAAAAGAAAAAAATTAGGGGTGGGAAGGGCAGCGATGGTTCTCCAATGCTCGAACCATGAGCAGGACACTTTGCTCCCCATAGGTGAGGAGTTGATTGCAGTATCTGCATTTGACGACCCCATGGTTAAATGCAGGTTGTATGTTTGCTACCTGCTCCTGTGATTGTTCTCTTCCAGAAGAAGTTGCTCCTCCTGTTGATGTAGAGGCCCCATCTCTGGGAACCTCTTGTGCCAGAGCCCTGACACTTTCCCGGGCAAAATTCTGGGGGTGCCTCCTCTCCACATGGCGAATCATGGTGAAGTTGCCAAAAGAGTATTTTTTTTGGGGGTTACCCCGTGACAGGACCTGTTTGCAGATCCTGCACTCTACTTTTGGTGCATTCACCTTCTTCTGGTCTGCTGGAAACTTAAAAAATTTCCAGATGAAATGTTCTTTGACCTTCGGCTGAGGAGGCTCTTCATCAATGAAATCATTGGAGTCATCTTCACTGCTGGATGGTCTGGCAGCCATGATGAATCCAGGAATATGGAGCAGCAAAAAAGGCAGGTCTTTCAGTCACAAAAGTGAAAGAAGAAGTGAAGGAAATGGGTGGGGATTTCATTCATTGTAAAAAAAAACTGTTAGCAACCAATGAAAAGTGTTATTTTAGGGTCACATGACCCGACGCGTTTACGCTGCGCGCTCCGGAGCACTTCCGGTGCGTTTACGCAGCGCGATCGTAGGCGCTTCCGGGGCGCAAACGTGGCGCGATCGTAGGCGCTTTTGCGTGCGTTTATGCGCCGCGAACGTAGGCGCTTCCGAGGGCACTTACGTTGCGCGCCGAAGTGACGTCATCAATCTTTTATAGAAATGCATAATCATTTTCCTTATTAAAAAAAACAAATTTTATTTGTATGGTACGAAATGTTTTGCATTATTATTAACTTTTCATTCATATTTTTTTTCACGAACGACAGTTGCGCTCTGGGTGCGCTTTCAGATGAGCTCTCGGAAAAGCTTACCGGAGAGCTTAGCTGAAAGCTTCCCGGAGCGCGCACCCAGAGCGCAAAAGAAAAAAATTATATAAAAAAAATGAATACTTAAAAAAAAACAGCAAATTGAAAAAAAAAAAAAGGTTAGAAACTCGATATACAAAGGAATTAGCATTTAAAAAACCTATGAAATTCACTGAAAAAACCATAGGTTTCACACCAGTTATAGTTAGGAATTAGCATTTAAAAAACCTATTAAATTCACTGAAAAAACCATAGGTTTCACACCAGTTATAGTTAGCTGGAAATTTTACTGATATAAAACCATTGAAATTCCCACGTTATAGTTAGATGGACTCACTATAACTTGCGCGTGGAATGCACTGCTGATGATGTCTTATTAAGCCAGTTAACCAATCAATTTTTAAAAACCATCCATTTAGACACTTATTTAAACATTTATTCTTCCATCAACTTTTACATATACATATATAAAATATATTTATTTTTCAGAAAGACACACATTCACTGGATGGTGTCATCAGTGATGTCATGAGTGATGTCACTGACCATGTCATGAGTGATGTAATATGTGATGTCATCAGCAGTGCATTCCACGCGCAAGTTATAGTGAGTCCATCTAACTATAACGTGGGAATTTCAATGGTTTTATATCAGTAAAATTTCCAGCTAACTATAACTGGTGTGAAACCTATGGTTTTTTCAGTGAATTTAATAGGTTTTTTAAATGCTAATTCCTAACTATAACTGGTGTGAAACCTATGGTTTTTTCAGTGAATATATATATATATTTATTATTTTATTTTTTTCACCAAACCTTCTCCTCCAAAAGAGCAGGCAGAGGACACAGCGGGGTATGTATGGTTGCTTTATTGAGAAAAATAGGACGGCATGACCGGTTTCGTCAAGCGCCTTTTTCAAATGCCACAGTCCATTGCTGAATCACCTCACAAGTTCCTTTAAATAAGCTCCTCCTATCACAGTGATGAAGAGCTCACCTGCGCCACTTGTGCCTGCAGAACGGAACAACCGCAGCCAAATGTCACGACTACCTGCCCCATAATGCAGCGTGACGGTACATACCGCCTTGCAGGAGGTCGTTTCAGCGGAGTTACTGGCAACAAAACAACCTTGGGTCCCCAACTTCTAGCCAGCCCAATTCACAGTTCCCAAGGCCGAAGGCATAAGGACAATGCCAGCGCCTCTCCAGGAAATCCTGGACCGCCGATTAGCAGCAGCTCCTTAGTCTCTGTAGTGTGGGCGGCGAGTCGCAGACATCCGATCACTCGGTAAGTAAAGACCGTTAGCTCATGTCCCTGCGACCACACAACGGAAGGGTCCTCTGTTGCGTACCACAAGCTGCACGCTGAATATTTCACCAAACCTTCTCCTCCAAAAGAGCAGGCAGAGGACACAGCGGGGTATGTATGGTTGCTATATTATATATTATATATATATATATATATATATATATATATATATATATATATATATATATATATATATTCGTTTACACAGGAGGAATATAAGTATTTTCATTATGTCTCCGAAGATAAAACCACGATAATCATCCAGTCCCGTAGATTAGATGCAGAGAAGCATTAGTGTGTGACTGGGCTGTAAATCAGAAAATGCCCAGAGGCAGGCCCAGTTGATGCTTTAGCTCATATGGATTTGTTAGAAGGTGATCCATCTCCTTTCTCAGAGAAGATGCCAAAGAGTAGCGGTCCCCAAGCTTTACTGGGCATATATATATGGTCCCTCACAGAAGGTGGAAAAAGGGAAGCATACATGGAAGCTTCTGTGATGGCATTCCATGTACTGGGATGAGTGATCCATTCAAGAGGCCAAAACTCTTTATAGGGGGAACAGATGAGATAGGCCCTTAATGAGGTGCGAGACTCCTAGGCACCTTGCTTGCCGTCGCTATTATTCCTAAATAAGTTATTTAGCACTTCCTTTCTAGTAAGTTACCATTACAGTCATACATATAAGCACTGAAAGTTAAATGCATGCTAAGTTCTTGCAGGATCAACAGAACCTTACATACCAATATAGTAGGCATGACATAACATTCAATGGACTATCATCAGTCTTCCTGACCTTTGCTGAGAGTTCACGGATATTGTTTTTCTTTTCTTGCAGATCGTAATAAGCACTGTGGAGAACTTAACAACTGCCAATCACAAACAGAAAGACAGACTCGGGCAATTACTGCCTCCCACTGCATATCCAACCAGAACGGACGGCTGTAGTGGAGGCACGCAAAGGGAAGTGTTTGATTGTGTTGTTTTGCTGGATATCCCTGACACAGACACATTCAAACAATCTCCTCTGATTATCCAGCCTCAATTCGGTGTGCATCAGGGTTTCTACGGTGTGTTTAATTAATACAAGACGATGCTCTGGCGGCGGCCCCATTATTTCCCTGCTATTTTCAAAATAAAGACGAAGGCGAAAACAGTGGACACAACTCACGTGGCAATCCCCACCCTTACAACACGTAACCACAAACCACTCCTAGCAGAAACGAGCAGCACAAACCCTCCCCGATCTCCTATCGCCTCCCTCCATTCAGACAGCAGTAAAAGGTAAAAAAAAAAAAACGCCCGCGAGTGGTGCGCGCACGCGCCACTGCAAGCATATGTTTAATTATTGCGGCCGTGTCTGGCCACGATAATTGAAAACATATGGGCTTTGGTGCGCATAATAGACACCAATATGCAATGGGCGGAGCTACGCGACCGCTATTGCGTGTTCTGTTAAAAAACAACACGCACGCAGAGCCCAATCAAAATGGACCATAGAAAATGAACACGCACGAGCGCTGTCATTTTCTAGGTCCATTTTCAAAACCCCAAGAAAAGGACTCTGGCTGCGCGAACACGGCTTACAAAGTGTACGCTAGGCCGAGACCTAAAAATGCACAAAGACGCTGCTGCTGCTTACTGTGATTGTCAGGGTATGCCATGTCTGTATGTTAATAGGGGTTTTTAGCTCTTTTGGCAACTAAGAAGAGACATTAGCGAGCTATAAAAAACACATACCGTAAAAATCCCTGCAAACATAGTGGAAAGACTGCCTGTGAATTTGGTTCCAGAATGGCTGAAGGAAAGTCTTGACTTGCTGCTTTTGTCACACGAGTCTCTGACTTTTTCTTGGCAGAGCCTTGATGGGTGGCCTGCAGTGTGTTCAGGTTGCAAGACCACATGGACAGTGATTGTGGAATGCTGCTGAAATGACAAACACGTCAGAGAACCATGGGATGACTTTAGTGCCAGAAATCCACCAGTTTAGGGAACACTGAGGATGTTACACCTGCTGCAGAAAAATCTGCATCCTGCTGTCCTCAAAGAATTCGGAGGGTCTGAAGTGTTCTGGAAGACGATTTATGCATGGCTTGTGGGCAGGTGCCCGGTGTACAGACCTGGATAATCCGGTCAACAGTCCCTCTTACTAGGACAGCCTTGCTTTTTGAGAGTTTGTCTTCTGTGCAAGGCTGTCTTAGGGGATCATTCTCTACATGGGTCTGGGTCTCAAAGAGATACTCTCCAAGGTGCCCACTTGAGCATGTGAAAACAAAACTGTGCACAGTAAATCATGTTGGTCTTCTATACTCGATTACTCTTAGCCGATACACCAGCGAACACACAGATGCAGGCCCTGACTGATGAACACCTGAGTCCCCTCAGTTGCCCAGCACCTCTAGCAGTGGTGCACTGCAATCACAAATAATACAAACACTGACAAAGCCAATAGGTCTGGGTTTAATATGCTAAAGAATGCAGTGTTAGCATATTAGAGCGGGACAGACGGGAGTGTTCCAGCAGTAGCGGACAAAGAAGATTAAAGTTGGAAAGTAGTGCTTCGTGTAGTTACATACAATCACTGGCGTCTAGGTGGAAGGATACTTTAACCGATGGCCAATAGCATTAGGTGAGAGAGACGTTCTCCACTTGGCTGGGCTAAGACGTGAAGGGAATCCCAAAACCCATTCAATACATATTGCTAGTAAAAAGTGTGTTTGTCAGCCCCACCGACAAAACATAGACCTACAAGCAGTAGATGCATCCTTAAGCAAATGATGAGGACTCCACCAAGAAATGCAATTGATGAACCCCTGTATTTTACACAAAGAGCCTCCTGCCACTCAGATGCCACAACAATCAATCAATCACAGTATTTATAGAGCGCGCTACACACCCGCGAGGGTCTCAGGACGCTAAAAAAAGGGGGGGGCTGCTGCTACTGCTCGAAGAGCCAAGTCTTGAGGAGCCTCCTGAAGGCGAGCCGGTCCTGGGTCTGCGGTAGGTGGATTGGGAGGGTGTTCCAGGTCCTGGCCGCGAGGAAGGAGAAGGATCTGCCTCCGAAGGTGCTTCGTAGGATTCGGGGGACGGCGGCGAGGGCGAGGCTTGCAGAACGGAGCTGGCGGGCGGGGGGTGTAGAAGTTGAGTATGTTGTTCAGGTACGCTGCTCCAGAGTTGTGGAGCGCTTTGTGTGCGTGGGTGAGGAGTTTGAAGGTGATCCTCTTTTTGATGGGGAGCCAGTGCTGGTCTCTCAGGTGAGGGGTGATGTGGCTGCGGCAGGGGAGTTTGAGGATCAGGCAGGCCGAGGAGTTCTAGATGCGTTGTAGGTGTTTGGTGGGGATTCCGGCGAAGAGTGCGTTGCCGTAGTCCAGCCGGCTGCTGATGAGGGTTTGGGTCACCGTTCTTCTGTTTTCGGTCGGGATCCACATGTAGATTCTGCCGAGCATGCGGAGGATGTTTAATCTCTACAGCAGCGAGCTGGTCTTCAAGACTGCAGAAGAGAATTGTGTTTGCCATGTTTTCAGCACAAAATCAAAAGAAATCAAAACGTCCAGGTAGTAACTACTTTGTCTTTTTTTCAAATAGTGTTCTAAGCACAAGTAGAAGACGTGGTCTGTGTCCCCATCATCTGCAGTAGGCATGGTCCACATTCAGCTTTTAGGACTTACCACAGAGTAGAGTTCCTTGACAGGTCCACTGTGACTCATATCCTAGAACCTTGCAATGAAGACCCGCAGATCAGAAATCCACAAACCTACCTACGGACTAGAACAAGAACAAGACTCCATCCTGCCACTTCAACCATACAGCACATACCAAGATAGACAAGGTAGACAACCTATATACACTGGTATTATTTCAGACTGATACATGTTCTTTTCACTGCGAGCACCACACATACAGAAGGCACGTAATCAAGACTTGTCAACCAAAGATTTGAATACATAGATGTATGTATCTGGACTCGACAGTGGCCAATTTTAAGCTTTATAGGACTCCAAACCTCCCATTAATGTTCTGATTCAAAGACAGCTATGTATCTACTGAGTCTTTTCCAGCCACTGACTGATACCTTAAAGATCTTAACAGTTGCGAATGAACTTCCATCTCTTCGGTGATGGTGCTGATGAAGGTTCAGAGTGAGGGAACTCAGGCTGCTTAACTCTCCGAATGTGTCGAACTGCCTGGGAATCTCCATTTATGAAATTCTGTATCCTTCAAAATATAGACAAAGCAAACACTCATCCCCAAGAAAGAAGATCCACCGATTACAATAAAATGCCCTACAAAGCTGCCGTGTTTTGGCATCTACATGAATTTAAGTGCCACCAAAGGAATGATGATAGAAAAAACTTGAACACACCTGAGGATCCCATGTTTTGTCTGCTCAGTAAAACCCTTTAGTTTAAGAATGGCGGCCACTTTTACCACTTGAAAACATTTTAGCGCCTTTTTTCTTTTGTCTCGCCACCTGTGGCAGAGTCCAAGGTATAAGATCCAGCACTACACAATTATCAACAGTTGTGTCGGATTAGTGAGTTAAGTCTGGAGCTTAGACGCACACGCTTTAAAAGCATTTGGGCTTCTTTAATGTCACAAGTTGGTTATTTACAAGATTACACTAAACGGCTGACCAGACAAGACTTGTCCTTTAGATGCCATGAAGAATGGGGACCCATTGCGCCTACATTACTAGAAGCATTACAGATCACACGCTTCTTGAGAGGGGAGGGAGGCGGGAGACAAACAAGCACTGCCAAAGTCAATAGGGCTCGCCTCTGCAAAAACGCTTTGGTTTTAGCGGTGTTGTACAGCACTGTGGTTGTATAGTATGTTTAAAGTTTTATTTTAAATTGCTATGAAACAGCCATTATTATTTTGTTATTTATTAACATGAGGGATGGTATGAGCTTTGAATTGAAATGTGAAATGGAAGGGAAGTAGCAGCACGAACAACTGCTGTCTTAAAGCCAATAGGTCTTGGCATTCCAAGAGCTATTGCGTTGTAAATGACAATGACTTTTAGCCAAGTGTTTTGGAGTGGAGTGGATGTATGTGGTGTGGAATTATGTGGTTTAGATTGGAATTGTGTGGTGTGGAATTGTGTGGAGTGGTGCAGCAGAATAATGTGGCATGGTATGCAGTGGAATTATGTGAATACTAGTTATATGGTATTAAGTGTACTGTCATTATGTGGATCGGGACTGTGTGACAGAGTATAATTATGTGGAGTGGTATTGTGTATGTAGTGGAGTCAAATTATGCGGTTTGCTGTTGATTTTTGTAGCATGATGTGGAATTTTGTGGTGTGGATTGGATGTATGTGAGGAGTTGTGTAAGTGTGCTGTGGAGTGGAATTATGTGGGGTGGAATGGAAATGTGTGTATTTGAATTGTGTGGCGTAGAACTGGTTGGCATTGAGTGAAGCTATGCTTATTGGAATTATGTTGGGCAAACAAATGATGAACGGAATGCTGAACAAATCAAACATTCACCCCCAGTCAAGAGATCTGGGTTAAATCCATCGTTCCTTTGCTCACCATGCTCCCCCACTTTGGACCCAGCCATATGCAAATTAGTCTTGGTCCTGCTCCTCATGGGAACAATCTAGCACGAACTGCCAAGCCAGGTCCTCCCTGGACCAGAAACAAGCATCCTGGCACCGGTATCAGGGTATTACCCCTCATCAACCAGGCTAGCTTGAATCCAGAGGCGCAGCAAGCAAGGGACTCACGTCTGGGCATACCCATCCCACTTCAGCTGGACTATTCCCATATGGCTAAATCTAAACTGTAATTGTGTGGCATGCAAAAAAACGATGGATTTAACCAAGATCTGTGATGTTCTTTTTGCATTTGTCACACTAAGTGGGAAGAGTATGTCTAGATGTGGGTCCTGTGCTCTCTACGACACCAAATTCAAGCTAGCATGGCTGATGAGGGATGATAACCCGAAACCGGTCCTAGGATGCTGGTTTCTGGTCCATGAAGGACCTGGCATGGGAGTTCAGGCTGGAGTGTCACCATGGGGAGCAGCGCAAGCCCGATTTGCATATGGCTTGGTCTACACTGGAATGTCGTGGATTTAACCCAGACTTGTGACTGGGGGGGAAGGTTTTTGTTCAGCATTCCATCATCTTCTGTTCTTTTTGCAATCATTGGAATTATGTGGTGTGGAGACATTTATGCGGAATGAGGCTATGTGGCATAGAGTATTTTTTGTGGGGGAGTTATGTGCAACTGAGTGGTGTAATTAGTGGTGTAATTATGTAGAGCTGAATTATGTGGCATTGTGTTATATTATGTGGAGAGTAATTATGTTGTGTGGTGTAGAATTATGTGGTATTGAATTGTGTGGTGTGGATGAGTGGTGTGGTGCATGGTGTGGAGTTGAAATATATGGCATGGTGTGGAGAGGTATTATATGGTGTGGAATTATGTGGCATGTTGCGGAGTTGAATTTTGTGGAGCGTAATGTGTTTTGGAATTGAGTGTATATATGTGGAGTGTAAATATGTGCTGTGAAGAGTAATTATGTAGGTTGGAGTGTAATTATGTGTTGCTGAATTATCTGGAGTTGGATTGTGTTGTGTGAGGTGCATGCAGAGAATATAGAGCAGGTCTCGAAGAGACAGCATTGCCTAGGCGACACCTTAATGCAACACCGTATGCCCTGCGCATGCTTAACATGGAATACTACTCTGAAAAGTGGATTTATCCAGGTCGAATGTAGCTATCAGAATGTT
Organism: Lissotriton vulgaris; assembly: GCF_964263255.1. NCBI lineage: Eukaryota > Metazoa > Chordata > Amphibia > Caudata > Salamandridae > Lissotriton > Lissotriton vulgaris. The sequence goes on along the minus strand of NC_141697.1, from coordinate 330,917,317 downwards.
CTGCACACAGCTGCATCCTCTTCACTCTTTTGAAAGGGCACAATCAACAGGAATTGGTGGCTCTCGCTGTTCCCATTAGAAAAGTGGGTCACCACCTTTGATCCTCGCCTGATAAATACTAATGTTAAGTAATTTATTGAACCACTTTATAAATGGCACACAGTGAAGAGACATCACTCGAGATTTAAAAAGACTGGACCAGCCCTTCACTTGGAAGTTTCACCTTTAAACAGGTGTATGAAGATCCCGCCAAATAGAACCAACAGACAAGGATGTTGTTAACATGAAACAGGCTACACGGATGATAGATAAGTGTTTAATAATCCGAAGGCTACCAGTCAATGCTTGGGAATATACATTTATATAAATGCATACACTTAGAAGTAGTGTCTCTCTTAACTAGTCTTCCTCGTGGAGTGAATGACGCCTGATACTTGAATATTTTCAAGTTTCAGTACTGCAAGAACTGGTTCCAAATTAATAATCCTGGGTACTGTCGTCCTTGGGCAGTGTGATATTGCGCGACGGACATTAAGATCAAACTTAAAAAGCACTGTAAGGAGTTTGTTAAATTGGTCCTAGGCACAAGCCTTGCAGCAACTTAATTTGTGAACATTTCTTTCTACTCTTCCTCAGAGACCAGAAGTCCCAAAGTATTAGATATCTCACCGTGGAGTAGACCGAACCTTTGGCTAGCCTGCTGCTGCCCGCATTGTACCTGTGCTCACAGAAGACAAAGAAAATGAAAATGTTTGGAAGGGGCAGGAGGCGTTACCAAATCACAAGCGTCTAGATTTGTATACCTTCATTTGCCCTTAAATTAGCTTTTCACAGGTGAAGAACCTGCCTGTGGCAAATGTTAGGCGTATACATATATAAAATACAGCAGCAAACGTTATGGTGTGTACATATATAAAATACAGTGCCAAAAGCTATGGCTTGTTTTAGTGATGTACATTCAAAACCTATTTACGAGCAGCACATATAAAAAAAATACAGCAGATTATAAAATATATAACAAACTGGATGCTGCTGTGGCAAACGTTGATTGGTATTCATAAAAGATACAAAGAAAAGAAAATGGATGCTGCCACAGCAAATGTAACAGCAAGTTTTTGCGATGTACTGTTGAAACCTATTTACATGCAACACATATATAAACTACAGCAGCACATGTTAAGGCATGTACATATATGAAAACAGCATCACATTTTAGTGTGTTTACACGCAGTGCAAACAAAACCTATTTAGAACTAACACATATATAAAATACAGTAAGAAATGTTACTGCGTGTATGCTCTGTGAAGCTGAAACTTTTTTGAAAGCAGCAAACGTTACGGCATATTTTAGTGCTGTGCAGCCGAAACCTATTTAAGAGCCTCACATATAAAATACAGCGGATTCTAAAATATACAACAAAGAAAACAAAATGAATGCTGCCAACAAAACCAGCAGAAACCAAACAACAAAAAAGTAGTGTGCATAAACAAACAGACCTAGAGCACAGTGAATGGATACAAGTGGAGTGTGGAGTGGTGTGGCTCACTAGTTAGAGGCGGCAGACCCGGAAGCAGAGAACGGCCCGGGACCAGGGTTCAATTCCCGACGCGGCAGGGTCGTGGACCAGGTTCAGCGGACTCGATAATTCTCGCCTCGGTGCCTACTCTAACCAAGGATCACACTCGGCAACTCTGGGCACTAGCTTGCCTCATCTCTACAACGGACCCCCACATTCACCGGGTATGCCTGGTTTCACCTTGGAGATACCCAGTAGGGACCATCTCACAGGGATAGCCAGGACGGGTTCCCCATCGGCTACAGCGCCACGACGCCTCAGGGCAGCAGTGCGCTTTACAAGACACTTACATACATACATACATACATAATAGGCCCTTGCTCTGTGGGAGGGAGAAAGACACCAAAAGGAGGGACAAAAAAAGCACACTATCCACATAAAAGCAATCTTTTCGGAGGAATGTGTGAAGAAACTAAGAAAAAAACGATGGGCGGGCTGTAAGTCCACACAGTAGCTACACCAGGTCTCAAATAGACAGGGCATGCGCTGCCTAGGCAAGACCAAAAAAAGGCTTGTTGCAGTGATACACCTACCAGCCCAGACCCAAACCCTCTTCCAAGCAGAATCGCTAGAAAAAGTAGCAACATTCAGCTACAGGCGAAGGATGGAAGGAATCATACTGTGGGATATGTATGTACCAGGGACAGAGTAACTAACCCCTTCAATACACATAACACAATGAACATCAAAGAAATAGGTAGTTGCAATCTTCCCAACTTAAAGAACCATGAGACTCAAGAGCGTGCATTCTTAGAAAGCACTCCTCCAATGTGGCACTGCTGCCAGCAAAAAAGAGAACTTGGTTAGGTCTCCTTCTCAAAGCCCAGTCGAGGCACCAACTCACCCTCCTCCTTTTGTCTACTGCACTGCTCATTACTTTTCACACAAAATGTATTATCAACACCCATTTGTTATGACAACGTGCAACAAACTACCAAAAATCTCAAAGCAGATTCATAATTTTTTTTAAAGAAACAGATGTTTTCGTCGATTTTTACTTACAGCACTTGTCGTGGCTTGAGGCTTCTACAGAACACAGGCTATGAGACAGAAGTAGAAATGCTTGAGATTAAATCACTGTTAATTCCTCAGGGCAGCATTAAATAAATAAGGGAACCAACCCTGTGTAAATTAGTCCAGCCTAGTTTCGTGCTAGATCATAATTCCAGTGCACAACGTGTTGCCTTTAGGAAGTGAAAAAAGAAGAGGGTAACTACAGGGCATAGACAGGTGCATATACTGACAAACATTTTTATTCCTAGGTCTGAGCTAGACTAATAGGTCATTTTGAGGAGGCGCCTTAATTTTCTTTCTATACTTCAGTAGGCTTTGCTTGACAGAATAATTTGAGCAATAGTAGTTCCCGTCGGCTTCTATTGTTAATGGAGCATTATTTATGCAGTTTGAGGTTTTGCGGTCTGGGAAAATCTACACTCCTGGAATGGGTGTATCTAGTTAGTGTGCATCAGCTGGGTCCGGTGGCTTAGTGGACTAATGTGTCCATTATAGGTATCTTGTTTGGCCTCATGGTTCAAATCCCGGCAAGTTCACTCAGCCTTTCATCCTTCCGAGGTTGTTAAAATGAGTACCCTTGATTTGGGTAACAATAAACATCTGTTATTCATTGCCAAGATACACTTTTGAGGGAACATGCACTTTACAAATACAAGTTATGTTATGTGCTTGATTTAAGGGGTGTGCTTAGGGCCTGGTCTCCAGTATACCTTGTGGATATTACACAGAGATCTCAAAAACCCACCTTCTCTTGTCTAGGTGTGAACAAGTGGAGATCTTTCAGAGGTTGCTTAGTGTGGTTGCCTACCAGGGCCGGACTGGCCGTAGCGGTCATTGGGCATTTCCCCGGTCGGCCGCCAGGGTGGGGGCCGGTTTTGGGCTCCTGGGGGGCCATTTTTGATACTGGGGACCAGCAATATTGGTCCCCTGTACCAAAATCGACCGAAACTGGCCCCTGCAAACAGCTAGGCCGCACCCCCTCAGCCACCCAAGGGGGGCCGGCCGAGCAGTTTGCCAGGGCCGGTTTCGGTTCCCAGTCCGGCCCTATTGCCTACATCATCATGGCGGTGTTGTTTTTAAGGTTCAGTGGTGTCCTCAGGTTCTTCATGTTTGCTGTCACGGTACACCAGAGATGGCTACCCTTCAGACGGTAATAGAAGGATGTCACAATGCTAGAAGAGAGTGGCGAGATACCTTGGATACTCTTCTCTGAGAGGAGATTAAATACACTACCGTGATGCATCTCCTCGAAGAAGGTTCAACAAAGCGGATGAGACAGAGATTCTGAGCAGATGTTGACCTGCAAGGAGAAGCCATGTGATTACCAACACACTACCAAGAACAACAGAACAATCTCAGGCTTAAGCAGCCAGCCAATCGAAAGGATTAGCAGATTAAACACCTGCTGCTGGAAAAACGGCTAGTACCAAAGAATCACAGTGGCACAAAACCACACACAGTATAATCAGAACTCTGATTGTGAAGAGTATAGAAGGGATGGAAAGTAAGAATCACTATACCCACAAGTTCTATGGCTGGAAATGAAGAATGGCTCTGGGGGATGAAAATAACAAATCCAGCCTCTGCCTTGCAACACTTTACTTAGAGTGATTTATCCTAATCATGAATGTGTCTGTAGGGTAGTATTTAAACAGTGGTAGGCATTTAACTGTAAGTGTATTTGAGTGATATTCATGTGCATTTCAACATGTACTAACATAAGTTATTTTCAGCAGAATAGCTATTTAAATACAGGAAGTCAGTGGCACAACCTCCCTGCTGCTATTCTTCAAATGTCTGCTCCTGTAAGTTGATAGGGCAGTTCAATAACTCTTTATGGCCACTCCATACTTCTTCCACTGGGAGAAGCTTCAAGTGTTACATCACTATGGTTCCAAGAGGATATCTACTCATCATAGTATGTGTTAAGTGAGGGGGTGAGGTACTCGGATATAATCTTCCAGCCCCAGATTGATCCCACAATCTCATTACACCCAATACCAATAGACAATATACAAAAATGTTAGCCACACCCTCTTGCCTGCATTTCAGGCCTGGTGGCGCATAACTGTGATGAGACTCTGAAGACCCAGATAATACTCCCTCGATTATATTTAAAATGAGGAAATTAGATATTCAAGTTTTAAGAGCAAACCCCAAACCATTCTTATAAGGCTGCTAAAAGTAGTAGTCCAGGGCACGAAGCACGGCATTTAAATAAAACAAAATTAAAAACTGCCCTTCGGGCCACTTAGGCCCACAATTGCCCCAATATTTAATGTACATATGAACTCTGACTGGAGTTTTCCTTCAATGTCAGTATCCTAGTTAAATAACTCCATTGGATTTCCACAAGTAGTAATGATCTTGAAGTATTGTATTGTGTGTCTGGTCTGTCCGCTAGACAATACCCAGAATATTTCATTTTTGACTGCTGGGAGGTGTGAATTCTTTCAAAAGTTTGTGAGAAGAAGCCCAATCCAGCCAGCCCAGACTGCTAAAACCTCAAACTAACCATCCAAGATCCATCCAGCCTGTAATGGGACCCAAACAGACCACTGGGACTTCCCCCAAACAAGGGACCTCCATAGCAGTAAGACACCTGCCCAATTTACACAAGCTCAAACCAAATTACACTAGATTATGCTGAGTTACACGATGAGTGTAAACTTCATTTAGCATTATTTCCTTTGACCAAAATGCACCCTCCTCTATAAAATGAACCCTAGGATGAATTTTGAGCTAAGAAAACAGCACAATGTGCAATAGGAGAAACCGCAGCAGCTGCTCGTGCTCGAATGCTGTGCTCTTGGGTAGGCATTTTTTCCAAAAATAACACAAACAGGCATACTCATATAATTTTGGTAATTAATGCATCACAAATGTAACACAACATGTCTCCAATTACTCCGACATAGTTAAAATGTAACCCACGCCTACTCTCAATGTTACCACCTTCAGAAATTTACTGCACTTCAAGAAGCCTCCCACCCGCCCTCTTGCACCCTTCCATCCCCTGGCCTTGGTTCATTGAATAGTGGCCTTTACTGACACTTTAACCATATACAGGTTCCTTTTTGTGTTCAAATTCATAACTGGGACATATTGATGCTTATCTAAACGTTTATGTTCTGCAAACAGTGATAATCCATTGTTTTGAAAAAACAGTTATGTCATGTTTCATGTTAAGTGGGTTACCAAAAAGTCAAATTTGTTGTGAAATATGTTTGTTTTTCCTTTGTCTATGACAGATATGACACAAACAACAAACACAAAAAAATCACAAAAAGTTTAGTTAAATAATGATGCAAATATAATGTGATCACAGTAATTGAGTTTTGTGATCACAAATGTAAAACATTATTGTTGTGAAGTAACGTCAATACTGGCTTTTGTTTCATATTTAATAGTGGCCTAGCCTTGTTGACAGTAAATTGGCCCAACCCCTTGTGTTTTTTACTTTTAGAGCGTTGACATTTTCTTTCCATAGCCATTTAGTACCTGCATCACAGGACTGGGTGTAGCAGACAGTTGAGCTTTGTGTATTCCGCCTAGACAGCCACACACAATAGGGAGCTTAGGTATGCCTGGATGGGCCATCAATGGCAGGATGGGAGGGAGGAGCTGGGCCGAGCCCCACTTACACCTGTCCTTCCTCCACACAAAGGGCAGCATACCCATGGTTAGTACGGAGCCACGACAAGGAAGGCAAAGGGAAACCTCTAGAAGCTTCTCCCCCACTTCAAAGGTACAACTGGGTATAAATAACGGACTTCAGACACCAACTCTTCAGAACACTTCTGGACCTGTGGATACTCTGCAGGGAAGGAGGACTGTTGTGCTACTTAAAGACCGCCATTATGCTGGACTGCCGTGCTGATCTGCTGCCTTTTTGCTTGGGTGAGAAGGACCGAACCTCCATCTCTTGAAACCAAAACCAAAGAATGACTCCATGGGATAGTTGGCTGGCCTCCTGATCTGAAGCCTCAGGCACATAACTGGCTTTCAACAACCTTGCACCTACACATGGTCTCTGATCTGCGAGTCTATCCTGCCAAGTAGTGCCACCCTAGCTCTGGCCCCTTGGAAGTCGGCTTAAGAAGCTCTGCCAGCCTCTGCGGATCCAGCAGTGCTGATGCATCTCCTCTGCTAAGCAGCGCAAACCCAAGCAGAACAGACACATAGCCGCTGCTGCATGGATTGGATCAACCGCAAAGACCTGCATGGCAGTTCGTCGCTGCATCGGAACCACCACTGTGCAATGCATCTTCAGAGCAGGCCCTCACATCCCTCGTCGACGACGCCGGACTCTGAATTGAAGCCTTGCAGCTCCTCAGGATTAACTGTGCAACTCATCCTCCACGTCGGACTTCCCATCGAAACGCCTTGTCGACGGGATCATAGATGACACCGCAGGACCTCGCACAGCAGCCTCGCCGCATATCAGAACTGATGCATCGCTTTGGGTAGCAACACATCTTTGACACGGATCCTCACAACGCTCCGCGAAAGCAGTTGAGCGGGTGTACCTGGGTCCTTGTAGCTGAACTGGCTCCTTTGCAGTCAGCCTGAACTTGTGACTTTGCCCTGGTCTGGCGCAACCAGATATCCACAGTTGGCGCTTTATGCCTTTTGGCGTTATTTTTACTACAATTTTTAAAATTGAATATCTCCAGTTCTACTGATTGGATTTTTGTCATTTTGGCCTAGTTTTACTTAATAAAAAGTACCGTATTTGTCTAACTCTAATGTGGGAAGTTTTAATTGTGTGTATTCACTGAGTTACTGTTTAAAGTGTTGCCCAAATACTTTACAGACTGCCTCTGAATGAAGCCCAACTGCTCTGTGCCATGCTACCGGAGGGTTGAACACAGGTTAATATAGGGTTTACTTGCGATTTTACCCTGAGGAGAACGGAGGTTTCTGCTTGAGAAGGTTTTCACCCCCTCAACCAGTAACTCAATTTCTTACATCGATTCACACCAGGCATCCTGCAGTAAGAGTAAAGAGAGAGCCGGAAGTAAGGCTGCGAGTCCAAAAAAATAAAATAATAAAAATGAAATGATTTGGTCCGCGTTGAGCATGTAAGAAGTTAAAGTACACATGGGAAAAGCCATTTACTTTACAGTGTCTAGTACTAAAAAAAAAACGTAAGGTTTTGTTTCATTTTCAGAAGTTTTTAGAACAAATACAAAATCAGAGGGTGCGGGTATGTTACCAAGAAAAAGACACCAGGTGGTTCAGAAGTCACTTTACTGAGTAGTTCAGTATTCAATTAAGCAGCAATATTGTCTCTTGGACTTTTCCAGCATTCATTTTATCTATCTGCACATACTGGGAAAGGAGGAATAGCCAAGACATCAATTTCAGGCTTTGAACCGGAGCACCTGGTTGCAAACCAATCACTACAGAGGCAACCGGGCCCCATTCATTAGGAGGTCCATTTCACTTGGTCTAAAGTGGACACAGCCCGATTCAAAGGTGGGGCCAGTCTCCAGCAGGCTTGTTTCACCAAAAGACATCACTCATTAGTCCGTCTTTAGAAAAGTGTCACATGTAGTAGGGATACCATTTGTATGCAATTTAAAGGGGTCGTCCAAAGAGCCACAGAAAAGCAAACACCCTGATCAAATCAGGAAGGGGGGCCACAGCTAAAACGGATATTATAGAGAGAGATTATTTAAAAGCACCTTTTCATTCCTGATACCAGGCAGTATGTCACGGAGTTTAAAGCATTTGGGTAAGTGAACTTCATAATGAAACCACTCAGAATGGTTCTAGGGTAAGAATTGTATATGCTGATACTAAGAATCTTGCTCTCAAGTCCTGTGGCACGCTTGAATTAGTAAGCAGTAAGCGTGCAGACCCAAGGGGGAGCGTGGTGGGTGCCACACGAATTTCAAATTGTCCTGTGACTTAAGTCTCCGTTCAGAGATAGCTCCTGGCAATATGAAGCTCAAAGCAAGATTCTGAGGCTTGACACACACCAGCAGTCGCCATTGGACAACATTGAAGACTTTTTTACCCGCAATGCCCTGTGCCATACCATCTGTTCAGCAGGACTGTGGTGTTTGTGATGTTTTAGCAGCAGACTGACCTAGAAAAAACATGTTCACGTAGCAAGTCCAACTGGAGTGCTAGGTAGATGTGGTAATGACAGATGACCGCCTTTACCCTAGCAATGCTAGTTTTAGGGACACTGCCCGATCAGTAAATCACCTGATTTTCCAAACAAGCCCAGTCGGCCTTTTGTTAACAAAACACAACGTGCAAAAAGCTGGACACAAAAGGTCCATAAATAACCCTAAAAACACATTATTTTGAAATGAGTTCCTCTCTATCTGTACCTTTGGCAGTAAGGGATCAAACTATGCAGGTCAAACATGCGGAACCAATCCCCAAAAAACTAAAGAAACATCCTAACAAAAAGGGGTTTTATTCGTTGAGTTGAATCAACAACTCAAATAATTAAACCTTTTCAGTAGCTCTTTCGAAGTGTGCTGCATATGGCTTGGTGTATCGTTTTAACTCCCCAAACCGGTTTTCGGCTTGGAATACGATTAATAAGCTGACTCGGGTGAATGGCTAATCGGAAAGGGGACACCTGTGGGAACCAGCACAGACCCTTAGGAAACAAAGCACATGGAAACATGCAAAAAACATCTGCATACCTATCAGGTGGAGACACTGCGACCTGTACTTCTATGTGGCGGGGACAAGATGATGGTGTCTTTAACCATTAACCATTGCAGCTGTCAAAGTAGTTGCATAGGACCCAAAAGACAGTGTTCCATGCAGTTTTTCAGCCACCCCTGAACTTGTTAACCTTGGCCCCCTTCCAAAAAATATTCCCATTACCGCCACACAGATTAAACAGCACGAAGGTATTAGATGAAAACAAGTTACTTGAAAGTGGCTCACCCTCATACATCACAAAACGAAGCTCAGCACTGCTTGGAAGTGAAAACAGCTGTTGAAATGCATGGGTGCCCTGGTACGGTGGACCCCTCCAAGCTAGAAGTTTGAGGCTGCTGTACATTATGGACCGCTAGAAAGACAGGAAACGACCCTTCTATACTGGGTTGTAGAGAGAGTTTAAGAAACCTCTACTTTGGGGTTTCAGTTTGAAAGTGGGTTCAGAGGATGGTGTGCCTACTGTACACATTAGTGTCTAACCTAGAGGTCATGGGTTCAAATTCCAGCAATGTTGCCCTAGCATTTAATTGAGGGATGTCCAAAGTTTTATTAGCAGTGCCTGGATCAATCCAAGGCTTAAACGACAAACACTGAAAATATGAATGATATACATTTTGGTTAATTCTGTAAACACAAAAATCTGCCATGGGCCAAAGTGGGACATCGTTGGTTTTATCCTTCCCCGGTCAATTGCATAAGTGTCACTGATTTGGATAATTGTAAGATCAGGGCATAAATACAAACAGTCATGCAGTCTTGCTGTTACTTTGCAGCAAATGGTTGTCCTTAAGCCAATGAACCAGATTGGACCTAGCAAGGGACGTGGGCAGCCTATGATAGAGCACGGATGTAGTTAAACCAATCTTCATCACGCATAATAAGATTAGAGGGGTGTGTTCAGAAAGCAAAAAAAATACATAAACGGTATCCAGAACTTTTACGCATGTGCAGTGGTAGGTCTGGGAGCAGGATCCATTCTACGGCAAGACAACTAGGCCAACACACACCAGGCGAGATGCAGGTGGTGAAACACTAAGATCCAAGATGCCATCGGTAATTACGCACCCTAATGA